>NC_142035.1:87791305-88138805 GCF_982192425.1 Myodes glareolus | reverse complement strand
GAGACATGAATTCAGGTCTTTATGACTCACAAAACAAAGCTGCTTTCTTATTTAGCTCATTTGAATGAAGATTTATGTTATTTAAATTACATAGGCCGAAATTACAAGGCCACGGAGAGTTCTGATGCCCAAAAAATAGAGACCAATGGGCGGAGGGGTCTAAACCTGTTCCTGTATGGCCAGGGAAGGAAAAGGCTAAAAAGCAAACTTGAAGATGACATGGGGGTCAGGGAAGAAGCAAGGTCTGCTGTTCATTTATCCCCATTCAAGCCCAGCCTTCCTCTGAAGCCACACAGTCCCCTAGATTATCACCTGCACAGCAAACTTAAGCCTCTTGTCTCCCTATTTTATCAAGTGGAAAAACTGAGGCTTACAGAAAGGCATGGACCCAAGGTCACGAAGCAAAGTAGAGCAATTTGTCTACATTTCTATTTGCTAGTCATATGACCTTCCCACTTCTACTGCCTGACTGTGTTTGTTTGTTCATTTATTTATTAATGTGTATGGGTGTTTTCCCTGCATGTATGTCTGTGAAACATCTGTATACCCGGTGACCAAGGAGGTCAGAAGACAACATCAGATCTCCTGGGACTGGAGTCACAGACAGTTCACATGAGCAGTCATTTAGGTACTGGGAATTAAACCCTGGTCCTCTGCAGAACACTCAGTGCCATTAACCACTGAATTGTTTCTTCAGCTGTATCTGACCCTATTTAAAAATCTATGGGATTCCCTATGGCCTCATAATCAAAACTTCCAGAAGCCTCCTTTACCTGTCCTAACTCAATTCTGAGCTCTACTCACTACACAAACTTTCTCTCTACTGAAGTCATGGCCCCAGGCAGCCTTGAGCACTGCTTAGTTTTCCCCAACTAGGACTCAGCAATTAGATAAAAACAACAACAAAAACGCTAGCATTAGGCTGGAGGAACAACATAACCAAGGGTCCAGGTTTAACCCCTAGCACTACAAAAAACAAAAAACAATAAAAAACAGGACATATTTGCCAGACTTGGTGGCACACACCCAGCAGTAGAATCATAAATTGAAGATTAGACTAAGTTACATTGTGAAACCCTGTCTCAAAAAAATATTGCTCAAATGAAAGAGTGAGTGAGTGAGTGAATGAATGAACATGCTAGTCTTCAAAGCTCAATCCAGCTCAGATTTCCTCTAAGCACTCTCAGATCTAGACTCCAGTCCTCTTTGCTCTGTGCTTGTATTCATTTATAAAACACCTTTATTCTTGATGGGGTGGTGGTGGCGTACACCTTTAATCCCAGCAGCTGGGAGGCAGAGGCAGGCAGATCTCTGTGACTTTGAGGCCAGCCTGGTCTACAAGAGCTAGTTCCAGGACAGCCAGAGATGTTACACAGAGAAACCCTGTCTCAAAAAAACAAAAACACAAACAATCAAACAAACAAACCAAACAAAAACAAAACCAAAAAACACTATGACTAAGGCAACATTTATTTATTTATTTTTATTTTAAAGATTTTTATTATGTATACAATATTCTTCCTGATCTCATTATAGATGGCTGTGAGCCACCATATGGTTGCTGGGAATTGAACTCAGAACCTCTGGAATAGCAGCAGTTACTGCTCTTAACCGCTGAGCCATCTCTCCAGCCCATAAATAATTTATTATTTTTATTTTATGTTTATTGGTGTTTTGCCTGTGTGTATGTCTGTCTGAGGGTGTTGGGTTCCCCTGGAACTGGAGTTACAGATAGTTGTGAGCTGCCATGTGGGTGCTGGGAGTTGAACCTGGGTCCTCTGGAAGAGCAATCAGTGCTCTTAACCGCTGAGCCATCTCTCCAGCCTAAGATAACTTTTAAAAAGAAAAGTTTAATTTAGGGCTCATGAGAGTCCGTGATCATCATGACAGGGAATGTGTCAGCAGGCAGGCAGACAGTCATTGGAGCAGTAGCTGAGAGCTTACATCTTACCTACAAATAGGAGACAGGCAAACATAAGCAGGAATGCATGGGCTTTTAGAACTTCAAATGCAAACCCAGTGATACACTTCCTCCAAAGACCACACTCTTCATCATTTCCAAACAGCTCCTCCAACTTGGGACCAAGCATTCAAATATATGAGCCTATTAGGGCCTCGATTTAAACTATTTATAATTTTCTGAGAAATCACCATACTGATATCCAAAGCAGCTTGCACTCCCACCAGCAATGGATGAGAGTTCTCTTTACCCCACAACCTCTCCAGCATAAGCTGTTATCAGTATTTCTGATCTTGACCAATCTTAGAGTTGTTTTGATTTGCATTTCTCTGATAGCTAAAGATGTTGAGCATTTCCTTAAGTGTCTTTCAGCCATTTTAGATTCCTCTGTTGCAAGTTCTGTTTATGACTGTACTCCATTTTTTATTGGATTATTTGTTATTTTGATGACCAATTTCTTGAGTTCTTTGTATATTTTGGGGATCAGACCTCTGTCTGATGTGGGGTTAGTGAAGATCTTTTCCCATGCTGTAGGCTGTCGTTTTGACTCATTGACCATGTTCTTTGCTTTACAGAAGCTTTTCAGTTTCAGGAGGTCCCATTTATTAATTGTTTCTCTCAATGTCTGTGCTACTGGGGTTCTATTTAGGAAGTGGTCTCCTGTGCCAATGCATTCAAGTGTACTTCCCACTTTCTCTTCTATGAGGTTCAGTGTGGTTGGTTTTATGTTGAGGTCTTTGATCCATTTGGACTTGAGTTTTGTGCATGGGGATAGATTTGGATATATTTACATTCTTCTGTATGTTGATATCCAGTTATGCCAACACCATTTGTTAAATATGCTTTCATTTTTCCATTTTTTTTTACTTCTTTGTCAAACTCAGGTGTTCATAGGTGTGTGGATTAATATCTGGGTTCCATTTATCCTCCTGTTTTAATGCCAATACCAGGCTGTTTTCAGTACTGTAGCTCTGTAGTAGAGTTTGAAGTCAGGGATTGTGATGCCTCCAGAAGTTCCTTTCTTGTACAGGATTGTTTTGGCTCTCCTAGGTTTTTTGCTTTTCCATATGAAGTTAAGTACCATTCTTTTTGAGGTCTGTGAAGAATTTTGCTGGGCATTGTACTAAATCTGTAGATTGCTTTTGGTAAGACTGCCATTTTTACTATGTTAGTTCCACCTATCCACGAGCATGGGAGATCTTTCGCTTTCTGGTGTCTTCAATTTCTTTCTTCAAAGATTTAAAGTTCTTGTCATACAAGTCTTCCACTTGTTTGGTTAGAGTTACTTGGAGGTATTTTATGCTATTTGTGGCTATTGTGAAGGGTGATGTTTCTCTGATTTCTTTATCAGCCCATTTATCATCTGTGTAAAGGAGGGCTATTGATTTTTTTTTTTAGTTAATCTTGTACCCTGCTACATTAATGAAAGTGTTTATGAGTTGTAGAAGTTCCTTGGTAGAATTTTTAGGGTCAATTATGTAAACTATCATATCATCAACAAATAGAGTTTGACTTCTTTTCTGATTTGTATCCCCTTGATCTCCTTTCGGTGTCTTATTGCTCTAGCTAGGACCTCAAGAACTATATTGAATAGATATGGAGAGAGTGGACAACCTTGTCTTGTTCCTGATTTCAGTGAGATCACTGTGCGTTTCTCTCCATTTAGTTTGATGTTGGCTGTTGGATATTGCCTTCATTATGTTTAGGTATGTTCCTTGTATCCCTGCTCTCTCCAAGACCTTTATCATGAAGGAATGTTGTATTCCTTCATGGTTTTTTTCAGCATCCAGTGAGATGATCATGTGGTTTTTATTTTTCAGTTTGTTTATATGATGGATTACACTGACAGATTTCCGTATGTTGAACCATCCCTGCATCTCTGGGATGAAGCCAACTTAATCATGGTAGTTGATTTTTCAAATGTGTTCTTGGAAATCGATTTGCCAATATTTTATTGAGTTTTTTATCATCAATGTTCATGGGTGAGATTGGTCTGTAATTCTCTTTTTTAGTAATGTCTTTATGTGGTTTGGGTATCAGGATAATTTTAGCCTCATAAAAAGAGTTTGGCAATGTTCCTTCTCTGGGAGTATTGATATTCTTCTTTGAAAGTCTTGTAGAATTCTGAGCTGAAAAAAACATCTGGTACTGGGCTTTTTTTTTGGAGACTTTTAATGACTGTTTCTATTTCTTTAGCAGTTATGAATCTATTTAATTTGCTTATCTGGTCTTGATTTAATTTTGGTAATTGGTATTCATCCAGAAAGTTGTCCATTTTCTCTAAGTTTTCCAGTTTTATGGAGTACAGGTTTTCAAAATATGACATAATGATTCTCTGGATTTCTTCTATGTCTGTTATGTCCCCCTTTTCATTTCTGATTTTGTTAATTTGGATATTCTCTCTCTGCTTTTTGGTTAGGTTGTCTCATTGAGTCTTTGTATTTTCTATTTTTGGCTTCAGATCTCAATTTGATTATTTCCTGCCAGTCTAGTTCTCCTGGATGAGTTTGCTTTTTTTTGTTCTAAAGTTTCCAAATGTTCTGTTAATTCAATAGTGTGAGATTTTTCCAGCTTCTTTATGTAGATATTTACTGCTTTGAACTTTCTTCTTAATGCTGCTTTCATTCTGTACCATAAATTTGAGTATGTTGTGTGGTCATTTATATTGAATTTTAGGAAGTCTTTAATTTTTTTTCCTTTATTTCTTCCTTGACTCATTGATGATTCAGGTGAGCATTGTTTAATTTCCATGTGTTTGTAGGTTTCCTGGAATTAATGTTGCTGTTGAATTCTAATTTTAAGCATGGTGATCTGATAAGAAACATGGGGTTATTCCAATTTTTTTGTATCTGTTAAGGTTTGCTTTGTTACCTAGTATGTGGTCAATTTTTGAGAAGATTTCATGAGGTGTTGAGAAGAAGGTATATTCTTTTATGTTTGGATAGTATGTTCTATAGATGTCTGTTAAGTCCATTTGATTCATAGCATCTGTTAATTCCCTAATTTCTCTGTTAATTTTTTGGTCTGACAGACCTATCTAGTGGCAAGAGTGGAATACTGAAGTCTCCCACTATTAGTGTGTGGGGTTTAATGTGTGAATTAAATTATAGAAATGTTTCTTTTACATATGAAAATGCCCTTATATTTGGGTCATAGATGTTTGTATTGAGATTTCCTCCTGATGGATTTTTCCTGTCACTAATATGAAATGTCTTTCTTTGTCTCTTTTGACTGATTTTAGCTTGAAGTCTATTTTGTTAGATATTAAGATAGCTACACCTGCTTGTTTCTTAGGTCCATTTGATTGGAAAAGTTTTTTTCAACCCTTTACTCTGAGGGTTCTGTTTTGAGGTTGAGGTATGTTTCTTGTATGCAGCAGAAGGATGGATTCTGTTTTCATACCCAATCTGGTAGCCTGTATCTTTTTATAGGTGAGTTAAGTCCATTTATATTAAGGGATATTAAAGACCAGTGATTGGTATCTCCTGTTATTTTAGTTTTTGTTGTTGATGTTATTTTGTGTGTTTTTCCCTTCTTTGGGATTTGTTGCTGTGAGATCATCTATTGTCTGTGCTTTTGTTGATGTAGCCAACTTCCTTGGGTTGGAGTTTTCCTTCTACTACTTTGTATAGTGTTGAGTTTGTGGCTAGGTATTGGTTAAATCTGGTTCTGTCACAGAATATCTTGTTTTGTCCTTCTATGGTGATGGAAAGTTTTGCTGGGTATAGTAATCTGGGCTGGCAACCACAGTCTCTTCATGTCTGCATAACACTTGGCCAGGACCTTGTAGCTTTCATTGTCTCCAATGAAAAGTCAAGTGTAATTCTGATAGATCTGCCTTTATATGTTACTTGGCCTTTTTCCTTTGCAGCTCTTAATATTCTTTCTTTATTCTGTATGTTTAGTGTTTTGATTATTATGTGGTGAGGGAACTTTATTTTTGATCCAGTCTGTTTGGTGTTCTGTAGCTTCTTATATCTTCATAGGCATATCTTTCTTTAGGTTGGGGAAATTTTCTTCTATGATTTTGTTGAATATATTTTCTGTGCTTTTGGGTTGAACTTCTTCTATACTTATTATTCTTAGGTTTGACTTTTTCATGGTGTCTCACATTTCCTGGATATTTTATGCTAAGCTTTTGTTAGATGTAACATTTTCTTTGACTGATGAGTCTATTTCTTTTACTGTATCTTCAGCGCTTGAGATTCTCTCTTCCATCTCTTGTATTCTGCTGTTTATGCTTGCGTTTGTGGTTCCTGATTGTTTTCTTGTGATTCTGTTTCAATAATTCCCTTAGCTTGTGTTTTCTTTATTGTCTGTATTTCAGTTTCCAGTTCTTGAATGTTTCTTTCAAATGTTTGATTGCTTTTTCTTGGTTTTCTTTAAGGAATTTGCTGATGTCTTCCAATTTTTTGTTTGTCTTTTTCTCCATTTCTTTGAGGAAATTTCTCATTTTCTTTCTAAGAGTCTCAAACATTCTCCTGAAGTTATTTTTTAGGTGATTTTCTTCTTCATCATCTATATTTGGTTGTTCAAGTCTTGCTGTTGTAGTTTTTACTGGTGTCATGTTGCTCTTTGTAGTGTTGCTTATGTTCTTACCTTGTCTACCCATCTTTTTCTCTGATTGGTGTAGTTGGGGCTGTCTGTGACTCCAGTGAACAATCTTCCAGGTACCAGCAGAAACAAGGCTCAGATGGTTGATCTTCATGGTGCAGTCAGGGCCACGGTTCCAGTCACCCCATTGGTTGCTCAGTGTTCCTAGAGGTCGCTCAGCGCTTGTGGGGTTTGCTCTGCAATACCAGGGGTTGTTTGGGCCTGCTCCCATGGAGATTGCTTGCTTGGGGCTCTTTCTGCAGAGGTTGTCCTTGGGCCTGCTCCAGTAGAGGTCCTGGCTCAGGCCTACTCTCTCGGAGGTCCCAGATTGGTGCCCAGACCTGCAGATGTCTGGTTCTGGCCTACTCCCTCAGTGGTCCTAGACTTACACCTGGACCTGCAGCGGTCTCTGATTCCTGCCTACTCCCTTAGAAGTCCCTGACTCATTCCTGACCCACAGAGGTCCTGGCTCAGGCCTACTCCCTTAGTTGTCCCAAACTCACGCCTCAGAATAATTTTTAAAAGAACACCATGCCAGGCAGTGGTGGCACACACCTTTAATCCCAGCACTTGGGAGGCAGAGGCAGGAGGACCTGTGTGAGCTCGAGGCCAGCCTGCTCTACTAGAGAGTTCAAGGTCAGCTAGAACTACAAAGTGAGACCCCCATCTCTAAATAAACAAACAAACAAATATTAGAAGGAAAAGAGGAATGGATTCTGAGGGTATTGCTGTCTGGAAGTGACCCCTGCAGTTGTGCAGTGGCCTTTGCCTGCCCTTGAGGAGTCCCCACAGTGACTACTATTGTAGACTACCTTACCCTCAGAGGTGGTGTTAGCTGCTGTACTGGTTCTTTTCATTACACACCATGCGCAAAGTAGCTATGGACCCTCCAGTCCCAGGTGAGGCCATCTGCTGGAGGTGGAGGCAGCAAGAGCAGGAAATTGACACATATCAACTGCCAACATGGAACAGAGAGGCAAACTGGAAGAGAGCGGCGTTATAACCTCTCAAAGCCACCCCTAGAAATGCACTTCATCAAACAACCCTCCACCAGTCCAAACACTTCACCAACCAGGGATCAAGTGTTCAAATATATGAACCTCTGGGGAACATTTCTCATTTGATCCACTAAAGCCTCCTGGGCCAGAACTGGAGGCAGTGCTGGGAGAATGGAGGCAATAAGTTCTGAGTCATCACTGGAAGCCTATGGGAACAGCAGTGTGATCCACAGATAAGACCTCTCTGCAGAATTGGTGGTTGAATTTAGCTGCCACTTCAGGTTAGGTACTTGAAAAGAAAGGGAGAATTAGTGCTCTCTTTCTGCTTCTTGCTAGTGCTTATCCACAGACCTTTTTGGCAGGGAGGGAGCAGGCTATTTTAGGAGCGGCTAAGGCAATTTAAAAAGAACACAGTGAAGGAGCTCCATTGAGATACATGGTCTCTTCTAGTTAACAAGAGTACTTGGAGCTGTACCAGCAACTCGGAAGTGAAGTGGATACTTCATCCATTCCTCAGGAAATTCTGTGGGCTTCCACTAAAATCACTATGCTAACAAATGTTTTGAGCAGCTCTGTACCTGGAACTGTTATACGGTAAAAATATAGCACTGGTAAAATGTGATGGCATATCCCTTTAATACTAGCACTTGGGAGGCTGAGGCAGGAGGGTATCTATATTTTCGAGTCCAGCCTGGTCTACCTAGCAAGTTTAGATCAGCTAGTGTTACATAGTGAGACCATGTCAAAAAGAAAAAAGGGGGGGGGGGGGAGAGACAGAGGGAAAGAGGAAGAAAAAGAAAAAAAGCACACACAGCACTAGTAAACAGAAGACAAAACGCCTGTCCTTGTGAACCTCAGTGTCTTAGTTAGGGATTCTGAAGTCACTTCTCCAGCTCTGCCCTCTGCAGCACACAAAGCTTTTCTTCTGGGATCTGGCTGGCTCTACTCCATGGCTGCTGCTGTTCTTGGTGGTCATACCCATAGTATCTGAAATGCTGGATTCTTCTGCTGCAACTGTGCTGCATTTTCACCAATAGCCTCTCACAGGCTCTCTTCATAGTGCCAAGCCTCAACTTCTTTGCATGACCCCTTCAGTCCTGGCCTTCAACTGTCACTGAGGCTGCACCTTCACCAATGGCCTTTCCTGGACTCTCATAATAACAAGCCCCAGCTGCGCTCCATGACACCTCATGCCTTCAAAATCAGTACCACCTGGGTGACATTTACACATCACCAAGTCCAGCTGCCAGCACGAGGTACAACCTTGGCCACCTCCGGATCACAGCTTTTCTGTGCTCTCAGGTAACATTTCCCAAAAGATTCCACCTCAGGGACGCTTGTCTCTTCTTAATCACCACTGATTTCTGCTCCAGCCGACCAGCATCGAGTATCCCAATAAAGCAAAGGTTTACTTTAGTAGTTCTGGTATCTTGTTAATCACAGCTGATTCTTCAGCCCCCACTGACAGAACCACAGGATCTTAATTCAAAATAACAAATGGCTCCAATAGAGTCTTTAAACTTCCCTCTGAGATCTCACAAGACAGGCCTCCATCTTCTGCATGGCTCTCAATACTCCACGTTCCCACCAGAGATCCCACAGAGTTCTTAACACTCAATGGCTCTTCTAGCCCAAAGTTTGATAGTCCTTCCACATCCTCCCAAAAACATGGTCAGGTCTCTCACAGCAATACTCCACTACACTAGAACCAATTTGTCCTAGTTAGGGCTTCTATTGCTGCAAGGAAACACCATGATTAAAACACAAGTTGGGGAGGAAAGGGTTTACTTAGCTTATACTTCAGCATTACTGTTCATCACTGAAGGAAGTCAGGACAGAAACTTAAATAGAGCAGGATCCCAGAGCAGGAGCTAATGCAGAGGCCATGGAGGAGAGCTGCTTACTGACTTGCTCATCATGGCTTCCTCAACCTGCTTTCTTATAGAACCTAGGTCGACTAGCCCAGGGAAGGCACCACCCACCATGGGCTGGGCCCTCCCTCACTGATTGCTAAGTGAGAAAATGCCTTACAGCTGGATCTCATGGAAGCATTTCCTCAACTGAGGTTCCTTCCTCTGATGACGCTAGCTTGTGTCAAGTTGGCCAGTATACTCATGGTCTCATATTTATGGAAATGAAGAAACGATTTTTAAAGTAATATAGCAAATTGAAAGAGAGAGGAAAGGGACTGCCAGGCTGTTTCTAAAATTGATCAGCATGAACCAGTGAAGTGAAGATGGATGCTAAAAAGTAATCCTACACTAGCTCAGAAATGAGTATAATAAAGTCGCTCATGGGGTTTGCTCTGCAATACCAGGGGTTCTTCAGGTCTGCTCTCATGAAGGTTGCTTGCTTGGGGCTCTTTCTACAGTCCTCTGCACAAATGGCTGGAAGGGAGAACATGCACAAGCTTTACAGGTGCATTTGTACTATAAGAGACCATGCCCAAGTAGGCTGGTATCTTAAAGGCTATTGGCTGAAAGAGTTCTCACAGCACCTCCCCCTTTTGTCTAAATAAGAGAGTTCTAAGCCTAATACAAAACTATATACAAAAAGAACAAATATCAAGTATAAAAATTAGAAATTACAACCAGCATAAACAATATCAAGCAAGAAACATATGCTAAATGTTTCAATAGTTCTCCTATCCTAAGGAGTCTAAGTCTTGTATTAGAAATAGCTTGGTCAAGTAATGAGAGGAAAGTAATTCTGACTATCTAGTCTTCAAACCCATTGAAGACCTGAGAAGGGAAATAATATTACTTGAGTAAACAGGAAGTGCAATCAAGCAACTTTCAAAATGTGCAAAAAATGACAGAGACAACTGGCTACCTGGGCAATCACCCAAAGTCTCATTTGCAACATTGGAGAAACCAACTTTGGCTAAATCTTAGAGTAACTGACAGACCATTTTCAGAGGCAGGAAAATTTTCAGAACCGTCTTACCCTATCTTAGCAAGTTTTAACAATCTTTTTTCTTGTACCCTGCTTTTCCTGCCCGGACACCATGCAATTTGTCAGTGGCTGAGGCTTGGGCAGTTCCTTACCCAAAGGCCAGTTTTGCCAAGAAAACAAGTGGAGTGTCTTTGGTGGTCAACATTCTCTCAGGAATAGATCAGTGCCACCAGGAGCCAATTGTGTCTCACACCAACAGAACCCTAATTTATTTAAACACCATATTCTACGGTTCTTTGAAGTGTTGAAATTACCTATCTATGCGGAATACAATCTCTATGTATCTAAAAAACCTGATTAGTAAATAAAAAATAAAAAAGAACCTGATTAGTCTATGAGAATGACAAACATGAATGACTACTGAACTTTTGATTCTTAATACCTATATAGCTATAAAGACTAAAATTTCATATTAGAACATTAAACAATCTTTAAACGACTATGCAGCAAATGAGAACAATGACCTCAAAATGTAAAGAATGTGTAAGTATCTTTATCAGAGGTATAGTGCAATATGACAAATATATCCTCAAATTGTATCAATATACAAAATGTCTTAAACAGAAGTAGAAGCATGCATACATATGTATACAATATGTATGCATAGGTATACAAATATTGTAAACAGAAATAGGAGCATATTCAATACAATTTGAATTTATGCTGCAGGAGCTACTTCCACTCCTTCTGCCAGTAGCCTTTAAGATACCAGCCCACTTGGGCATGGTCTCTTTTGTTTTAAAACAGCAGCGGTAGCTGTGTGCTCACTCTCCTGCTTCCAGCTCCCCTTCTGGGTACTAGACTCCTTTCCTGATCATGCAGAGGGCTGTTGTCTGGGATAGTGATTTGTAAGTTTTTTTCCCTTTAAATAAATAACCATTTTATTAATCATAATTCCAAACTGGTGTGGGATTGTTTGTGACTTACACCTTCATCTGATACCCAACGTTTGGTTTTAGAAACACCCCCCCCACCCCGGCTACCTGCCACCAGTTTGGCTTGGCACGGCACAAGCCCTCCCTCAGCCGCAGCTTGTGTGTGAGCCAGCAGTTCAATATAGAATATTGCACAGTGGCTTTTCTTGCTGCAATTCTTTATATTTTCTCTTTACACGCCTCAGATTGGCTTCAAGTCCCCACACACCCTATCATTTGCCTCCCCATGTGGATTTAAACTCCATGCCTCCTGGGCTCCACAGGCCCAGACAGTTTCTGCCTACCTGGTTTGCTCTTTTCTGAGTCGTTTTTAAATCCCCCTTGCAGCACAGTGCTTAAGAGTGCAAGCAGTTGCCAAACGCTGCAACCCCTCGGGCGGCTCTTTGTCACATGGAGGCATATGCGGCTTCCAGGTTGCTGTTCTCTACCCCTGGTTCTGGGTTTCTGGTTCTGTGTATGGAATTGATTTAATTACATTTACTTTGTTGAGAAACTTGTATTTCCCAGTTTTTAACAAATACTAAGGTGGACACTGAAACGGGACTCCATTTCTGTCACCTTTGCAGTGATTCTAGTCAAGACTTGACAACAGTGCCACCTGCTGGATAATAGGTAATATGGCAATTTTCATTTCCAATGCAACTTTTACTGCTTTCTTTAGTAATACAATGGATTATATCATGCAAGGTTTATATGAATATGGGGATACCTCAATTTACTGGTTACTAGGTTTCAGTTTTCTTCTCCATATTCTATCATTAAGGGAGAATATGGCACTCCTAAGAAGGATACAATCTTTATGGACTAATTGAAAATCAGAGGTTATCTGAACAAGTGGATACTATGATGGGCAAAATTGACTCCATATCCAAGGGTACTAGGAAGTTACCTGAAAAGGTTCATACTGTTGAATTTGAACTTCAGAAGTTGTCACAAAGTTTTGATAAGATAACAGACAGAATGTACCTCCAAGATGGCAATTCTACACTGTTGGAAAAGGAGAGCGGCAGGCTGCATCCTGCCACCCGGCTAGCTTAACCCCCAAAATAATTACACAGAAACTGTATTCATTTAAACACTGTCTGGCCCATTGTATCTAGCCTCTTCTTGGCTAACTCTCACATCTTGCTTTAACCCATATCTAGTAATCTGTGTATCAGCACGGGGGTCATGGCTTACCAGGAAGGTTCTAACCTACATCCATCTCAGGCCACAGAATCATGGCATCTGCCACTCTGCCCTTCTTCCCAGAATTCTGTTCTGTCTACTCTGCCCACCTAAGGGCTGCCCTATCAAAAGGCCAAGGCAATTTTTTTTATCCAAAACATAAAAAGAAGACCCTCCTACACCACTACACGATATATCCAAGGAAAGTTCAAGGAGGACATGTTATCGTTGAGGGGAAACATTAAAACCTTGGAATCACAGGTGCAGAATGGGGACCAAAAAATTGATACCTTAGTGAAATCACTAGAAACATATGCAGGTCAGGAGATGCAGGCTTTAAGAGAGACAATGATAAAAAGATTTGAAATGACTGAGGAAATTATTGGAGCTGGTGAACAGAGTAAGAAGGCTCAAGGACAGGCTACGTCATCACCACTGGCTGTCATAACTGGTTTACCCAGGGTTTTAGCATCATACCCTGTAATTTACTCTGACAAAGCGTCAACTTCTAAAGGCTCAAAGGGAGCCAAAGAAGGTAGATGGATACCAATAGGAATGAATAATCTAAAAGAAATTAAGTAAGCTGTCATTAATTATGGCTTGCACTCTGCATTAGTTAAGGAAATAAGGACTTGGGCTTCTAATATCAGAGCTACCCCCCATGATTTCTCTTAGTTAGTGTCTACAATATTGGATGATGGACCTTCCTTGATGTTTAGAATTTATTTCAGAGAAGAATCCAAACATATGGAACAGCAAGGAAGAGCAAAAGGTGTGGAGGTTTCCCAAGATCAAATTCTTGGCGTAGGAGCGTATACTGATCCACAGGTCAAAGCTCTTTACAATGAAGTATTGTCCCTATGACACAAAGCAGCCTTGAATGCTAGGAATACAATACAAGAACCAGGGGAAAGAATCAAATCATATGCCAGGGTTAGGCAGGGACAGAAAGGACCCTTTACTGACTTTTTGCAAAGATTAATTAAGGCTCTGCAAATAGGAGTAACAGACCCAGAAACTAGATGAATATTTCTTGAATCTCTAGCTTTTGAAAATGCAAACTTAGAATGTAAAAAGATAATTGGGCCTTTAAGGTCTGGATCAGCACCTATAGATGAATGGATTCAGCATACGATGAATGTTGGACATTTGGCAATAATGATGAATCTTGGGTAGGAGAAGCTATTTCCAAAGCAATGAGGAGACATCAAACTGCCAAATGTTTTAATTGTGGTAAATTAGGACATCTGAAAAGGGATTGCAGGCAAGGAATTTCTAGGAATAATATCTCCTCTGAGAATGACAAAAATAAGAGACCTCTGTGTTCAGGTATATGTAGGAGGTATGGTAAAGGCTGACATTGGACCAAATGAATGCAGGTCAACAAAAGACAGACAAGGCAACCTGATACTATAGGGAAACCCCTGGAGGGGTCTCTCACAGGCCCCCAAGCCAAAAGTGGCCCAGTCATTCTCAGTTATAGTAGAGAACGTGTCTCACCAAGAAAATTAAAAAATCCAATGTCTGCTGTAAAAAGCAATATTGGTCTAAATGATGGATTTAAATGGTGGAGGATGAGTCAAAAATCCAGTAGGAAACGTATATTTTGATAGACTTCTATTAACGATCAAAAACCAAAGCTAAGAGTCTGTATAAATGGCATTTTTAGTGAAGGCTTATTAGACACAGGTGTGCATGTAAGTATCATTACTCCAGAATCTTGGGATCCGAATTGGCCTCTTTAAGAGGTAGATGTTCAGTTCCTGAAAATTGGAACACTATCTCGTGTAAAACAAAACACAAGATGGGTTGAATGCATAGGACCTGAAAAGGGCAAATAGGAAGACTAAGGCCATGTATCATCAATACTGCAATAAATTTATGGGGCTGTGACCTGCTACAGCAATGGAATACCCAGATTAACATTCTAGTAGTCCCAAGAACTCATAATTCTGGGAAGGATATAATGAGGTATTATGGAAAAAGGTCACCAGCCATTCAGGCTGTAGAAGAACGTACAGCAACTAGCAAACCTTTAGAGGTACCAACAGCCCTACCTTTAAAATGGTTAACTGAGAAGCAAATATGGATCAAGTAGTGGCCTCTGGCTGAAGATAAATTACAGGCTTTGGAACAGCTGGTACAAGAGCAACTAGATGCTCACCATATTGAAGAATCAACCAGCCCTTGGAATTCTCCTGTGTTTGTTATAAAAAAGAAATCTAAATGGAGAATGGTTTAGTTTTCCTGCCTAGCTCTATTATGCTAAGCCACTGACCAAAACAACTTTATTCATTAACCAATAAAAGCAACACATATACAGAAGGACTTTCCATACCAGAAAGGTACAACAGAGACAAAAATAGGTATGGAGAAAAGTAAAATTTTCCTAAATTCTTTCTTCTCTCTCTCTCTCCCATACCAGATGACTCCTGACATGAGACAGAAACTCTGAATTTTTCTTTTAATAACATGCTTGGATTTAGAGAAGGGCAGTGACTATCTAACTCCAAGGTCAGCTCTGATTTTTAAGCAGAGATATATACATGTTTGGTAATCAAATTTTACCATGCAGATGATACGGCATCATAAATCAGATTTCTCTTTGCTTAGTGATTCTTTCTGGATGGCTATCTTTTCTTTTTAGGCATCTAAATATCCAGAGTCTCTTTACTTTTTGAAGATAAATATTTTCCTGCAAAGATAAAGAACAGAACCCTGCCCCAACCCTTATGAGGTTTCCTTACCTACTGTATGATTGTTACCTCTGTCGATAAGCTGTCATTTCTCTTTCTCAAGAAGTTTTTCTTTTTCAAATCAAATTTTTATTAATTTTGATGGTATCAATAGCTTTTCTTCTCCTATGGAAACATGAGTCAAATCCCTTCCCCAACGTAGCACATCTCCCTGGTTTCCATTGTGAAGTAAACACATCCTTGAAATACACAGGCTGATTTAATTCAGAAGTTTTTTTCTATTATCCAATGTCTCTCTGCAGTTGTTCCTTCTCATTAGCATTAAGAATAGTCAAGGTTAATAAAGTATTATGTAATCTATTCCTTGGGGTATTTTCTATACCTTTCTGTTGGTGTGGGAGAATTCTCTGTATTCTGTCAATCATGTTTTAAATAATCGCTGATTGGCCAGGCAGGAGGTGTAGGCGGGAAAACCAGACAGGAAATGGAAATGATGCAAGGAGAGCAGGAGAATTCTGGGGAGGAGGAAGTTGATTCCGCCCATTCCTGCCCAGATCACCGAAGCAGCAGGATGTGAGCTGCCCCACTGAAAAAGGTACTGAGCCACATGGCTAACATAGATCAGAAAAATGGGTAAATCAAGATGTGAGAGTTAGCCAGTAAGAAGCCTGACCTAATGGGCCAATCAGCATTATAACTTACGGAGTCCTTTGTGTGATTTTTCTCTGGGACTAAACAGCTGGGGGAACTGGGCAGGACAGAGAAACCCAAACAAGCAGGCCCAGCCTCTTCATGTTACATAATGGCGCCCACATGGATAAGTGCATCCACAGAAAGCCTGAGAAAGCTTGGGAAAGACTAGAGTCAAGCATTTCAGTTTTCAGCCATAGCAGGAAAAAAGCTGCGCTGTTTTAAAATGCTGGCTTTCTGGGCTGTCTGGCCAGGGAAAACGCTGACTCTTTCAAGCAGGCAATCCAGACTATGGAAACACTGTTGCAGCTTGCTTCCTGGCAAGGACCTTGAAACGCCTTAAGAGCTTTTGAGTGTTTATTCCTTAGCAAATGAAAGACCCATGTGGTCAGAAAGAGAGAGGTATACAGTAAAGAGAGATTAAAAAAAAAAAAAAACCTCTAAATGGTTTAAAGTCCTTAGAAATAAAAAAAGAAAGAAAGAGAGTAGTTGGGTGTGGTGGTACACACCTTTAATCCCAGTATGGGGAGGCAGAGACAGACGGATCTCTGGGAGTTCAAGGATAGCCTGGTCTACAGAGAGTGTTCCAGGACAAAGATATGCAGAGAACCTGTCTCAAAAAGCCAAAAGTTAAAAGTAAAAATAAAAGAAATAGAGGTTAAAATAAAGCCACATAAAGATGGAAAATATACAGAGAATCTTGATACTGTATGCTATTATCCTCTCTTTGAATTGTTTGAATGCTGAGGAAGGAGCAACAGTTGCTAAAAGATATTTGTTTATAAATGCTGCAGAATCAATCCAAGATAGGTATTTTGAAAATACCTTGGCTTCAAAATTGAAGTCAAAAGATATATTACTTTGGAGAAGAGATTTTGCTTTTGTTTTCACAGAAAATGAGAGGCTGTGGATTTATTCAGAGTTAAGAAAAATCATCTTTGACCAAGGGAGGCCACCTGAAAAATCTCCGACAGGAATAGATGGCCCAGATGTCTGAGTTCTTCATCTAGAACAGGTTCAAGACTGCTGCCTGAGATGATCAAGACTCATAGGATACTTCAGTCAGGACTTGATCATAACTCTAAATTTTTCTTTAGGTCCCCATAAGATTATCAGTGCCCCCAACCAGCTGGAAGTAGCCTGGAATACTATGCCCACATTCCCCAAAAATGGACTATGGATATTTTCCTTTGTTTTTTTTTTTTTGTTTTTGTTTTTGTTTTTTTTTTAGAAGGGGAAGTGGTGTGGGAGAATTGTCTGTATTCTGTCAATCATGTTTTAAATAAACGCTGATTGGCCAGGCAGGAGGTGTAGGCGGGAAAACCAGACAGGAAATGGAAATGATGCAAGGAGAGCAGGAGAATTCTGGGGAGGAGGAAGTTGATTCCGTCCACTCCTGCCCAGACCACCGAAGCAGCAGCATGTGATCTGCCCCACTGAAAAAGGTACAGAGCCACAGGGCTAACATAGATCAGAAAAAGGGGTAATCAAGATGTGAGAGTTAGCTAATAAGTAGCCAGACCTAATGGGCCAATCAGCTTTATAACTTAAAGAGATCCGTGTGTGATTTTTCTCTGGGACTAAACAGCTGAGGGGCAGGGCAGGAAAGAAACCCCCAAACAAGCAGGCTCCCCTCATGTTACATTCTGTTTGTTTAACATACCCCTTATAGTCCTATTTGATCTTTCTATAAGTGCCTGACCTGTAGGATTGTTTTGTATACCTGTAATATGCTTTATATTATAAGAAGCAAAAAAACTGTTTCATTTTCTTAGACACATATGCTGAACCATTGTTTGTCTTTATTTGTGCAGGTAGACCCATGATGGCCATAACTTCTAATAAATGTGTGATTACTTGAGTTCAAGGCAGTTTCCCACTAGAAAACCTGAGTAAGTGCCAATGGTGAGGTGTACATATTTTAATTTTCCAAAATCTACCAGATTTCATTCCTTTGAGTACCCTTTGGGTTACTCCCTGCAAGTAGCTTTGGTTCTGCACATTGATGCCTGATTAAATACTGACAAATATGCTTTACTTGACAAATTAAGAGCAATTAAATCAATTCTGTACATGGAGCAAGGAGTCCAGAGCTCGTGACCAGGTAACACAAACTGGAAGCTGCTTAAATCGCCACATGCACCGTAGCTCCACTGTGGCAGGGTTTTGGCAAAAAAAAAAAGAAAAAAAAAAGAAAGAAAGAGAAAAAAGAAAGAAAAAAAGAAAAAAAAAACTGCTTAATAGGTGAAATCAAGCCAGGCAGGCAGCAGTGGGAGATCTTCTGGGCTGTGGACCTTTTGGGCCTTTTAGGCTGGTCCACCAGGTAGGTATGGAGTTGGGATTCACGTGGGCACCAGATGAACGCTAAAGTGTAATCCCACACTAGCTCAGAATTGAGTATAATAAAGGGTTATTTATTTAGGGTTAGACTCACAGATCACAGTCCTCTGCACAAATGGGGAGCAGGAATGGAATCCAGCGGCTGTGGTGCATTTGTATTACAAGAGATCACCCCCACGTGGGCTGGTATCTTAAGGACTGAGGAGTTCCCACAGCAGTGGAGGGGTACAAAAAGGTTGAATGACCTAAGCCAGGCCACCTAGAAAGTGGTAAAGTCAGAACTGAAAGGAAAACTTTGATGTCTCCCAGGTTAGACCTCTCCCAGCCAGGAAGTGTTTTATCTGGTAAATCCCTCCCATTTCCTAGACTCAATACTTAGCCTCTGGAGAGTTTAACATCACTTTTTATACCCTCTTTTCGCAAATGTTGCCTTGCCGCCTGTGCCATGGTGCTGTTCAGGTTCTCTCTCCCTTTCTATCACCTTCTGACTCTTCTCACAGCTTGACTATAAGTTATTAAGTAACTCATCTTAGGGTCACCATACCCAACTCTTATCAGGGATTACTGTCCAACCATTCAGCCTCTCTGAGCCTCTCATGCCTCACACGCAAACAGGACAGAAATACTGGATTTTCATTTTGTACCACCAAGGCACAAATCCCCTTACTAGATGACTTCTCTGCTTCTAACATTGAGAAATATCTGTGTTTAGTTTAAAAACAACTTGTAAGTTTCTTATAATTCTAAAAGCTACTATTTTACTATTACATTTTGATGTGTGTGCCAGGCTAGGTTGACATTACTTTATTCATTCCTTTAGATAATGTTAGCAAGTGGATTATTATTATACTCATTTGCCTAAAAGTCTTAAAGAAGTGATATGACCTGTGTTAGGTCACAGTTACACACTGGCAGAGGTAGACTGTGAACCAGGCCCATCGAACTTCAAAACCCATGTGTCTGACCTACAAACTGCCTTCTAATATCAGCTGGTTTTGTGGTGAATAGAGAGCTGTACTAACTTCAACCAAGTTTTAAAGAAACTCCACAGACACAGTTTCACTTTATGTTCATAAGTCTGAGAAGGTAAATTAGTTGTGTTGTTCATAGATTTAGATACAAAGAAAGATAAATAACACATATGTAAAGAAAAGTCAGATTCCACATGTAGTTTTCTTGGTTTCTCATTCTCTGCATTACACACGGCCTGTACTAGGTGTTGTCCAACACAGGGCAAAGGTGCAGGGAGAAGCAACACCTTTTCCCCATTTTACATCTAATAGCTTGGGCACTGAAACATTTGTTTATCTGGTAATAAATACTGAGTACCATAAATACTGGTAGGTGCCAGTCACTGGAAATAAAATTCTGAACAAAGGCCATCTGGGTTCTTGAATCAGAGTTCGACACTGTCAACAGGCAAAGACAATTCCCCAGTGACAAGTGCCATAAGGCAACAGGTAGGAAATGCGGGTAAAGTGAATTTAGAGTAGTCAGAGAAGACATAAAAAAAACTTGACATTGTCTCACCATGTCACCCCCGCTTACCCGGAATTCACTCTGTAGACTGGGTTAGCCTTGAACGCACACACGTCCATCTGCCTCTGCCTTCCAAATCGTGAATTAAGGGCCTGTGACACCACATCTGACCCTTAGGGAGAACATTTTGTTGCTGTTGCTTTGTTTTTCCAGTATTGAGGATTGAACCTAGGGACTCTGTGAAATGCTGGGAAGGGCTCTACTACAGAGTTAGTAATATATGCAAAAACATGAATCCGCAGAATTCACTGTTGTGCCAGATAGGGATAGTATCTGTTGGTCATTAAAACGGGACAACTCTAACGGAAAACACCCACTGAACTTTACCTCGGACTAGGTGTAACCGCTTTCTCCCAGTTGTTTTCCTCATGACCTTGCCTTGGCCGCCAAGGGTCATCACCTCCTCCCCACACACCACCACCACCACCACCACCCCCTCGATCCTTCTGAACACTTCCGGTCTGCGCAAGCGCATAAGAAATAGCCTTTACTAGTGGCGCGCGGAGCCCACGCCAGCACGCATGCGCGCCCCGCCCCGTGCGCCCCACTCGCGAGCGCCTGCCGTTTCTTTGGGCGGGATAGTGGGCGGGGCCTGAGCAGGCGGCGCGCCGCGGACGGGCCAGTGAAGCCGGCGCCTCCGACACGTGATCTGGAACCGGCTGTGCCGCTTGGTGACTCGGTCTGTCGGTCCGTCCGTCCTCGGGTGCCACGATGGCGGACGTGGCCAGTCAGGTATTCCTGGGCTCCGGTCTCACCATCCTGTCCCAGCCGCTCATGTACGTGAAAGTGCTCATGCAGGTATGAGTCGTCTCCCTGCCCTTCCCGGTCAGCGTCCTGTTGGGTTGCCACCGCCCTCAGCGTCCCAGGCCTTCCCCCTCCGGCGATGCTGCCCTTTCCAACCGTCAGGGACAACTTCCACGGCCTCGCGGCCGCTCTCGGAAACATCCCGAGGCTCGCTCCGGGCGGGCCAGCTCCCTCTCCGCAGCCAACTGCCACCCTGCCCTTCCTAGCCGTGGCTCTTCTCAACTTTGTTTTCCTTCTCTAAGGTTGATCCTGGTCGATCGCCACCGAGGGCTCCCCAAGCCTTTCCCTGTCGTCCCTCTGAAACTGACAGTCACCTCACCTCTTCCATTCCTCCTCAAACTAGAGATGTGAGATACTCATCTCGGGACAAATGTGAAATTCTAGGAAAGCCAACATCGTATTGTTTTTATTCGCTTTTTCTTTCTGTTTTGCTGTTTCTACTTCTGTTCCGTTCAGAGATTTTAACACCAGATACCCGGATATACACAAGGATCTCATTGAGAAGTAATAATGAAGTCAGATTTTCTAAGGATCCATTGAGCGCTTTCACAGCCGCCCGTGTGGTTCATGACAATGAAAATCACGTTGGTCAGAGCTGAAAATCAGTTCTGTTTAGTGAGTTTAAACGTAATATCAAACTCCCGGATGTCTCTTTTGCTTCCCTTTAGCTTACTTTCTGATCTGCTAGTTATTACGTGATATTTTATATTCATGGGTAAAGAAACCTACTTTTAGCTGGTGATCATATTTTCAGTTGCTATTCTAACTTTCCCGTGGTGAGCAGGCCGTTTTATAAGCATTTATTGAGAGTTAACATACTCACCCCATGCCTTGTGTTACCGAAGGAAGCAGGCCTCAGAATCTCTGCCCTCACTATTTACCATTCTGAAAAAACATGCAGGACTCTGAATGGACCTCATTTTTTCAGTTGTTACTCATAGAAATTATTGCCAAGTTGACCGATCGATGTTCAGATCTTAGTGTAGAAGTTGAACCCTCTTTGTCTAAAGCGGAGGCACATTTGGGTTACATTGCAGTACGAACTCCTCAGTAGTTCTCAAAAGGGCAGTGTTTCTAGTGACATTCAGTGCTCTTACCTCAACAATTTGCTGTATTAAAGTCTGATTTCACAATATATGTGTGTGTTGCCAAGTATCTCAGGGGGTTAGTGAAATTCCCAAGTACTGTTTTAAAATTCACAGGGTACCCTTTCAGTGAGCTCAGAGGGGGAGTATTAGCAACAGATGAAGGAACTGCAACAATAGAGTCCAAACTCTCCTACTGTATTTTTTTCTCAACTATCCGTTTGGCACTACAAGTCCAGAATTTATTGTGTAAATAAAATGACAATCATTAATTTTTATGACTTTCTGTATATTGCTAATGAGACTGTACATTTAACATGGACCTAGCATGCAATTATTTTCGTAAGTGAATTACTTAACTATGCATTTGCCTTTGTTGTCTAGTTAACCATAGAGGCAGGCAGTTGATGCTGGCTCAGTGAATATTTTCTTATTTTATTCAGATATAAAAAAATGTAAAGCTGGGTGGTGGTGGCACACTCCTTTAATCCCAGCACTTGGGAGACAGAGACAGGTGGATCTTTAAGTTCAAGGCCATTCTGATCTTCAGAGCTAGTTCCAGGACAGCCAGGGCTACGTGGAGAAACTGTCTCCAAAAATCAAAAAGGAAGAAAAAAAAATGTAAAAAAGTATTTGTTAGCCTTATTGATAAACTAGGCTTTCCTGACACAATGGTTTCCTTGTTTGATAATCTATCTTAGTTTCATGGTTTACTCTGTAGATTTCAACTCAAAGGGCAACTTGGAGTTTATTGAACCCAGTCCTAATCTATACAATAGGACAAAAGAGTAATAAAATCTTTTTATTTGAAGTAAACAGTACTTCATCAAAGCCTTGAGAAATATAAACTGCATTTTTTTATTTTAAAAAACTATGGAATTCGAGGCCAGCCTGGTCTACAAGAGCTAGTTCAAGGACAGGCACCAAAAAAAAAAACAAAAAAAAAAACAAAAACAAAAAAAAAAAAACTACGGAGAAACCCTGTCTCGAAAAATAAAAATAAAAAAACCTGTGGAGCTAAAGTAGTTTGCTGACAGAGACATGGAGCACAAGGATGGACATGGGGCTCACTTTCGGGACCAAACACAAAAGAGTTTGAGCCTGATTTTCTTTGTTTAAGACCTTGCAGCCAAAGTGTTCCTGGGGAATTTGCTTAGTGTTGATGCATTCCTTTGTTTTTAAAGGTGGGGTATGAGCCTCTTCCCCCAACAACAGGACGAAATATCTTTGGGCGACAAGTGTGTCAGCTTCCTGGTCTCTTCTGCTATGGTAGGTGCCTTTGGTTTATTTGGGCTGGAGTGACTGACGGAAACTACGTAGAAGGGCTGCTGCCTTGAGATTTCTTGTAGCTGTGTTTTTGGACTAGAACCTAAAGCTCTGACTTTTGTTCTTAGCTCAGTACATTGCAAGCATCGATGGGAGGCGTGGGTTGTTCACAGGCTTAATGCCAAGACTGTGTTCAGGAGTCCTTGGAACTGTGGTCCATGGTAAAGTCTTACAGGTAAGAGGAAGTCAATGTTTTCATACCTTTTAGTTGCCTTTTGTGCACAATTTATTCCACTGATTTCAAAGATAAACTAATAACCTGACATTTTTTTCTCTTAATTAATTAATTGGTTAACTGATTGATAGAAGACAGGATTTCTCTTTGAAGCGTAGACTGGCCTCAGAACTTGCTTAGTAGTCTAGGCTGGCCTTGAATTTGATTCTGCCTTCTGAGTGGTTGCCCACATGCCTATTTTGAAAACATGTTCTTGAAATGCCCACTCTTCTTCCCCTTGAAACAAAAGAAATTTGTGCAATTAAAGTCATTGACTTTATATGTGACCTTCTTCCTTTAAAACAGGTTCTGAATAGAAAGTACTTCTGTTCACCTATACAGTTTGACTTTTTATTATTATTCCTTACTTAGTTAGTGTAAGGGAAGAAATCTGAGTAAAAAACGCTTTTTTTTCCTGCAGTTACTTTTTACATTGCTAGTATTATCTCAGTGACACGTTTCCTATTCAGAATATTGAAAAGAAGCAAAAGCTGCTGCTAGACATAGTGGATTGTGCTTGTAACCCTAGCATTTAGGAGGTGGGGGAGAAGAATCAGGAGTTCAAAACCAGCCTCAGTTACATCCTGAGTTATAGGCCAGCCTGGGTTGCATAAGACATTGTCTCAAAAAGAAAAGAAAAGCACAATTGAGGTGACTCAGCAGTTGAAGATGTCTCATGATGACTTGAATCTGATTCCCAAAGATCACATGATAGAAGGCAAGAACTGACTTCAGCAAGTTTTCTTCCGATTTTTTGTATGTTTGTGTGGTAGCCAAACACAGATAATAAAAAACAAGTTTAAAAAAGAAAGAAAAATGAACGTAACAGCTGAGATGCGACTTGGTGGTGGGTGCTGACATAGCCCATAATCTCCATCACCTGGAAAAGGGGAACTTAACCAGAAAAAGAATCTACACACAAGGTCAGGGATGGTGGCAGTTCTCCACAGTGTGGGTCATGGCTGTATGAATGCTTTCCTCACTAGTTGTATATTTCTGCTTTTGTTCGCTCTTCTGTGTATTTCAGTTTGTGTTGTTGGGTTTAGTTTTGTCTATGTGTGATGTGTATGCATGTTTCTCTGTGTGTGGGCACATATTTGAGCAAATGAGTCGCTGTACACATGCAAAGGTCAAAGAACACCCTCTAGTGTAGGTCTTTACTTTCCATCTTATTTGAAACAGGGTCTCTTTGTTCACTATTTTGTGCACACCAGGCTAGCTTGCCCATAGGGTCTTGGGGTTCTATTTCGGCCTCCCACCTTTTTGTAGGAACACAAAGATTACGGATGAATGGAATGTTGTTATCCTAACTTTACATGGGTTCTTGGGAGTCTAACTCAGGTTCTCATGTTTATGCAGCAAAGATTTTACCTACCAAGATGTCTCCCTAACCTTGTATATGTGTTACATTACATATTAAAAAAAATTTTCTTCATTGTATGAATTTTTTATTTACTTTGAGACGGGGTTTTGCTATGTAAACCAGGCTGACCTTGAATTCCCAGAGATCCCTCTGTCTTTGCCTCCTTAGTGCTGGGATTAAAGGTGTGTGCCACCATGCCTAGCTTCATTGGGTTTTTTGATTTTTTTTTTATTTTGGGTTTTCTTTATTTTGCTTTGTTTTGTTTTTGAGGCAGGGTTTCTCTATAATAGCCCTGATTGTCCTGGAACTCCCTTTGTAGACTCAAAGAGATCCATCTGCCTCTGTTTCTGCCTCCCTAGTGCTGGGATTAAAAGTGTGTGCCACCACACCTGGCCTCATTTGCTTGCATTTTTAAAAGTTGCAAACAAACAAAAACCCAGTCCATGCATGTAGTAAATGTTTTTGGAAGCATCTGTCCCATGGCCCTATACTTCAATGGAGTGGGGTCTAAGCCCATACATCTCAAGATTCCTCTCATCGCACGTGGCCATGCCATGTGCTGAGTCTCTGAGGGTCCTGGTGCCAGCTGGTTTAGATGGAGGGTGGCCATGGCAAAGAAAGTGGTCTCAAACATGCTGTGAGACTGGTCAGGGTCTCCTGTAGCTTCTGCCAGGTTCTGGTCCCATTTGATTCAGGGTTGGTTACTTCCAAGCAATCAAAATGGTGAAATGCTATAGCAGCTGGGTAGCTTGGCCTATGTGTAGTGTGCACATCTGCCCACAGGCAGTGGTTTGTAAGAGGGTGTTGGGCACCTCCTAGAGCACCTGAGGCTGAAGGGGCTATAGAGGCTGTTACTGTCAGCATTGTGAAAGGTACTCTTAGGGTTAGGGATGTTTCCAGACATTTTATAAACTTGAATGATGCAGCCAAAGTGAGCGATCCTTGAGTTCTATGTTTGACCACTGCTAATTTTTACCAGACTTCCAGCATGCTGTAGGCCTTCCTGGATAGGCTTTACCAGGACCACAGTTAGCATTTTACCCCTTTGTGCCCTGCAGCACTCGGGAGGCAGAGGCAGGCAGATCTCTGTGAGTCCAAGGCCAGCCTGGTTCTACAGGAACTAGTTTCAGGACAGGCTCTAAAGCTACAGAGAAACCCTGTCTCGAAAAACCAAAAAAAAAAAGGAAAAACAAGAAAAAGAAAAAAAGTCAAAACTATCCTGTATTACATGAAGCCCTATCTCAAAAAAAAAAAAAAAAAAAGAAAAGAAAAAAGAAAGAAAGAAAGAAAGAAGAGAAGAAAACAACATTTTCAAACCAGGCATATGATAGGCGCTGGCCTATAATGCCAAGGGGAAAAAAAAGTTTTTAGGAGCGTTTGCTTCAGATGTTTGATATATTAAACCTTAGAGATAGTTATTTCCAGTCGATTAATGTGAGGTAGAAATTGGGAAGATTGCAGAAGAAAATCAGTGCTTTCATTTTGTTATTGCCTTCTAACAGGACATATTAATAACTCTAATTATTATTTGTTTCTATTTTTTTCTATAGCATTACCAGGAGTGCGTGAAACCTGAGGTACTTTGGTGCTGCTGTCTATGTGAGCCCGTCTCCGGCACATTCCTGCTGTCTGATCCTTTATAGGAGAAAAACCAGGACTTTTCCTTTCATCTCAGTGGCTGGTGGCTTATGGGGTAGCCATGGGTTTGAAGATTTCTATTTAAAATCATCAAGATTTCTGTCTTTTTTATTTCCAGGAATTAGTATCTGGAAATGTACAAAAGGAAGGCTCATCCTCCTTTGATCGAGTTATCAAAGAGGTAAGAAATAAATTTACCCGTTGTTGTTGAACCAGGATCATGAGTTCTGCATTTCCAGGCCTTTTCCCAGTTTAAATTGAGCTTTCCTGTCTAATAACCCAAAAGAAGAACATGGCCTGCTGTTGGGAACAGGTGTAGCTTCCTCTGTTGTTAAAACTGAGGCAGTTTTTACATTTGTTCTTTTATTGGGGGAGGGGTATTTTGCTTGCTTGTATGCATGCCTGGTACCTGCAGAGGCCAATGGGGTAGTTTTTGGAACTGGTGTTGCAGAAGGTTGGCAGCTGCCATGTGGGTGCTGGGAGCCAAATCTGAAACAACAACCATTATTCTTTACCACTGAGCTGTCTCTCCAGCCCCAAATTTTATTCTTTTTTGTTATTTATTTTGAAAATCAATTTTCTAGCCCAGGGTGACCTTAAACTCACAATCCTTCTGCCTCAGCTTCTCCCCCATATGGGATTGAAGGAATACACCACCATGCCTGGCTTTGAAAGCCAGACCTGATGGCTCAGGCCTGTAGTCCCAGTGTTTTGGGAGGTTGAAGCAGGAGGAGCAAAACTCTAAGGCCTGCTTGGTCTACAGAGTAAAATCAAGGCCAGCCCAAACAACTTAGTGAGACAGATATTGTATGAAAAAAGTATTAAGAGGGCCAGGGATATAGCTTGTTGGTAGAGCACTTACTTACTTACTTAGTGTGTGTGAGGCCCTGGGTTTAATTCCCACTACTGCCAGATGAGTGAATGAATCCAACTCTGGTAGTTTATTCTAACAGGTAACCCTCTCTCTTCTCTATGGGATTCGGGAAAATAAGTCTCTTTTTCAGGAAGATTTCAGAAAGTTACTACAACAGAAAGTTGAAATCCATGAAAGGTATAACGAAATGATAAAATAGTAGGTTAATCCCATTGGAGCTTGCTTCCTGACTCCAAAACAGGAAAGCTTTGGTACCTAGTCCTTTGCCCTATACTGAGTGTCCACCTACATTCCTTACAGGAATATGAATATCATTTATTTAGATTTCAGAAGTGTGTTTTGATTGTTCCTAGACAACTCGAGAGATGATTGCTCGTTCTGCTGCTACCCTCATTACACATCCCTTCCACGGTATGTTTGCAGTTGATAGCATAAAATAATCTCATTATTCTACATATTTCTTTATCTTGGTGTGGGCATTGACTGCAAGGCTCTGCCTTCATATTTTTGTTCACCTGCTTTGCTGTCTTCTTCCAGATAGTGACGTGTCTTCCAGATAGATGAAAAAAACTTTTAGGGTTATCAAAATAATTTCAACATAGTTGGTGGGTTTTGCTTTAATTAAAGAATTTGTTTTGCCTTTATTTTGGCAGAGGAGGGGCAGGCGTTCTACAGCATTTATGTGGAGGTCAGAGGACAATTGGGAATCCGTTTTCTCCTTCTACAACTTGATTTCTGAGGATCAAACTCGGGTTGAGGGGCTTGTCAGCAACTGTCTTTACCGGCTAAGCAGCCTCCCTGACTCTCAACACAGTTCTTAAAACAGTCTTATGGGGCTGGAGAGATGGCTCAGTGGTTAAGAGCATTGCCTGCTCTTCCAAAGGTCCTGAGTTCAATTCCCGGCAACCACATGGTGGCTCACAACCATCTGTAATGAGGTCTGGTGCCCTCTTCTGGTCTGCAGACATACACACAGACAGAATATTGTATACATAATAAATAAATAAAAGTTAAAACAGTCTTATTTCTATTCTACAGTGATCACTCTGAGATCTATGGTACAGTTCGTTGGCAGAGAGTCCAAGTACTGGTAAGTGTTTGGAGTTTGTTTTTCTTCTTCTTTTTATATGTGTGTGTGTGTGTGTGTTTGTCTGCTTGTTTGTATGTGTATCACGTGCAGTCAGTTCAGTGTCTGTTACGACCAGAAGTGTCGGGTCTTCTGGAACTGGAGTTAGAGATAGTTTTGAGCCCCCGTTTCAGGCGCTGGAACCTGAACATGGGTCCTGCAAGAGCAGCAAGTGCTCTTTTAAGCCCTGAGCATCATTCCAGCCAAATGTATTCTAAACTGCATACACTACATCTTTCACAGTCTTTTTGGTTTGCTTAGGTTTTTTAAAACAGGGTTTTTCTCTGTAGCATTCTGTCCTGGAACTCGCTCTGTAGACCAGGCTGGCCTCAGACTCACAGAGATCCACCTGCCTCTGCCTCCAAAGTGCTGAGATTAAAGGCGTGTGCCACCATCATCCAGCTATCCCATCCTTCATAGTTAATTACTTCACTTTTTTTGTTAAATGTGTTTTGCCTTCTTGTAAGTCTTTGCACCGCATTCATGTCTGGTGCCCACAGAGGCCAGAAGAGAACACCAGATCCTCTGAGACTTGAGTTAGACAGAAGGTTGTGAGCTACCATATGGATGCTGGGAATTGAGCCAGGTCCCCTGGAAGAGCGCCCGGTGCTCTTAACAACTGAGTCATCTCTCCAGCCCTAGTAGTAGCTTTATTTTCTAATGGAATTTAACTACTTTATAAGAGTGAACCAGTGCTAGAAATTTTTGATGAAAGGGAGTTACGAAATTGACTTTGTCAAAAGTAATTATTAGCCAGGTGTTATGGGGTATGCCTGTGATCTCAGGCCACTTTGGAAAGTGCAGGTAGGAGTTCAGGGTCAGCCTCAGCATAATAAATTTAGGCTGCCTTGGGCTTGATGAAACCCTGTTGGGGGTGGAGGATGAAATTCCCTTCTCAAAACTCAAATGATCTCTGTGTCCTTTACCTTTTATCGTTTCCTAGCGGGCTGTATGACTCCATATTCACCATCTACCGGGAAGAAGGCATCGTAGGATTTTTTGCGTGAGTAAATGTTGTATTTTCCTGTTAATCATTTTTGTGTTGGTAGAAAAGCTTTCTTGAAAATAAGGGCAATGAGTCTTTAATTTTGAGGAAAAAAATTGTTCTCTTGGAGTTTATGTTAAGCTCTTTACAGACCTCTACTGACTTAAATTTTATATGCTTGAGATAAGGATTTTTTTTTTAAACAAGGTCTCTTAATAGCCCAGTCTGACCTCAGACTGAGTGAGGATGACTTTGAACTCCTGACCCTCCTATACCTCTACCTGTAGGTACATGTGAGGAAGTCAGAGGACAACTTGAGAGAATCAGTTTTATCTTTTAATGCCTGGGTTTCAGGAATTAAGCTTGGGCTGTTGCCGTGGTGACAAGAGTACCTGCACCAGGCCTTGCTCTTTTGTTTTGTTTTTGAGCTAGTGCCTCAGGCTCACAGAGATCTACCTGCCTCTGCCTCCCAAGTGCTAACTTTAAAGGTTTTCAGCACAATGTCTAATTTGTTTGCTTTTATGATAAGTTCCTTTATAATACAGTTATTAAAATGAGAATACTAATTTTTGAAAGATGCAAAAGTCATAACATGTATTTTTATTACTCTAGAATAGCATTCTCATGGCTTGACTTTGGAAAGTTTAAACTACTGCGCTTGACTAACAAAAAACTCACTGTGGCCAGTGAAATGGTCCTTGTATGTTTTCAGCATCTTTGTAATTAGTTGATGCTAAAAATCAAATACGGGTCTTTTGTACATGCTCTACCACTAAGCTGAGACCCAGATTTCATTTTCTTTTCTTTTGTTTGTTATTTTATATGTATAGATGTTTTGTTTACATGTATATACAGAGGCCACCATGTGAGGAAGCCAGAATATGGTGTCAGAGCCTCTAGAACTGGAATCGTACATGGTTGTAAGCCTTCATGGAGCTGCTAGGAATCAAACCTGGGGTCCTCTGGGTGAGACAACTCACCAGACCCTAAATTTATTTAATTTTTTTTGAGTATTTTTTTTTAATTTTTGAGTATTCTGACAAATAGAAAGAACAGCTTATCATTAGTCTCATTTTAAAACGTTATTTGTATGTGTGAGTATACACACAAGCACAAGTAGGTATGTGTCAGAAGAGAAAATCAGATAGATCCTTTGGAACTGGCGGTGGAGGCCATTGTAAGCCACCATGTAGGTGTTGTGAACTACACCAGGGTCTTTGGCGAGTGTGGGCGGACTTTTCTTTCCAATTTATCAGTTCCCAAATAACCAACAGGGACACTTGATTATAAATGCTCAGCTTATTACTAACTTATTACTAACTCAGGCTTATTACTAACTCTTATAACTTAAATGAACCCATTTCTATTAATTACATTCTGCCACATGATGTTACCTCTCTTTCATCTTGTACCTCCTGCTTCCCTGTGTCTCTCTGGTGACTCCTGACTCCGCCCTTCTTCCCAGCATTCTCTCTGCCCCTAAAATCCTGCCTAGCTATTGGCCAATCAATTTTTTATTAACAATGAGAGCAGCACATTTTCACAGTGTACAGAAGGATTATTACACAGCAGACAAGAGCACTAAGTGCTCTGAACCACTGAGCCATCTCTCCAGCACCAGTTTCATTTTAAAAGCGTTGATGAGCCTGCAGTGTACCTAAGTTTGTAGTGTACTTGCCTAGCATATGAAAAGCTTTAGGTTCAGTCTCTAACACATATAAAACTGGGCATACTGGACTATACATGCCTATAATACTGGCGTTCAAGAGGAAGGGATCAGACGTTCAAGAGGTTATCCTTGTATACATAGCAAGTTTGAGGCCAGCCTACATGAAAAACTTGTGTTTCCTGGGTTTGATTGACCTAGTTTGAGTGACACTGGGAATATTACCTTGCAGATGGAAGAGCTGGGTTTGAATGCCAGTTCTATCACTTAAAAACACTGCCATGAAGCAAATAAATGAATGCCTTAAATTCTTGAACTTTTTTTTTTTTTTTTAAAGACATAGTCAAAAAACAAACAAGCGTGGCTGGAGAGATGACTCAGCGGTTAAGAGCATTACCTGCTCTTCCAGAGGTCCTGAGTTCAATTCCCAGCAACCATATGGTGGCTCACAACCATCTGTAATGAGGTCTGGTGCCCTCTTCTGGCCTTCAGGCATACACAAAGAAAGAATATTGTATACATAATAAATAAAATAAATGAACAAATATAAACTTACAGGAATTGGCACAGGAATTCTTGTTTTTTGTTGTTGTTTTTTTTTGGTTTTTTTTTTTTAAGACATAGTTTCATGTACTCCAGCTTGGCCTAAAACTTTATGTAAAGGAAAGGATTACCTTGAACTTCTGCTCCTCCTGCCTCTTTCTACTGAGTGCTGGAGTTACATGCATGGGCTATTACCCCGTTTGTATAGTACTGGGAAATCAAACTTAGGGTCTCGTGCTTCAAACTCTCTTATCAACTGAGCAATATTCCTAGCCTCTGGAAACATGCTTTTGATATTTCTCTCTGTTTGGATCATTCTCACTGTTGGTTGGTTGGTTTTTGTTGTTGTTTTTTTCCCCTTCATCTTTTGACCTGCCAAATTTGAGTATCAAATAGTTTAGTAAAACAATGTTATAAATCTCCTCTGCAAAGCACCTTGCAAATCTTTGGCCCTTCCTGTTATGGTTACTAATAGTAAAGCGTGCTGTTGGCTGTAATTCATAAAGGGTTATAGCTGACCTGTATTCTAAAAGTGGGAACAGGTCAGCATTAGTACAGCTGTTAACCAGACTGAACTTGGAATGAGGGCTACGTTGTGGGGTTTGATGCTGTTCAGTCCCCTAGAATGTTTTTAAATGTCTTAGCTTTCAAGATGTGTTTATACTAAGTAGATACCTGTTTTACTGATCATAGTTTTTTGCTGCTTACTATGTCTTCATGTAGGGGTCTAATTCCTCGCCTCCTAGGTGACATCATTTCCTTGTGGCTCTGTAACTCACTGGCTTATCTCATTATTACCTATGCACTGGACAGTGAGGTAGGTTATAATCTTGGTAAGATGCTGGTGAGGGCTTTCTTTGTATTCACCTGGCAGTCATTGTAGCTGTAAGTAAGATGACAGTTTGGGATGTGCCAGACAGAACATTACATAGTAAAAAAGACCATTTGAGTTTATAAAGACTGCCATGCTATTTCTCCATAGAGGGTACCCGTGGATCTAGCCCTGATATTGTTACGACTTTGAGACTTTTTTTGTTTTTTCAATACCTAATTTTAGAGCATACAATATAAGGAGAATAGCTGTTTGTTGTGTTTGGGGGTTTACCACATCTCCTGGGGTATTGAAGGGGTTCCTAGAAATCTCCGTCTCAGAGGTTTTGAGGGTTTGAATTATCTTCCAAATATTGAGGCTGGTACATTTCTTCCTACATCATCCTAATGTGATAGGAATTTGCCAGTAGTTATTGATGAGAATGATCAAGTTGGAAAAAAAAATTTCCAAAACAGGATTTTTCTGGCTGTCCTGGAACTCACTCTGTAGAACAGGCTGGCCTTGAACTCACAGAGATCTACCTGTTTCTGCCTCCCAAGTACTGGGACTAAAGGCCTGTGCCACTACTGCCTGACTGTTTGTTTGTTTTTCGTTTTTTAAGATTTATTTATTTTAGCTGGGCATTGGTGCACACCTTTAATTCCAGCAGGCAGATCTCCATGAGCTCAAGGCCAGCCTGGTCTACAAGAGCTAGTTCCAGGACAGCTAGGACTGTTAGACAGAGAATTCTCATCTTAAAAAACAAAAACAACAAAAAAAGTTATTATATGCAGTGTTGTGCCTGCGTGTATTCCTACAGGCCAGAAGAAGGCACCAGTTCTCATTATGAATGGTTGCAAACCACCATGTGGTTGCTGAGAACTGAACTCAGAACATCTAAAAGAGCAGTCAGTGCCCTTAATTGCTGAGCCATCTCTCCAGCCCCTGACTGCCACTTTTTTATATTCATCATGGATATTTTGTTTTCATTAAACTTCATTTTCACACTGTCATACTCTTACGAGTTTTAACTTCCTATCAGCTTTGTGTATGAGTCATTCTAATAGAAGCTCTTTTCCTGTTTTAGGTCTCTACCAAGAATGAATTGAAAAGTTATTCCCAAGCTGTCACAGGAGTGAGTTTCTTCATCCTCTGAATTTTCCAGGAATAGTTGGTTGTTTGGTGTTGATGGTTGTTTAAGTCCGGCCTGTATGAGCACTGTTTTAAAGCTGCCAGCCGCCTCCCTGGAAATCTCCGTCACATCGTTCCTCTGTGTCAGAGGGGACAGAGACTACAGTTGCCCTCTCACGGCAGCATTTACTTGCCCCGTGTGCTTTTTGTATTGCTTAGCTTTCATGGGGGAGTGGGGCAGCTGCACATGTGCCCTTCACATCTCACTTAGAGAACTGAACCCTTTGTGCTTTGCATTGATTTGAGGATGTGGGAACTGCACATGTGCCAAAGCATGCGTGTGGAGGGAGGAAAGAGGACTTGTGGGTGTCGGTTCTGAGGACTTAGCTCAGGTCCATCCGTGTTGGCAGCTTTGACTGTGACTGAGCCATCTCATCTCACCTGCTTCCGCCTCCCACGTAGTTAGGTAACTAGTACTCATCACACAGCTGAAAATGGACTTCTGGAGTCGTTCCCATTGTCTTTGAGAGGGTGCTCATCTTCTTTTCAGGGGTACTTTGAAATACTTTATTTGTATTAGTTTAAAACTTTTTCTCTGCCTGGTGGTGGTGGCCCGTGCCTTTTATCCCAGCACTTGGGAGGCAGAGGCAGGCAGATCTCTGTGAGCTCAAGGCCAGCCTGGTCTACAAGAGCTAGTTCCAGGACAGCTAGGACTGTTACACAGAGAAATCTTTCTCAGAAAACCAAAAAAAAAAAAAACAAAAAAACGAAAAAAGACACTTCTCCTAAGTAAGCAGTTTACTTTCATTTGAATGATTTGAATGAGACCTCAATCATAGAATAAGAAGATTATCTTGGCCTTTTGATAAATTTTGGATATATGAGTATATTGTGGCAAAAAAAAAAAAAGGTGCCTCTGGGCTCAAAACTATGTAAAAGCATTCCAGGGCCCGCGAACTCGGGGCTGCTGTTGGGATGTTTGAGCAGTACTAGCACTAGGCCTTCGAGGAGAGAGGAGAGTAATGAAGATTGAGAATGGTTTGGTAACACAGCTGTTTTCTTGCTGTCTTACAGTTCTTTGCCAGTATGTTGACCTACCCCTTTGTGCTTGTATCTAATCTTATGGCTGTCAACAATTGTGGGTAAGTGCTTTTTGGGTTTTAGCTGGTGCATGTGGAAGCCAGAATTTGATGTGTTTGGTGTTTTCCATGATGACGTTCCGTTCTATTTACAAAGTTGGGTGTCTCACTGAACCCAGAGCTCAATTGAGCTGGTCTAGTTAGACTACCTGCCATGGGGATCATCTGCCTCTGCCTACTAAGTGCAGATTATAGGATGTACACTATACAATCTTAACTGTTGAGTGGGTGTGGCATATCCAAACCTAATTCTAGTACTTGCACAACCAGTGTTTTACCCACTGAGCCTTCTCCTCAGCCTTGATTTTGTCTTTATTTTTGCAGTCATGGAGGACGGAAACCAAGGCCTCACATATGCTAGGCATATATACTCCACCAGTTAGTTGCAACCACAGTCCCCTACTTTGCATTTCTTAGTTTGGTAATTTGCCCCCCCGACCCCATATGACTGGCATTACAGATGGTTGTAAGCCACCATATGGGTGCTGGGAATTGAAGCTGCGCCCTCTGCAAGAGCAGCAAATGCTCTTAACTGATGAGCCATCTCTCCACCCCCTAAGATTTTATTCCTAATTATGTGTATGTGTGCCTGTCTATGTAGGAGTTTGTAAATGAGTGCAAGTGCCCAAGGAAGCCAGGAGCAAGTGTGTCAGATCCCCCAGGGTTGAAGTTACAGGTGATTATGAGCAATTTGAAATGGGTGCTGGGAGGGGCTGGAGAGATGGCTCAGAGGTTAAGAGCACTGCCTGCTCTTCCAGAGGACATGGGTTCAATTCCCAGAGACCACATGGTGGCTCACAACCACCTGTAATGAGATCTGGTGCCCTCTTCTGGCATACATGGAGGCTGAACACTGTGTACTTAATAAATAAATAAATCTTTAAAAAAAAAAGAAAGAAAGAAAGAAAAGAAATGGGTGATGGGAACTGAACTCAGGTCCTCTGGAAGAGCAGTATGCACTCTGTAACCAGTCACCACTGACCTATCTCTCCAGCTATCAGCTTCTATTTTAAACAACTACCACATACCTTTTGGGGGTATATAAACTATACCTAAAATTTCTAAAGTATGACCGGGTGGTGGTAGTGCACGCCTTTAAGCCCAGCACTCAGGAGGCAGAGGCAGACAGATCTCTGTGAGTTCGAGGCCAGCCTGGTCTACAAGAACTAGTTCCAGGATAGGCTCCAAAGCTACAGAGAAACCCTGTTTCAAAACACAAACAAAAAAATTCTGAAGTGTTTATGTGCGTGTACACATGATATACATTGATTACATTATGTGTGTTTGTTGTGTAGGGTACATGTGTGTACTTGTGGAGTTCAGAGATTAACCTCAAATGTCATTCTGCAGGTGCCATCTACCTTGTTTTTTAGATAGGTTCTCTCATTGGTTGGCTTAGAACTCTCAGAATCGGGCTGGAGAGATGGCTCAGAGGTTAAGAGCACTGACTGCTCTTCCAGAGGTCCTGAGTTCAATTCCCAGCAACCACATGGTGGCTCACAACCACCTGTAATGAGATCTGGTGCCCTCTTCTGGCATACATGGAGGCTGAACACTGTGTACATAATAAATAAATAAATGTTTAAAAAAATAAAAGAACTCTCAGAATCATCTAGATTGGCTGGCCAGTAAGCCCCAGGGAGTTGCTTGTCTCCACAAGTCTAGCACTGGAATATGTTAGAGAACACCATTGATTTCCAGTTCCAGATGTCAAGTGACTGCAACTATTTTGCTTCTAAAATTAACTCAAAACTCTGTTCTATAGCTATGGTAGCATGTGCCATAATCCTAGTACTTGGGAGGTGAAGGCAAGATCAGGTATTCAAAGCTAAGCTTAGATGCATAGCAAGTTTAAGGCCAAGGGGGACTACATGAGATCCTGTGTCAGAAAAACAAAACAGGCTAGGGAGATGGCTCAGCAGTTAAGAGCACATACTGCTCTTCCAGAGGACCAGAGTTCAGTTCTCAGCACCCACATCTGGTGACTCACCTTTTCCTAGAACTCAAGCTTCAGGGAATCTGATGTCCTGTCCTCATCTCTGTGGGCACCCATACACAAATGAGCACAAACATGCTCACCTATACATAAGTAAAATCTTAGGAAAGGAAACCTAGGGCTGGAGAGATGGCTCAGTGGTTAAGAGCATTGCCTGCTCTTCCAAAGGTCCTGAGTTCAATTCCCAGCAACCACATGGTGGCTCACAACCATCTGTAATGAGGTCTGGTGCCCTCTTCTGGCCTGCAGACATACACACAGACAGAATATTGTATACATAATAAATAAATAAATATTTTTAAAAAAAGGAAACCTAAAACTGTTCTGATATAATATCTGACTTAATGTGTCATTTAGACATGTTATTGTTTTCAAACAAAAATTAAAATAGCTCCATGGAATTTTTAGTCAAATTTGACTATCGTATTTGTTTTCCGATTTTTTAGAGCAATCTCCATGTTTTAGCTTAGCACATACTTTAAAATGAGTTAAATAGCTGGTGCTGGCAGTGAGCATTTTTAATCCTAACATTCAGGAGGCAGAGTAAGTAGATCTGTAAGTTTGAGGCCATTATCAGTCAAGCCCTCCAGATCCATGGGTTCTGGGATCCTCTTCTGGCCTCAGACACCACACAAACACATGCTGCAAAGACATGTAGGCAAAACAACATAGACATAATTTTCCTTTTTTTTTTTTTTAATTCAGATAGGAGCGTGTAGTCAGCAGTTCATAGCTCAATTCTTTATGAACAAAGCTCATTTAAAAATCCATTTTCGGGCTGGAGAGATGGCTCAGAGGTTAAGAGCATTGCCTGCTCTTCCAAACGTCCTGAGTTCAATTCCCAGCAACCACATGGTGGATCACAACCATCTGTAATGAGGTCTGGTGCCCTCTTCTGGCCTGCAGGCTTACATGCAGACAGAATGTTGTATACATAATTAATAAATAAAATATTTTTTAAAAAAATTAAAAAAAATAAAAATCCATTTTCCCTGATGATCAGTCATATGGTTGTTCATTTATCCGCTCATGGAAAATCTAAATGTATCACAAAATAAAACCAAGTCATGATTCTGGGAAAGAGTTCAGTAGGGATGAGGGGGTATTGAAAGAGATGGAAGGGAAATGAGAGGAGTGAGAGAGCTAAGTGGTGGTGCACGCCTTCAAGCCTAGCACTTGGGAGGCAAAGGCAGGCAGATCTCTGAGTTCAAGACCAGTCTGGCCTACACAGTGAGTTCCAGAACAGCTAGGGCAACACGGAAACTCTGACTCAGAAGGAAAAAGAAGTAATAATAGTATACAGGAATATATACTATAAATGTATAGTATATACAAGTTTCTGTTTGTTGACTTGAAACCTGCTTTACGATAGTCTTTCCTCTGGTGTAATTTCTCTTATTAAAACTATCTCAGGGAGCCTATGATGGAAATTTTTTGCCAAAAAGTCCCTTGAAAAATGTTTGTAAGTAACTAGTCTTTTCAATTTTAGGCTTGCTGGTGGATCTCCTCCTTACTCCCCAATATATACTTCTTGGATAGATTGCTGGTGCATGCTACGAAAAGCGGTATTTTTATCTCTCATTTTGTTTTTGGTCTCTTAAATGATGTGTCTTGAATTCTGATATTAACTCATTCTGCTAATCAGTAACTTCACAGTGCTGTGTCTGTCCCTCAAGCGTAAGTGTGCTACCTAGAGACTACGGCTGTGGTACAGAAGTACAGACTCCATGTTGGCACTCCATGCCCACCACAAGCCATTTGAGCGATTGAATGAAAGTCACAAATAGGGTCCAGAGAGATAATTCTCCTAGTTATTTAAGCAATAGCCTGATTTCAAACTTACCTTTATTTTGGAACTGAGAATTGAACCCAGGACCTTACACAGACTAAACAGAAGCCCAGCAAACTTGCCTTTCTGTAACTCCTCAGAACATCTTATATACTTCTTTCCCCACATTTAGATATGAAGACTAAAAATAAGACATTACTTAGTAATTTATTAGAAAAAATTTTGTCAAAGTGATACTGAACAGAAGTAGTTGCTTGCTTCCTGTTTTGTTAGTAGATGAGGTTGTCAAAGCTATAGTTTGTAGTTATTGGTGAGGGTTATATCATTGGCCAAACATTCTTGATACCTCTAGACATAGTTGTATGAGGAACTAAGATAATGGATGGGCTTTAGCATGGGAATCACTTAAAAAGGCCATCAGTTTACAGATGGTTCTGCGTGACCTGCACTTTTTCGAGGATTGCAGAGAAGAGTATGAAGAAGCTCTTTGCTGCACTACTTCAGAACCCAGGGTATGGATGAGAATGGCTCTGTTCACAGAACTTGGGCTCCCCCAGACTGGACTCTGAATGAAAAGGTCCAATTGTTGCTATGGTTACTTTTGCTCACTGTTCATGCCAACTGAATCCAAGCTAGAATCTTTAAATGGTTTCAGTATAAACTTACATAAAAGTTGTGGTTTTCTTCTAAGTTTTTTCCTTTCTTGTTTTCATTCGTTTATCTTTATTATTTTCTTGTTTTTGCTTTCTGGTGTGCTGAGGATCAAACCCAGAGCCTTCCCAATAATAGACAAGAAGAGCTCTGCCACTATACTACATTCTCATAACTGTTTTTCATTTTCTTTTCGTGGTGTTGGTTATTGAATCCAGAGTCTTAAACGTGTGGGAAACACCACTGAGCTACACCCCCAGCTCTTCTCCAGACCAGATCCTACTGGGGTCTTTGGGGTTTTGTTTGTTTGTTTGTTGTTTTAATTTGCTTTTTTGAGATAGGGTTTTTCTGTGTAACAATGCTAGCTGTCCTGAAACTGTTTTGTAGACCAGACTGGCTTCAGACTCACTGAGATCTGCCTGCCTCCGTCTCCCGAGTATTGGGATTAAAGGCATGTCCCACTACCGCCCAGCAAGATCTTACTGTTTTGTTTTTTTTTTAATATTTATTTATTTATTATGTATACAATATTCTGTCTGTGTGTATGCCTGCAGGCCAGAAGAGGGCACCAGACCTCATTACAGATGGTTGTGAGCCACCATGTGGTTGCTGGGAATTGAACTCAGGACCTTTGGAAGAGCAGGCAATGCTCTTAACCTCTGAGCCATCTCTCCAGCCCCGATCTTACTGTTTTTATAGGACAGTCTTCTAGTGCAGTCCCATTTCTAACTAATGCCCTTTTGTAGGAGGAAAGAACATAGAAAATGGATTGCCAGAAGTTGCCAAACAAACCTTATCTGGGAAACCATTAAACTTGTATGTGCTTAGGAAAACAAAACTGTTTTAGTCATCTACAATGTATCAGATAGCATACCAAGCATTTCCCATAACATTCTCAAACTAGCCCTGTGAAGGAAGATTGGCGCTGTTCTCTACGCTGCTGTTTCACATATGAAAAAGTTGGTGCTAAGAGGAACTTAATATTCTGGGCAGTGGTGGTACATACCTTTAATCCCAGTATTTGGGAGGCGGCGGATCTCTGAGTTCAAGGCCACCCTGGTTTATGTAGTGAGTTCTAAGACAACCAGAGCTACATGGTAAAACCCTGTCTCAAAAAAAACAACAACAAAAAAAAGGAGTTTATTGAAAGTTCTGTAATAACAGTCACTTGGCCATATTGATGGGTCCAGGTTCTGTCCTAACCATCTCAGTCACATCTAGACATGTGTCCCAGTTTGAGTGCTTTCATCTTCATGCTAGACTTTATTTCTGTTTCTTTTCTTTTCCAGGGAAATATGAGCCGAGGAAACAGTTTGTTTTTCCGGAAGGTCCCCTTTGGGAAGACTTACTGTTCTGACCTAAGGATGTTAATTTGAATTATGGGAGAGAATTTTTATTTCTATACAATGTGGCATGCTTTTTTAATAATCATTTAATCTTGGGAAAATGGAGGTGATTGGTGTCTGCCTTTTTTGTTCTTTTTCCTAGCACAGCATCATTTACCACTGGTGTTCCCCATTAGTTATTTGAAATGGGACTTTTTTTTCTCCAAATTTGTGTTTTAAACATAAAATAAAAGTATATTCCTAAAGGAACAAGCAGGTTTTCCTGTGGCTTTGAGTCTCAGGTAGGGTTTGTCAAATGAAGAATAGAATTCCAGTAAGAAAGAAATGATTCTATAAAAGTTGAGAAAATTAAGAAGTCACACATACCATGTGGGAGTTTGAGTTCCCCTGAGTAGATAGATGCTAGAAAGTCAGCAGCAGTCCACCTCCCACCCTGCTTCTGGGCAGTTGACCTATCTAATCTAGTGTTGCTGAGTTACTGTAGCAGGTTGCTGCAGAAGTCTTCATACTTTCACTCTAGAAGAGAAAGTCGTCACCACCAACAAAGAAAAGGGCAGTTAAACAGGTTTGAGCAAGCTTTGGGAAGGACATGGGATGGCCTTTCACTCTACAGAAGCTCTTGACTTCCTATAACACAAAAAGCAAATACTGCAACACTATAGCTCCCAAATGCTCAGAACCCACCAACCCCTAAGGTCCTAAAGTTTGTCTTCACTACAGTCCCTTCTGCTCCTAATGTGACTAGTGTGGTTTTCATTTCTGATGACTCCCTTGAAAAGTGCATTTGTAACTCTTACCTGGTGATCTGGACCACATGGTTCCTAGGCTGTTGTCCAGCTCACATGTCATACCCTCAGCTGGGCATGTTAAAAACACTTTGCTGCAGGAAAATCACTTTTGAAGGAAGATTTTCAACTCAAGCATAAAGCTACTATTTACTCAGGCCTTTTAACAGCAGGTTAAATGCTCCTAAGAAGAGAAAGCCTAAACTGTCACTTGTTAATTAATTCACTGATACTTTGCCAAATGAATAAGCACTGAATTTGCTGCTTTTAGACTTCTATCAATGTGGCCAAGGCCATGATGTTAGGTAGCATGAGCATGCAGGGTCTTCTCCCACTCAGGGTTTAGTGATACTCCTGAAACTCATGAGTAGCTTAGCTTGAACTGTCTTTGTCAAAAGTACTTTGTCTCAAAAGTAATGTAAATTTTATATTCTATTCAATATTATATGCATCTGTTCTAATATGAGAAGTGTTTTGCATTACCTACTCTTTTCTCCCAAAAAAAACGTCAAGTAAAGATGTTGTAGGAAAATGCACCATGTTTATCCTGTGGCTTCTGTGCCCATACCCTGTGTTCTGAGAACCTGTCTGACTGTTGAAGGTCAGTCCACCACCAGGGGGCAGCAGGACTTTGGTCTTACCTGTGCATTTTGACCTGAATTCAACATGGTCTAAGATTGCACAGCAAAAATGAGTCTTCTATATAGGCTCTATAGGTTGAGGAGTAACTTTGTGGTGAGCAATTATCTGACAGGAACAAGTGCCTGGTTTCTGTCTGTATGATCATAAAAATAGGGGCAGCGATACAAACCTGTAGCCTGAACATCTGGGGAGTACAGGCAGGAAGAGGTTCAGGAGTTCACAAATCACCCTCCATTACATAGCAAATGTGGGACTAAAGCAAACTACATCAGAATACTAACTCAAAAAACAAACACTAGTGGGCATGGTGGCACACGCTTTTAGCCCAAGCACTTGGAAAGCAGAGGCAGGCAGATCTACATAAGTGAGCTGAAAGACAACCAAGGTTCCATAGTAAGACCATGTCAAAAAACAAATAGTTTGGTCATCTCAATCCTGCTTAATTCATCTGTGGGTTCTGCTAGGGAATAATCCCTTTGGTCTGTCATAAAATCTATTAAAACTTTGACATAAAATTCTGAAATTTAGCAGTGCATGGTTACTTGCACCTATAATTCTGATAATTTGGAACATTGAAGCAGAGCACACCATGAACTTGAGGGTGGCCTGGTTTACGTAGACCCTGCCTAAAATAAAACAGTAGTGATGCCTTGTGCCTGAAATGCCAATACTCAAAAGACTAAGGCAGAATAGTGTTCCTGGATTCTAACACCATCTCTGAAAACAAAGCAGCCTGGAAGGACTGTTTCAGAGGCCTGAAGTGCTCTGTTCTAAGACAAGCTCTGTAGCTCCTTAGGTTGTTTTTAATCTTTCCATCTCAGTCCCCCAGGTCTGGAATCACAGGCAGGGGCCACAGCTGGCTCAAAAATGTTCTAGTTTAGCTGAGACATTCTTGCTATGTAGTCTGTCCTTAGTTGCCCATTTGCTGGGATTTCAAGTATGAAACACTGCTCACAGTTCATCAGGCTTTCTAGAAAAATGAGCTGTAGTAGACTGGAGAGACCTCACCAGTTAAGACTCACTATTGCAGGGGACCTGAGTTCACTTTGCAGCACTCAAACCTATCTGTAGCTCCAGTTTCAGAGGGCCCAGCACTTTTTTCTGCTCTCTGTGAACACCTGCACTCACGTACACATACACATAATTTAAAATACATCATTAGCCTGGCGGTGGTGGCACACAGCTTTAATCCCAGCACTCGGGAGGCAGAGACAGGTGGATCTCTGTGAGTTCGAGGCCAGCCTGGTCTCCAAGAGCTAGTTCCAGGACAGGCTTGAAAGCTACAGAGAAACCCTGTCTCAAAAAAATAAAAATAAAATACATCATTAAAAAAGAAATGGGCCAGATGTGGTACACGCCTTTAATCCCAGCGTTTTGGAAGTAGAGTCAAGTGGATCTCTTGGTTTGAGGCCTGCCTGGTTTACATAGTTCAATATGTAGGCTACATAATGCTACCCTATCCCCAAAACAAAAAATAATGGAGCGGGGTGCTTACATTTGTCAACAAGCCTGCCCAGCTGAGTTTGATCCTGGAGACTAACGTGACGGGAGAAACAGAACTGCAAACTGTCTTCTGTCCTCCACACATCAGGGCATCCACATGGTGTGGGACCCCTCTGTATGCTGTGTATACCAGTAATAAACTGTCATGGGCCTGTGCAGAAGGTAGAGTTAGGTAGGAAAAACTAAACAATGCTGGGAGAAAGGAGGAGTTAGGGAGAAGCCATGTAGCCCCACCAGAGACAGACTCTGGGAACTTTAGCCAGTAAGGCACAGCCACATGGCAATACACAGATTAATAGAAATAGGTTAAATTAATATGTAAGAGTTAGCCAATAAGAGGCTAGAGCTAATCGGCCAAGCAGTTATTTAATACAGTTTCTGTGTGATTATTTTGAGGCTAAGTGGCCAGGAACTAACTAGCGGCCTCTTCCAACATCCACATGGACATACACAAAAATAATCCATTAGAAAACAGCTGGCTGACAGTACTCAACTTCATTTGGAAAAGCAAAAAACCCAGGATAACCAAAACAATCCTCTACAATAAAAGAACTTCTGGAGGCATCACAATCCCTGACTTCAAACTCTATTACAAAGCCACAATACTGAAAACAGACTGGTATTGATTGGCATAAGAACAGACAGGAGGACCAATGGAATTGAAGAGAAGACCCGGATATCAATCCACACATCTTCGAACACCTGATCTTTGATAAAGAAGCAAAAAATATCAAATGGAGAAAGAAAGCATATTTTTTTTTGTAATTTTATTAAATTATAAAAAGTTTCCATTTACGCCCCTCCTCCCAACGTCCTCCCACGCCCCCCCTCCCTCTCCTCCTCCCTCTTTGTCCCCTAGGGAAGTCAGGGTCTCCTGCCCTGTGGAAAGCATATTTTAAAAGTGGTTCTGGCATAACTGGATATCAACATGTAGAAAAATGAAAATAGATCCATATCTATCACCATGCACAAAACTCAAATCCAAATGAATCAAAGACCTCAACATAAAGCCAGCCACACTGAACCTCATAGAAGAGAAAATGGGAAGTACACTTGAACACATTGGCACAGGGAATCACTTCCTAAATATAACCCCAGCAGCACAGACATTGAGAGAAATAATAAATGGGACCTCCTGAAACTGAAAAGCTTCTATAAAGCAAAGGACACAGTCAACAAGACAAAACGGCAGCCTACAGAATGGGAAAAGATCTTTGCTAACCCCACATCAGACAGTTCTGATCTCCAAAATATACAAAGAACTCAAGAAACTGGACACCAAAAGATCACATAATCCAATAAAAAAAAAATGGAGTACAGACCTAAACAGAGAACTCTCAACAGAGGAATCTAAAATGGCTGAAATATACTTAAGGAAATGTTCAACATCCTTAGTTATCAGAGAAATGCAAATCAAACTCTTGAGATTACATCTTACCCCTGTAAGAATGGCCAAGATCAAAAACACTGATGAGGGCTGGAGAGATGGCTCAGTGGTTAAGAGTACTGACTGCACTTCTAGAGGTCCTGAGTTCCCAGCAACCAGATGGTGGCTCACAGCCATCTGGCATGCGGGCACACATGGAAGGAATGCTGTACAAATAAATAAATAAATAAACAAACAAATCTTAAAAGAAAACAAAAACACTAATGACAACTTATGCTGGAGAGGTTGTGGGGGAAAGGGAACACTTCTGCATTGCTGGTGGGGATGCAAACTGATACAACCTCTTTGGATGTCAGTGTGGCGACCCAGTAATACTACTTTTGGGTATATATCCAAAGGTTGCTCTGTTGTGATCTAGCTGCCCTCACTCCCCCGACCAACAAGGGAACTTCCTTGTGGTCTGTAGTTGACAAGGATGTAAGTGTTCTTTCTGGCCGGTGGTTTTCCACAGAAGCAGTAGAGTTATAAAAGGTTGCTGGGCAAAATAAAGGTTGCTGTTCTTCAACCTGCAAAGAAGCCTCCGTGTGTCTCAATCCTGGCACTCCTGCCAGTCTCGGCAAGTCCAGGCCGCGTCAGGAGCATGGCATGCTCAATCGTGCCACAAGGACATGTGCTCAACTATGTTCATAGCAGCTTTGTCATAGCCAGAACCTGGAAACAACCTAAATGCTCCTGGACCAAGAATGGATAGGAAAAAAAATGTGGTATATTTACACAATGGAGTACTACACAGAAGGAAAAAATAAAGACAGCATGAATTTTTCAGGAAAATGGATGGAACTAGAAAACATTACTTTGAGTGAGGTAACCAAGACACAGAAAGACAATTATCACATGTTCTCACTCATAGGTGGTTTTTAAACATAAAGCAAAGAAAACCAGCCTACAAACCGCAATCCCAAAGAACTTAGACAACAATGCAACAACAACTAGGAGAGATTTACATAGATCTAATCTACATGAGAAGTAGAAAAAGACACGATCTCCTGAGTAAATTGGGATAATGGGACCTTGGGGAAGGGTTGAAGTGGGAGGGGAAAGGCAGGGAGGGGAGCCGAGAAGAATGTAGAGCTCAATAAATATAAATTTAAAAAAAATGAAAACAGCTGGCTGAGCAGCTGTAAATGATGATGTAAGGTAGTAGCAGGTGACTGGGCAGGAGAAGGGAACCAGCACTGAGAAGTAACAGCAGCCAGACTTGCTCTGTCAGCACTTGGATTTACACAGCAGGAGGTTCGGAGCTGGACTCACACGTCCTCAGCCTCCTAGGCATTTTACATTGTCTTGATTATGACGTGCTGAGAAGAAAAAAAAAGACAAAAACAAAACAGCCTGTAAACCAAATATGGTGTGATCCAACCCTCTGAGGCAAATACCTGCATTTGCAGCCTGTGAGCCAGAGGTAGCCTCTCAGCAGAGTGGGAGCATCTTAGAGGCAATGAGTGAAGTCACCGACAGTAGGCATGGTCAGTGTTGTAGATTATCACAGTGGCGTGGAAACAACTACCACTCAGCAGTTAGTGGCACCCACATACCTAATATGTTTACACGATAGCTTTTAAATTTTTCTTCCGATTTATTTGAGACAAGGTCCTACCATGTACCTTTGCTACCCTGGAACTCGCTGCATAGATGAAATCGAATCTGCAGAGATCTGCCCGCCTATACTTCCTGATTTACTATGATTAAATGCGTGCAGCACTGTACCTGGCTTTTTAAACAAACTTTAGTTTGGAGCTGGGTGGATGACTGAGTCAGTAAGAGCACTTCCTACACTTGTACGGGTTCTATTCTGTCGCGAGTCTTATTCCTGAGCGGGCATTCTGCCCTTACTTAGAGGTCTGCAAGTAAATACTCAGGATGACCATAGTGTTTGTTCTAGGAACAAGTTTATTATGCCAATAGTCAAAGCTCCAATTGTTAGCAGGTATGGGCAAACATCAAAACTATAACAATCATTTAAATCCCTAATTATTCTTATGGCAGATATAGGTAAACATCAAACCTATAACAATCCTAGTCAATCAATCACATCACACCTTCAATCACATCACACATTCAGCAAGGGTTCCTATGTCTTAGGCTGAAGGACCCCAACTCATTTTAGTCACAGTTATGTCATTTTGCAAAGAAGCTCAGTTCAGAGAAGGGCCCCCGAATGCTGAGCAAAGCAGGATACCTGAGGTCAGAACGAGGACAGCCTTATTAGGCTGCAGTACAGAGGATTTATGGTCAGACATCTGGTGAGATACCCAGGACAGCCTTATCAGGCTGCAGGACAGGGAATTTATGGTCAAGACATCTGGCCTAGGGGCAAACAAAGACTTCAAAGGACTGACCATATATGCTTGAGATAGGGACAGGTCAGTTATCTGGTTTCTTTAATCCTGGCCAAGGACCACGAGGCCTGCCCTCAAATTCACCCCTCGCCTCATTCAAACTGACCAATGGGACTCCTGTAACCGCGCTTTTGCTTCTGTAACATTGCTTCTGCCTATATAAAGATACCCCAAGACGTAGCTCGGGGTGCTCAGTTCTCCATGTGACTGCAGCACCCACAGGCCTGTGAACATTAAAGTTTGCCTCTTGTTCTTGCATCCAGTGGCTCTCGGACCTGGTTCTTGGGCACGGGTCTCCACGCATGTGAGACACCCTCCGGGTGCTCTTTCATTTGGTGTCAGAAGTGGGATTGTGGAAGATCTCTGCCCAACCCATCCGACAACCCACTGGGAGGTAAGCTGGCTAGCCACTATTTGTCCTTGTCTGTTTGCTGTCTTGATGTATTAATTTGATGTAATGCGCAAGCGTCTGTATTCCGTAGACCTGGATCCATGGTCATCTGTATTCTGGGCGGCTTTGAGGAGGAGCTGACGGGCTCTGAACTTCTCACCCGCTACCCTGGGGGACGCCCCAGGGATCTGGAGAGCCCGAGGGGCTCAGCACGAATCCTAGAAATTCGTGCGTCTGTAGGGTGAAGTTTTCACTTCCCCATCTGAATTTGTACTTTCGGTTTGCTGCAGCCATCTGAATTTGTACTTTCGGTTTGTCACCGAAGTTGCGCTTTGCGTCGCCGGCTGTCTGTTCTGTCTTTGTCATGTCTTTGTTTTTGTATTTTGTTTCGTTTCTGTTTGTACTCGAGTCTAAACCTGGTACCATGGGACAGTAAACAGTAAGTATCCACCGCTGACCTTTGCTCTAACTTTAGAGAGAAGTTGCAGACCAAGCCGTGGAAATCCGAGAGACGGCAAGCAGTCTGCTTCCTGGAATGGCCACCAGGAGAGTTTATCCAGGGAACTCCCCTACTCTGGGTAAAACCATTTTTATTACAGAGCATGGTGCAGATGATAGCGGCAGTCTGCCCCTCCCCTGTCTCTTTTCCCATGCAGGAGCGGGGAAAACAAAACAAAACAAAACAAAACAGAAAACTCTGCCTTCCTGATACCCAGCCCGACCTCCCGCTTGCTGTTGTTGCTGTTGCGATTGCCAAGCCCTACCCCGAATGTGCGCTGCGCTGCGCTTGGCTAGTTCTGGTTCTCGGTGGCGAAGGGCACCGCGCTGATGAGAGCAATGGCTGGACTTGCCAACTGGCACCTTGGGGGCGGCCGCCGCTGGTGGGCCGCAGATGAGGAAGAGCGCAGGCAGCCACGGGACCCTGCCAGATGGGCCAGGGCCGTGACAGACAGGCCAAGGAGGGGAGAAAAACAGCAGTGCGGCCAGAACACATAGGCCCGGATACAAGCTCGTCGGGGAGCTGTGGGCCGTGCTGCCCAGACGTGGGGAGGGAGCAGCGTCGGCTCCTGCCGGAAACACAGGGGGCGGGGCCGCGTGTGTGCTGGCTCCCAAGTCCTACGGAGCGGAGGCGGAGGCGGCTGCGAGCAGCGGTCCGCAGGGACTGCCTGCGCTCGCCGATAGGATTTGCTAAAGGATACAAAAGAGCCATAGAGAGAGAGAGAGAGTTACAAACGGGACCAGGCGAATTGCCAGGTGGCACCAAAAGGAACGCTAGCTAGGTGTGCGCCCCGAAAGGAGGGCGGAGGGCGGAGAGACGTGGGCGCGCAGCCCACAAGGAGCCTATGTCCCGCCCGCAGCTTAAAGTTAGGGACTATAATAGATTCAAAGGTTCCTACAGACCCAATAGAGACATAACTAAGTCTTGGGATGATTTGTTGACTAGTTTTCTGAGATTTCAATATATTAGGATCCAAAATGGCTGTGCCAGTTTACATTTCCACCAATGGTAAAGGAGTTTCTCTTTTACATAGGTTATGAGCAGTATTTGATCTTGATCATGTTATAGGAATAAGATGGAGTCTCAAGAGTTATTTTGATTCACATTTCTCCAATGATTAAAGATGTTATATTTGAGAATCTTTTAAATATCTTTCAGTCATTTTAAGTCCATCTGTTGAGAGTTTACAGTTTAGGTCTGTAACATAATTTTTTGGATTATTTGTTCTTATGAGGACTAAGTTCCTAATTTTCTTATAAAAATATCTTCCCATTCTACAGGCTGATGTTATGTTCTGTTGATTATATCCTTTGCTATACAGAAAGCTTCTCAGTTCTGGAGATCTCATTTATTGATTGATTGTTTCTCTCAATGTCTATGCCACTGAGGCTATGTTTAAAAATGTATTTAAAACCCTTTTTCTTCTATGCGGTTCAATATTGTTGGTTTTATGTTAAGCTCTTTGATTTGTTTGGATTTTAGTTTTGTGCATAGAGAAATATGGATCCACTTTCATTCTTTTACATGATGGTGTCCAATTAATTCTTAAAGGGAAAAACTGACAGTCAAAATGCTGGGCTCATGGCAATTCTCAGGGGGGCTACAAGGCACCCCACTAATTCGGCCAAGGAAAGAGAGGTTCTCCAGGGGCCAGTTAGAATCTATGTTCCTTAAATGTTTAATGAAGATTTACAGGCATCTTACCCAACCTCTAAAGTCAACAGGCAGCGATAGTCATGGCTTTCATAGGGCAGTCAACATCAGATATAAGGAAGAAGTTACAGCAGATAGACAGGTTGCAAGACTATACCTTGCAGAATTTGGGGAGACAGAGAAAATGTTAAACGAGAGACAGAAAAAATGAAGCAAAAGAGAGAAAAGAGAAAACCGGAGGGATCATAGACAGGAAATTTGGACTCAGACAGATAGGGAGCCTGGGCAATAGAAGAGGACCAAAGACAAATAAAGATAAACAGAGGCACCCCTTGGACAAAGGCTATTGTGCTTATTGCAAGAAAAAGGACATTAGATACCTCTATAGATTTTTTTAAGGACACATAAATGACTCATCCCTCCCTGGTCATCCCTGAATGTATGACCAAAGACTTTTGCTGACCAAACGAGGGACTTTTACTTTTCCTGCTGTTTTCAGTTCTGCAGAAGATGCAGGCTGCTTGCCTGCCTCTGCCTTCACCACACCTTCCTCACCAGGATGACCACCGCCCCATGCCATCACCACCGGAGAAATCCTTGCCTCCTAGCAACTGTCCTGGTGCCACACTTGTCTTAAAACCTGCAGGAGCCCTGGCTGCTCACCCTGCAGTCTGCTCCCCTCCCTCGTGTCAGACTGCAATAGAGCACTCACAATGCTACCACAGGTGCCCTCCTGCACCAGGCTGCTGCTCCTGTGCCCTGCTCACGTCGATGGACTATGGATCATACCAGCATCTGCAGAAAGGACAGGCGGCTGGCAGAATGGCAGGCTGAGCAGCGCCAGGCAGAGCCGGAAATAATGGCGAAGCTTGCCTGGGGCACAAGGCTGGGAGTCGGAGCCAAGCAGGTATACAGGACTGAAGGTAAGCGAAAGGTGGGGGCAGGAATGATGAACAGGAAGCGAATGATTTGGATAAATAGCTTCCCTTCAGGGATATTGGCCCACCCAGAAGGCTGAACTTGTGACATTGACACAAATTCTATGGATGGCAGAGGAAACATCTACACTGACAACAGGTATGCTTTTGCCACCACCCATATACACGGAGCAATATACAGACAAAGAGGACTGCTGACACTTGCGGAAATCTTGAGCCTCCTCACGGCCACACGTTTGCCAAAGAAGATCATAAAAAAATCTTCCCGAGGTTTGGGATGCCCAAGGTAATCATGTCCGATAATAGACCTGCCTTTGTTGCCCAGGTAAGTTAGGGCATGACCAAAGACACTGGGGATCAATTATGCTTACCAACCCCAAAGCTCAGGTCAGATAGATAGGATATAAACTGACAAAATTGGCCCTAGAGACCAGCAAAATGACTGGACAGACCTCCCTCTGTCCTGTTCTGGGTTTAAAACACTACAGCAATCGCTGCCACTAGTTCTGTTACCTGGCTAGTTAGCTGCTACTCATGCATCTGCTGACTAAGGCTGACCCTGGTGATGGATATCCTGAGCTCAGGGCCTGCACAGGACAGGCACATCTGCTGTAAGATGGGTTTACATCGCCTTTAAGGCTCTTCTTTTCTGAAGTCAGAAGCCCACAGGGCTCTGCTCATTTTTTTAAGAGTTAATGTCTTTTAAACACGGTAACAGATAACAGAAGCGAAGAGTAATTCTGTTCTGTTCCTCCCCTATGTGTCTGGGACCTATTGACAGAAATTATTTTATACGGTCTGAGATTTTTCCAGATTAGACCATATTGGCAGAGAAAAGCAAGCACACCTGAATCTTTCTCACCTCTTGACTGGTTTTGCTTTTCTACAGGAAAATTTTACTTTAGATTATGAAATGGCCTAATTTTCAAAAGATAAACAAATATGGTTTTATTTACGATCACCATTCCAGTCCCTCTGAGTACAGAGGCTGGAGAACCACTGTCTGGGGTCTCAAGATGCTGCTGATCCTTTTCTTCTATTTCTGTTTTAGTTCTGAACATAAATCCTAATATACCATCTCCCTTTTACACCCCCATTGATTTTATCTCTGAATGTTGTCCCTAGGTCCAAGCTGGCCTAATGTTTTTACGACATGTTGAGCTTTTAGGACTTACTGGGTTAATTATATCTATTTTTCTGTACCTCTTACGAACTAAACCTAATTCTTGATTTCTGCTTCCACATTGACTGTCCTCGGGCTTTGGGGCTCATTGTTTTGTTTTAAACATTTGTCATTCTGTATTGCATTTTCTTTCATTGCTTGTTGAAGTTCTCACAATAGGCACAACCCTTGTACATTTGGATGAAGATGAAGCTGATGCTATAGAACATAATGGAAGCCGGTGAATGTCATATGGTGCCAGCTGGGCTGAAGCTAACCTCTCAGGCGCATTCTCTGGAATTGAGGATCAACACTCCCAGTGTCTACAGCAAAGGAGATTTGTCTTCATAATACTGAACTTGCCTTTTAAGGGAAACATTGTTTTATAATGATAAGGCATCCATATGTTTCTTAGGACTGAGATAGTCAATAGACTATTGCCACAATGATGGGTGCCAATCCCAGGTCTGCAATGGTTCACAATGTCTACCATGTAGTTACTTTCAAGCTTCATTCATCAGATAATTTTGCTAAGAGCTATTCTGAAGTAATGCTAGTTTTCATATGGTTATTGTCTGAGCAAGTCTTTTGATTTTGTTTTCAATATATATAGCTGGGCCCCTACTTATTTTGCTTCTTATCATTACAGTCGGCCCCTGCATTTTAAATCACCTGGTACAACCTATGAAAGACAGGCTTTTAGTTATCCAGACTCTGGTCCTGACCCACCAATATCAGCAACTGAGACAATAGGAGACAGAAATATCATGATCAGTTTGAGTTAAAGAATTAACTCAAGTTATAAGAGAAAAATGGGGGAATGAAGGACCCCAACTCATTTTAGTCACAGTTATGTCATTTTGCAAAGAAGCTCAGTTCAGAGAAGGGCCCCCGAATGCTGAGCAAAGCAGGATACCTGAGGTCAGAACGAGGACAGCCTTATTAGGCTGCAGTACAGAGGATTTATGGTCAGACATCTGGTGAGATACCCAGGACAGCCTTATCAGGCTGCAGGACAGGGAATTTATGGTCAAGACATCTGGCCTAGGGGCAAACAAAGACTTCAAAGGACTGACCATATATGCTTGAGATAGGGACAGGTCAGTTATCTGGTTTCTTTAATCCTGGCCAAGGACCACGAGGCCTGCCCTCAAATTCACCCCTCGCCTCATTCAAACTGACCAATGGGACTCCTGTAACCGCGCTTTTGCTTCTGTAACATTGCTTCTGCCTATATAAAGATACCCCAAGACGTAGCTCGGGGTGCTCAGTTCTCCATGTGACTGCAGCACCCACAGGCCTGTGAACATTAAAGTTTGCCTCTTGTTCTTGCATCCAGTGGCTCTCGGACCTGGTTCTTGGGCACGGGTCTCCACGCATGTGAGACACCCTCCGGGTGCTCTTTCAAGGCAAGGTCTTCAATCCTATATTACTGAGGCATTGGTGTATACAACCTGATAATGGTCCGTGGCTCTCGACTTAGACCTCTGGATCAGCAAGTCTTGATCCGCAGGCAAGGGCTAGTTCTCTGGCTCTTGGACGGTCTCAGCTGTGAAGTTGCTGGTTCGTTGGATTCTCTATGACCGCTCTGACAGCATGTCTAGCAAGTCATTTTGAGAATGTCTTCTTGTCGTGAGCCTCAAGTTTTTATACTGTCTGTGGCTACATTACTTTTTTTATTTCTAGATTAGCACACATGTCTGCTTATCATATAGTTACGTCACACTTGTTCACCAGCTCAAACTCTTATCACCACTGCACACATTGATTGCTTCATACTTTTTAGTTTCATTTTGCGTGTCACTTAATATTGTATCCTAACAAACAAGGACTTGTTTGTCTTTGCAAACTCATAACATTTCACTTAATATTGTCTCTTAAAACTCCTGGACTTGTTTGTCCTTACAGACTCATAACATATTCCCGGCACCCCACACAGGGTCTGTAACTGTAACTCTAGTTCCAGGGAACCTGACACCCTTTTGTGACCTCTAGCACCAGGCACACATGCTATTACATGTGTCAGAACACACACATTTAAAAAAAAAAAAAGGAAGGTGGAGCATTGGCTCAGAGGATAAAAGTAATGGATCCAGCACCTACATGACAGTGGACATCCATAACTCTAGACCCATGGAAACCAATGCCCTTTTCTGGCTTTTTTTTTTTTGTAGTTTTTGAGACAGGGTTTCTCTGAGTATCTCTGACTGTCCTGGAACTCACTCTGTAGACCAGGCTAGCCTTGAACTCACAGAGATCCACGTGCCTCTGCCTGGGATTAAAGGCATGCGCCAACAGCACCCTACTCTTTTCTGACTTTTTGAGGGTTCTGCATTCACATGGTGTACATACATACATGCAAACAAAACACCCATATGCACAAAATTTTTAAATAAAAAATAATAGTTTGAGATGGAGTTTTGTAGTCTTCCCTGGCCTTGAACTCCACATAACAGAGAATGACCTTGAACTGTGACCCTGGTCCTCCTACCTCTACCTCCCAGTTTCTAGGATTATAGCTATTTGACTATACCTGTCTGGACAGTAGAATTTCTTTATGATTGTTATTGTTATTGGCTTTTGTGTTTTTTTTTTATTGGATTGGTTTGGTTTAGTTTTTTGAGATAGGATTTCTCTGTGTAGCTTTGGAACCTGTCTTGGGACACGCTCAAACTGGCCTTGAACTCACAGAGATCCTCCCGCCTCTGCCTCCCTAGTGCTGGGATTAAAGGGCTGCGCCACCACCTCCCAGCTCTGTTTGTTATTAAAATCTGTATCTCTGTCTCTGTGTCTCTCTGTGTGCTCACAAGCTCACGCCAGTGCATGTGGATGGAGGTCTTAGAACAACCTGCAGGAGTCAGTTCTCTCCACCACGTAGGCCCCACAAACAAAATTCAGGTCATCTGTGTAATGACTGTTCTGTCTCTTTAAGAGACAAGCTACACCCACTCCCCCACCCAGGCAGACTGATCTGCTTTCAGCCTGAGTTCTCACTCTTTTCCTACTCCCTCTTGGAGAGGCAATTTCCATCTGTCCCTTCTCTCCTCTAACTCCCCCCCCCCCCGCTCTTCTCTCCTTCTCCCTGCCCAGGACCTTCTCCCAGTTGTGCCCACATATCAGTTCTCCTCATGCACTTGTTGGCAGGAGTGAAAGAAATCTCAGAAGCTAGTGGTGTGTGTTGAGTCTTCACACACCAATCTAGACTGCCATTGTCTCACAGTTATGTCTCTTAAGTGTTGAGGCCCAAAATCACTTGTCCACAAAAAAATTAAATACATTTTTTTTTCTTAAAACATCTGTTCTAGAACCAACTTGTCACAATCCTGAAGTGCATCTTCAAATAGATTCTGATAGTTACCTCAAAATAGTGGTAGCAAGACACAAAGAGCAGAGTAGTTGTGTGTGAGCAGGGTTCTGAGGATGCAAACTGTGACACTAAGTTTCTCCAAGTTTCTGAGCTGACCAAGCACTAAAACTACGGCATCACCCTCTGTCTCAGAAAGACAATCAAGAGAATGGAGTGCTCCCTAGAAATGCCACTTTTCCGTGAACAGTACTGCATCTGTTTCCAAAGCATCTGGAAGAGGACAAGACCCAGAATAGTGTATTCTCTCTATCCATTCCAGGGCTCTTCCCTCCTGGTGGCAGAAGGACTGGCAAGGAGGTCTTTTGGCTGAAAACAAAGGAGAGGGGTGAGAATGGAAACTATAGGACCCAGCCATGAAAACTCAATAGAGGCCGGAATCTCAGTAGTTTACCCTAAGGCAATACCTGGTTCGGATAAGGACCACAAACTGAGACCACCCAGGCACCACCCAGGAACAGACCATCCAAAGAAAATTCCTAATGTTCCAACCATTGTAGATAGGATTGCCTGCTAGCACATACTCATTGCTTTTCACCAGGACACCCCTTGACAAAAGTCAGCAAATCTGGAGTCCCAAACCTTAGAAACCCCTCACCTCCACATTTGCTACCATAAAAACCCAACTCTAACTGAGCTTGGAGCTCTCTGATCTCTCCAGTACATTGGACACACAGAGAGTCAGAGTTTGAAATAACTTGTGATGTTCTTGTTGCAATATTCTTGTGTAAGAATAAAGGCTCTTTGCTTTCACATACAGGACTTGGTCTCCTGGTTTATTTTGGGGGGACTCGGTGATCTGGGCATAATAGAAACAACCATATCTTGTTCCAGCCTCCTCACTTCCTCCTGGAATTCAGTATCATCACCCTACCCTCCCCACAAACACTTCAAGTTTAGAAGTGCACCTGCTCCCTTGTCACTGAATAGTTAGGCGAGTTCAGGGCTTGGAGTAGCAGCGGACATGAGGCCTGTGATAAATATTCTTGTCTTCCATGGCATTTGTTGTTCACTGAGAAAGATACAAAATGATAAGATCATAGAATTCGCCAGGTGGTGGTGGTGCACACCTTTAAGCCCAGCACTTGGAAGGCAGAGGCGGGTGAATCTCTGTGAGTTCAAGACTAGCCTGGTCTACAAGAGCTAGTTCCAGGACAGGCTCCAAAGCTACAGAGAAACCCTAGATAGATAGATAGATAGATAGATAGATAGATAGATAGATAGATCATAGAAATCTAGTAGGGAACATTGAGATGGCACATCACATAAAGACATTGACTGCTGAACATAAGTAGCAGCCTGAGTTCAATACCCAGAACCATATGTGTGGTATGGCATGTGTGTTGTAGGAGAGGCTTGTTGGTTCCCAGCTGCTCAGTCCTGAAATAACCACACAAAAACTATATTAATTAAATCACTGTGTGGCCCACTAGCTCTAGCTTCTTATTTGCTGACTCTTACATCTTAATTTAACCCATTTCTATTAATCTGTGTATCGCCACGATATTGTGGCCTACCAGCAAAGTATCAGTGTGTCCGTCTCTGGTGGCAGCTCCATGGCTTCTCTCCTGACTCCACCTTCCTTTTCCCAGCCTTCAGTTTAGTTTTGCCCACCTAGATCTGTTCTACCCTATCAGGCCAAGCAAGATTTTTTTTATATTTATTTATTTATTATGTATATAATATTCTGTCTGTGTGTCTGCCTGCAGGCCAGAAGAGGGCACCAGATCTCATTACAGATGGCTGTGAGCCACCATGTGGTTGCTGGGAATTGAACTCAGGACCTCCAGAAGAGCAGCAGTCAGTACTCTTAACCTCTGAGCCATCTCTCCAGCCCGCAAGATTTTTTTTTATTAAGCAATGGTATTCATAGCATAGAGAGGGGAATCCCACATCAGCTCACCTTTTCTGTTTAAATAAAAAAGGAAGGTTTTAACTTTAACATAGTAAAATTACATATAACAAAACAGTTATAAGCAAGAATTATAGTTACAATATTTATATCTATTTTATCTTTTATCATAACTAAGGAAAACTTTATCTTTTCTTCAACTCCATCAAAGACTCCAGAAGGATATATTACCTAAGTAAACAGGAAGTGCATAGTAAACAACTTCCAAAACTCTAGAATTGACAGAGACATCTCATTGCCTGTACAGTCACCCAAAGTTCTTCTGTATCATTGGGGCATCCATCTTCAGCCTACAGGCTCATAGTATCCAGCAGACTTTTCCATGAAGCAGGAAATTTCAAAGACAGTCCCACCTATATTGGCTGTCTGTCAGACTCTTTCATGATGTAGGAACCCCAAAGGATTGTTTCACCTTTAGGCAAGTTCAGCAGTCATTTCTTTTTTTTCTATACATATAAATCATCGTCATTTAGCTTTACTTCATTTCACTTATAACTTTTCTTTTTCATCTTTTTGGTCATCCAGCATCTTTTAAACCTCTTGGCATTTTGTTGTTTCTTAGCACCCCATGTGGTATTGAGAAACTGGGCTGCAGCTCTTTTCACTGGGAACCTCTTGCTCTGGGACAGGAACTTGTTCACAGTAGTCCTCTGGGATTCTGAACCATGTAAACAATTGTGGATAAAGTGTTTGGCTGCTTCTTGCCTCGAATCTCTCAGATCTTTTAGTCTTACAGCCAAGTAGCCTTTAGTCTGTTGGACTGTACTTTTTGTATTTTAACTTTCTTGGAGTTTCTTCCTTTTGCAGTATGTTCGCCTCTCTTTTTCGAATTAACTTTTACATTTCCTGGTGATTTCTTTAGGTCAGCCTCTGGAGCTATAGTTAGTTGCTGTAAAATAGCATCTGGAAGCAGCTTTCTTTTCTTCTGTTCGATGAACAGCTCCTCGCGATGCTTCCTCTTCTCCTTCAGCAGCGTTTTATCCCTGGAAGAAAAGGGAACAGGTCATTCAGACCGGATGAGCCTAGGAAGTCGCCGGGTGCCCCGTTTCCCGCCGCGGGCCCAGCAGTCATTTCTTGATGTTCAGTTCATCAAGCAGTCCAGGCAAGAGCAGTTTTTTTTTTCCCCCAAATGGCTAACAGACTCCATAAGGAGCCTCTTTGATTTGATGCCCATCTTCCTTTTGAAGTAATTGGTGCTGCTAGGAGCAGATGTGTCTCCTTGTCATGAAAAGTCCTAAGTGCTTTTTTTTTTTTTTTTAGTTTTAGTTTTTTGTTTTTTTGTTTTTTTTGTTTTTTTTTTTTTGAGACAGCCTGTCCCGGAACCAGCTCTTGTAGCCCAGGCTGGCCTGAGACTCACAGAAATCTGCCTGTCTCTGCCTCCAGAGTGCTGGGATTAAAGGTCTGTATCACCACCACCCTTAGCAAAAAGTCCTAAGTTCTTAAACATCTTAAATGCCAAATTCTGAAGGTCTTTGAAAGATTTGAAGAATCACTATCCATCTGAAATATATCTCTGTACATCTAGAAAACCTAACTATCATGACTACAAGCTTGACTATTATAGAAGACTCTCTATTTACCTATATTTCTTAATTATACATTACATTTTTAAATGAGCTGCATAATCACAATACCTTAATCAAGATCAGAAATATATATACACAGTATAACAAAATTGGCCTTAATTTTGTATCAATAAAGCAAGATCCATACCAATGCAAAGTATCCATCTCTATAGCATATCCCCTTTAAAATGTAAAGAAACATTTACAAACAATATTTGGGAATATGGGTGTAGTTCTCTTCATATTGCTTCCTGCTTTTTGTTGGGTGAAGTAATTTTTGAAAGTGTTCACAGCAACCTTTCAGGGGATCTTGATGCATCAAACAACATTAGTCTGAAAGAATACCACAGGTTCTCATCCTCTGTAGAAACAAAAGAACCTCTTTTCCAAAGCAACATATCCTTAGACCCATATTTTGAAGTCAAGAAACCTTTAAAATATCTATGCTGGTTTAGCTTAGCAGGCCATACAATGATATGTCTCTCTGTATTTAGCTCCTTCTCAGTCAAAAAGTTCAAAGAAAACACAATAATATTAATAATCCAGACTCACTGTGAATTTTACATCTTTTCATGACTTATTTGTTTTAAATCTATTAATTTTTAATATTTATTTTATTATCTTTACTCCTTTAATCTATGACTGTCTCTTTAAAGACTTTGTTTCATTTTTAATAAACCATTTACTTTTTATAACTCTCTATACTCTTTCTTTTCTCTCTCCCAAGCCTACATACATTTTTTTTAAACACATGGTGTCTCATTTAGAGGTCTTTTTCATCTGAATTTGTCTTTATTGCATATCTGTAACCCTTTTCTGACCAGAAGTGCTTCTTAAAATGCTAAGCCCTTCTTATTAACTTAAGCGGCACCATTTCTAGGGGAAATACGGCACTGCCTGCTTGCCCCACCCAGTCCAGCATGGCAGAGCTGTTTGCTGCCTCTGAGAGCCATGCTCACAGCAACATTTTTAGGCTCACAGCCAGTCTATGTTGCCATTAAGCAAGTTGTAGCACTGTTCACCAATCCTATTTAAATGCTCCATAGCTGAACCTCATCAGAGTTTGCAGTCCCAGGAAGCTGCAGTTTCAAAACAGCATGGCTTTTTTCTGCTACCGCTGAATGTGGAAAATCTTTCTTAAAGGAGCCATGCCTCTACTTGGTTCTAGCAAACAGAGCCCACCCAAGAAAATGCTGCTACCAAACCATGCTTAACTCTGTTCTTTCGTGTCTAGTTTCTTTTTAAGCTTTCTCAGGTTTTATGTGAAAATAGTCAACCACATTGGAGTGCCAATTTGTTGTAGGAGAGGTTTGCTGGTACAAAGGGGAATCCCATATCACATGTGCATGCCCCCTCCAAAAAAAAAATATTTTGGAGTGTTGGACTAATGGCAAATGTTTGTAAAACAACAACACCTAGTGCACTACTTAGGGTGCTCACTGAGCCCTGAAACACTGCTTATTCCTGGCAGAGTGGCATCAGCACCTTGGGGTCACCAAGAGGGGCAGTTCACTTCCAGCTGGGCAATTCAGGAAGATGTGGTATTGAATTACGTTTTCCAATTTTTAAATTGTGCATGCATGTGTGCATGTGTGTCATGTGTGTGTGTTTGTATGGCTGTAGATGGGAAGAAAGGGTCTGCCAAGGTCACTAATGTTTATGGAAGCCAGAGGACAACCTGTAGGAGTTGGCTCTCTCCTTCCATTTTAGTGAATGCCAGAGATCAAACTTCAGTCTCCAGGCATGGCACCAAGTGTCTGCCCACTAAGCCATCTTACCAACCCTGAGTTTTTTGTTTATTTTTAAGGGTAGATGAGGACACTGGGAAGCAGAATGGGGAAAGGGAGCAATTTCTAACTGTTACAAGCTATGGGGTTTGGGATAAGTTAATTGTGTTTCTTGTTTGTTTGTTTGGTTTTGTGTGACCATTAAGTGAATCCAAGGCTTGGGCATACCATGCAAACACTCTACCACTGAACTATAAGTCAAAGCCTTAATACACTTGAATTCGGGCCTCTCATCTCTAAAATGAGAAGCAATGCTTATTGGAGTATTAAATTTAGTGTATCAGCACAGTAAATATTTGGTGTGTGACAGTTATTACTGCTCGGAGAAGGGATGTTTACAGATTTTAACAGAGCAAAATCATAGAATTCATAAAGGAATTGAAGACAAGTAGGACTGTTTCTCTGGTTGTCCTAACCTTTCGCCAAGGTCACTAAATGGATCAGAGAAACAGCATCCTGTACACGCTAATAGTCAGGAGACATTGGTTTAATGAATGTCCAGCTGTCTCTGTATCTGCCCGAACGTCTTACAGAGTCCCCATATTGAGTTCCATTGTAGCCTCATTCCCAAGCGTGTGCATCACTTCTCCTCTCCAAGCTTGCTGAACATGTTAACGTGCTATTTCCTAAGGCAGAAACCCTGACACCCCCTCCACAGGAAAGTCACCACTAGAGTCTCAGAGGCGCTGCCTTGAAAGCAACATCACAGCAGCCACTTCTCTTCCTGCCAGGGGAGAGCAGAAGGTGTGACCAGGGCCCAGGAATCTCTTGCAATTGTCCCTACTCTGACTCAGACCCACACCCTGAGCTGGAGCCCCGCAGGTCCGACTGTGCAACCTCCGTTCTGCATTTGTCCCTTTGCAGCTGCCATCTGTGGCTGTTTTCTTCCAATGCAGTCTTTGTGCCAGAGGAGCCAGGCTGAGAGACGGGGCTATTTATAAATGGAGAGTGGGTGCAGAGTTCTGCAGTAACAAATACTTTAAACAGCCAAATTCCACCTCGCCTCCACTTCCAAATTCCTGTCCACCCCCTCATCTCCTTTCTTCCCCTAAATCATGGAAGTTCCTGTCCTACGGTCAGAGCCGTAAAGAAAAAGAATTTAAAATCAGCGTCTACAGGTGACAACAGAAAAAAGGCACTGAAGGGCTGGGACTGGGATTGTATTACAAGGACTTCCTTAGGGTGTGCAACACCCAGATGATGGGAAGAACATAGAAAAAGAGGGCTGGAGAGATGGCTCAGACTGCTCTTCCGGAGGTCCTGAGTTCAATTCCCAGCAACCACATGGTGGCTCACAACCATCTGTAATGAGATCTGGTGCCCTCTTCTGGCCAGCAGGCATGGAGGCTGAACACTGTGTACATAATAAATAAATAAATAAATCTTTTAAAAAAAGAACATAGAAAAACAAAGATCACAAGAGGCTGGAGACATGATTCCATAGTTAAAGTGTGTACTGCTCACACAGCAGGTAAGCACGTGTTTTAGGCTCTAACTCCCTCTAACTCAAACTCTAAGAGATCTGGTACCCTTCTCTGGTCTCCACAGATGCCTGCACTAACAGGCAAATACCACATACAAATGCACATAGATATATAATTTAAAATATTTTTTTTAAATTATTGAGTTACCACCTAGTAATAAAGACTTATTGAGATGGGCACAGTGGTGTATGGTTTTAATCCTAGCTCTTGGGAGGCAGAAGCAAATGAATCTTTGTGCATTTGAAGACAGCCTAGTCTACATAACAAGTTCCAAATTGGTCAAGGATACATAGTGAGGCCCTATCTCAAGCTAAACAATGCTATCCACTGGAAACACTTGTCTAGAATGTGTGATGCCCTGGGTTCAGTCTCTTACTCCAAAACATACAATAGCCATTATATGACTCGCTATAATCCATCAGCACTAGTCCCTAGAACAGCCATTTAATGAGAACAATAGTTACTAAGATGTGATGTCAGAAGGCCAAAAACTGGCAAGAGCAGAATTCACTCCTGGTTTTCCAGTCTGTGGGATTTCAGATAACATGAAATGCGCATGTTTGAATCCCAGCAGTCTTTACAAAAAGAGAGCGAGTTTTAACATGAAACAGTGAGAAGAACTTACCGTTGCATTGTAACAATGAACAGTTAATGCTGTATTGGCACAGTTGTATGTCCAAAGGCTCAGCTCAAGCTGACATGCTAACATAGGAAACTTACTGGCTTAAACTGAAATGGCCAATGCTTCAGACAAAGGACTAAGGTCTTGCAATCTTTATTTCTTGTGGCTGCTGGCTTCTTGTCCCGCGCTACCGTCTCGCCAGCAAGAACCACGCGGTACACATAGGATCCTTCTGCAGAAAAGCTTTATGTCTCTTGGGAGCTAGAGCATAAGCCACATGGCGGAGACCCAGATAAGATGGAACCCATCCCTTATAAAGGAAACAGACCCCGCTTCGGACGTGTCATTCTCGGATTGGTCAAACTGCTCCCAGTCCCAGGTGAAACCTTGGGAGTAGTCAGGGACGCAGCGGTAGAGAGTTACAAAGCACATGCGCTGGGATTAAAGGCGTGTGCCGCCACACCTTGGGGTCACAGAGGTCAATCTCTACCTTTGTTCCTAGAAGCAATGGAGAATGTGGTCCGGCCCTCCACATATCCCCCTTTTTTTACTTCTTTGCAGAAAGGCAACTCCCTAGGAAGGTAAAGATAGAGGTCGCACTTCCCAAAATGAAAACATAAAAATGGGCTTACACGGAATCTGTCCCTAGGCTCATGACACCTGGAACCTATCCGGCCTGCCCTCTGCCAATTTTCTGGGAAAGGGAATATACGGCAGGAAACCCTTAAGCAGAGCGACTTATCTCTCAGAGAGGGCCATTCTCTGTGCGATGCTCTTCAGCTCGACAACCTTCAGGGCTAGCTAAGCCAAGCACTCCACCCTGTGCAATGGACAGAGGTGTCCTAGGGGTGCAGGAGCTGGTTGGCATAAACCTTACTGCTTCAGCATAGATAACCACACATCGGTAGAGGCCCCTGTTCCAGGGCTGCCAACGCTTGTGCAATAACCACTTTGTCCCTACGATTTTGGGATTTGAGTCAGCAGACCATCCAGAGGAGAAACACTAATCCATAGCATAGGACTGTTCCAAAACATTTCCACCCCCACCCATTCTTTGAAGTAGGGGAATGAGAGACACGGCCCAGGACTGGAGTCCTACGGCCAAGCTTATAAATCATCTCTAGGACGGTAGGGAGGGGGCCCAGAGTCTTATTGGTTGTAAAAAATCGGGGAGACACCGCCATCCTATGGTTGACTGGTAACAGCTTCAGGAAGGCTGAGAGTGTCCTCCATCGGTGCTCTGTCATCCATCCGCAAAATGGCAGGAGGAACAGCAGCCAGGTCCTCAGGCGAATCCGTGTGTTGTGGATCACTCTTCACTGTTCGGGTCAATCGCTCTGGCAGCCAGAATGGGCTTTCTTGATCCTGTGGGAAGACACAAACAGCTCCCCTGGATCTCAATAAAATGGGATCCGGGCCTTTCCATTCATTAGAAAGCACATCTTTCCACTTAACCAAATCTTTGGGCCGCTGCGGATCCGAACAATGTCGTGTTGCAGCATTTTGGCCATTATCATCCAGATTTAAAAAATTTATGGTGAACAGAGCCATGGCGATGGCCATTCTTGGCATCGGGGGCAGTTCCTTTATTATTCCCCCCCTTTTTGTTTAAATAGATATTTATCCAATTTTTAATTTAAATAACCATGGCATTTTGTAACCTATCTTGAAGATACCCATAGTGTTTAGCAGAAATAACTGACAGGATAAGGGAAACTGATAGCAAGCAATAACTGACAAAACAAGGGGAAATCTAGCAGCATAGCAATGGCATAGCAACAACAACATTGCAATGTACAACAACAACATAGCAATAACTGACAGACCAAGGGCAGGAGCTGGACCATCCCTCAGGAACCCGCCAGCTCCGCAGCAATCAGGCCAGACAGCTCCATAGCAGAGGCTTTGTCCTCAGGCCTCTGGACAGATGAATCCACAGCATGAATAGTAGTATTTCTAGAAAAAAACATAAACAAACTCTTCTCCCAAAATAACATTTAAGAGTATTAAAAAACTCAGTGTAAAAATTTAGCACAGTTAGTACTGGAAGTAGGCTGGTCTTGAACTTAGAGACCTATAGGTCTCTGTTCTAAAGAGCAATCTTGTTTGTCTGTGTCATTATAGTAGGCCTTAGAATTAAACCATTTTAAATCTGGCACAGATGAGATTATTGTTTTAAAAATATGAGAAAACCGTTTTCCTGTTTCCAGCCTGGAGTCCTAAGATGACGAGGCCATTGGGGAACCCATATGGGGATCTCTGTTTTTTACGGTATGGGCCGTGTTGCCCCAGTGGCGCCTAGGAAAAACCCAGGCCCTGTTTGTTGGTATTAGATTTAAGATTTATTGGCTCCCGTATTTCTTGCTGGTACGGTGGCCTCGGGCTCCAGAGCCCGCCCGCCATCCAAGGGCTGTGTGCGGCCCTGGGCCTGCTCGCTGCGCGGATCCCCGTGTCCCGGGCCAGGAAGTGGTGGCTCCACCCCCAGGCGCCCCTGCCTTTTCCGCGGGGCTAGCCTAGTTCTCTGAGGCTGTGTTGGTGGCGGAGTGTGGCGGGAGCCGACACTCAGACCGAGGCGGCACAGGCAGCAACATCTCAAGGTCCGCGCCAGAGCCTGCGGCTCAAGGGGCCGATGGGAGAGGCGGCGAACAGGGCCGCTTCCCTACTAGCCAACTCTCAACACCTGTGCCACAGCAAAAGCGGCTGTAAACTCTCACAGATCCAGCCAACGACCCAATCACCCCAAAATCCAAGGGCCCTTCGCATCCACCTCCCTGTGGATCCTGAAACACCAGACAAGCCAAGCGTACACACAGCAATCTTTTAGGAGGACTTGAGTTCTTAAAATGCTAAGCAGTTCTTAAAAACTTAAGTCACACTATGTAGATGTAATACGGTACTGCCTGTTTACTGCATTTAAACCTTAATTGCGCTTTTATTATGATAAATACGACCAGCCCTGCCTGAAGTTAGCATCGTTTAGCATAGCCAAATGGAATCAGAGCCATTTTACCCTCAGAGACCCTCACAGTTTTAGGTACATTGTAAGCCTTCTGGCCCGGCTGCCTGTGGCACCGCTGTGACATCCTCCAGGCCAGGCACCAACCGAGCCGCACCAATTGAGCCGGCGCAACGTGCTCCCCACCATAGCCACAGAGCAAAGCTCCGCTCCAGCCGCCCTCCAGCCCCAGCTGCACCCATTCCGAGCCCAAACCGGTGTACGGAGCAAAGCGGAATTCAGAGAAGCAGGCTTGCTGCTCTGCAAGGACCTCATTTAATCTTTTAGGGAATTTGGGCGTCGTTTAGTCTCTCTGGCTGCTTCCTGCTGTTATTGGGCCGCTGAATTTCAGGGGTATACACTACAACATTTCAGGAGGTCTCGGTGATTCAAACCACATAAATCCCAAGTACACCCTTAGGCTCTCCTTTTCTGTGGAGACGAAAACAGAACCTCTTTCCCAAAACATCATATCCTTAGCAGTTTCTAAGTTTAAATATCTTTCTCCTATCCAGTACACAAAAGACAACACATATAACATAACATAAAGCTTTTGACCTTGTAAATCAGCCTTCTCCCCCATTTTTACTTTTTTTAAAATCACTGGGAGGTCCTTTTTAACTTATTTTCTTTTCTGTCTCCCCCATTCTTTACCGGAGGGTCCTTTTTAACTTATCTGAGTGTGCGTGCACAACCTCCCACTGCTGCTCAGTTTCTGATATGCTCTCTGGACTTTAGAGCGTACCTCTCTAAGCTTGCATGCCTGCAGTTCTGAATCCTCCTTGTGTCCAAGGGGTCTCCGGCGGTGCAAAGTTCTTCTTTTTCCCGGGTATCAGCACCAGATGTCCCGCGCTACCGTCTCGCCAGCAAGAACCACGCGGTACACATAGGATCCTTCTGCAGAAAAGCTTTATGTCTCTTGGGAGCTAGAGCATAAGCCACATGGCGGAGACCCAGATAAGATGGAACCCATCCCTTATAAAGGAAACAGACCCCGCTTCGACGTGTCATTCTCGGATTGGTCAAACTGCTCCCAGTCCCAGGTGAAACCTTGGGAGTAGTCAGGGACGCAGCGGTAGAGAGTTACAAAGCACGTGCGCTGGGATTAAAGGCGTGTGCCGCCACACCTTGGGGTCACAGAGGTCAATCTCTACCTTTGTTCCTAGAAGCAATGGAGAATGTGGTCCGGCCCTCCACAGCTTCTGCCAGGTTCTTTGGTGTGGGACAATTGTCTATATTCTGTCAATTATGTTTTAAATAAACGCTGATTGGCCAGTAGCCAGGCAGGAAGTATAGGTGGCACAACCAGACAGGAAGTAGAGGTGAGCCAATGAGAACAGGAGAATTCTGGGAAGGAGGAAGCTAGATCTTTAGTTAACATGCAGGGTACGATTCATCCAAGGAATCTTTGCTGGGTAAAGAGCCAGTATCCCCATACATAAGAAACAACTTGACTGTAAAAGGAAGAAAAACCATAGTTCACCAAGAATGTGGGACTCGTGAGAATCCAGGAACTAAGCAGAGCACAGGTACACCTAAATGTCAGCAGTGTCTCCTTGAGCCAGATAATATCTCATTTCCAAATGCAGAAAAATGCAAAGACTTAAGAAATTAAGGCAGAATTCCATCTGGGTGTAACAACACACTGATGATCAGGCATGGAGTGAGACATGGAAGCCGCATCCATATGGGAGATTTTGGTCTGCTCAGCCACATCCCAAGGGCCATATGGCAGTGGACTCAACACTGCCATTGCCACGGCCACAACAATCCCATCCAGCTACCATCTAAGCTAATGGTGCTCAACCTTCTAGTGCTGTGACCTTTAATACAGCTCCTCATGTTGTAGTGACCCCCCAACCATACAATTATTTTAATTGCTACTTCATAAGTGTATTTTGCTAATGTTATGAATTGTAATGTAAATATCTATGTTTTCTGATGGTCTTAGGCAGTCCCTGTTAAAGGGTCAGTCGACCCACAGTTTGAGAACCACTTAACTAAACAGTTGATACACTTCATGAGAAACAATGGCAGTTACCCCAACTCCCCTCTGGCTACTGGAAGTTTTTCTCCTAAATTTCCTTCTGATCAAGAAAAAAGACACCTGGTGCCATCAATAAGACAAGAACAAAGACTTTGATAGGTGCCAAGACAGCCAGGCTTGGCACCTATCATCTCAGCACTTGGCAAGCAGAGGCAAAAGCACTGCCACAAGAATAAGGCCAGCTGGGCTATTATGTGAAACCTTTTCTCAAAATCCAGAAAGGATGGGAGTAGGAGGGGCTAAATTAAGGAAGGCCGCATTGGATAGGGACTGAATTAATGCTTAGATAATGAAGTGAGTCCAGGAAGTCAGAGAACAGTTATCTTGAATTCAGACACTAGGTGGCAAGGGTAGTACAAAAGGTACAGGAAGGACTAAGGGAGAAATGAGGGCCATTGGGAGAAAAGTCCTGAGTGGGAGAAAGGGGAGCACCAAAGAAGCAAGCACTGCCCCACAAAGTATCCAACAAACAACATTTAAAAGGCATAAGGGATGGGAGGGAACGTGGGACTCAGAAATCAAGGCTTGGAAAAGACACAAACACATCATGGATTTAAGTTCCTCATCAGAGGAATGAGGCCAGTACAGGACTCCTCTTGGGAATCAATCAGCAGTTATCAGGGAAGGTAGGAAACTCAGCCCATTGTTTTCATTGTCCCTGGGGGAAGGACGGCTACCCTGGAAAAAGGAAAGGCAAACATGGTTTAAAGAAACTGAAACCTCCAAAGGAAGAAATAATAAGAGAAAACCAAGGTACCTAGCCATTCAAAGTGAGCTGCAAAACTAGGTTTCCAAGGAACCATTGAGATAAATTCCAGTCAAGGGCCACTGTGGGATGGGGAGAATGCCCAGCATTAGAGACCCTGAATCAAAAGCTGATTCTGGGAACGCTTGATCGGTGTGTCTTTAATGCATTCCCCCCATCCCCAAGTTTATTCTAGAATATAACATTAAGTTCTGGGTTCAAAAAGGCCTAAAAAATGGTTTGGGGTCTTCATAAATATATATGATGGAAATGATGATACCAGCGATAAATTCTGTTCTTTTTAAAAAAATATTTATTTATTTATTTATTTATTTATTATGTATACAATATTCTGTCTGTGTGTATGCCTGCAGGCCAGAAGAGAGCACCAGACCCCATTACAGATGGTTGTGAGCCACCATGTGGTTGCTGGGAATTGAACTCCAGACCTTTGGAAGAGCAGGCAATGCTCTTAACCTCTGAGCCATCTCTCCAGCCCGATAAATTCTGTTCTTAAATAGTTCTGTTTCCAGTGAGACACTGAGTGGCTCATGTGAGTGTTTGTCCATTTAACTACTGTGGCCCTTCACCCCAATTGGTTGTCCCATCAGTTCTTACCTGGAGAGAAGCTTTTCTGTCTGGCGAGATCAGTAGCTGTCAGTGCTGCCATCTTTATCGCATTGGCACAACAGTGCCACACTGGGGGAAAATCTAAAATATTTGGGTGTCAGAATCAAGTTTCTAAAATAACTTGAGTGAGCTTAATCCATCAGAAACTTGAAGAAAAGAGGGTGTGATAATGATTTCAATAGGAATAACTCCCATGCCAGACGTGGTGGTGCACTTTAATCCCAGCACTCAGGAGGCAGAGGCAGCCAGATCTCTTTGAGTTTAAGGTCACCTGAATGACCAGCCTACAAAGTTAATTCTAGGACAACCAGGGATACAGAAAGAAACCCTGTCTCAAAAAAAAAAAAATGTCCCCCATAGGTGCATATATTTGAATGTTAAGTCACCGGGACACTATTTGAAAGGATTAGAAGAATTAAAATATGTGGCCTTGTTGAAGGAAGTATGCCACAAGGGAGGGCTTTGAGGTTTTAAAAGCCTGTGCCAAGGGGGCTGGAGAGATGGCTCAGTGGTTAAGAGCATTGCCTGCTCTTCCAAAGGTCCTGAGTTCAATTCCCAGCAACCACATGGTGGCTCACAACCATCTGTAATGAGGTCTGGTGCCCTCTTCTGGCCTGCAGGCATACACACAGACAGAATATTGCATACATAATAAATAAATAAGTAAATAATAAAAATAAAAGCCTGTGCCAAGAGCAGTGTGTGTGTCTCTCTCTCTGCCTTCAGATCAGGATGTAGCTCTCAGTTACTGCTCCAGAGTCATGCATGAATGACACCAAGCCCCTGACATGATGATAATGGACTACTCCTTGAAACTGTAAGCAAGCCCTCAATTAAATGCTTTCTTTAGTAAGAGCTGCCTTGGTGTATCTTCAGAGCAATAGAATAATAACTGAGACAGAGGCAGAAGACCTGCATTTATATTTTTAGATTACATTTATCTCTTTGTTCCTTGTGTGCCTGTATTCCTGCAGGGTCCAAGTGTGGAAGTCAAGGACGACCTGTAGGAGCCGGTTTTCTCCTTTCATCATATAGGACCTGGGAGGCAAACTCAGATTGTAAAGTTTGACAGTAAGCACCTTTACATACTGTGCCCTTTTTTAAATTGTGTAGGTATTTTGCCTACATGCAAGTCTGTGCTAGAATAGACAGTGCTCTTAACCACTAAGCCATCTCTACAACTCTAGTTGTAGCTGTAGTGAAGAGGTGAGCAGGCAGGCCTGCTTTTCATCCCGTCCAGCTCCCACACGGCTAGCTTAGCCCCAGAAATAACAACACACAAATTGTATTCATTTAAACACTGCCTGTCCCATTATCTCTAGAGAGTTAGTTACTGACTAACTCCCACATCTTGATTAACCCATTTCTAATAATCTGTGTAGCACCACGAGGTGGTGGCTTACTGGAAAAGATTCAGCATGTCTGACCTGGTGGCTGGCTCCATGGCATCTGCCTCATTTCCCTCTTCCCAGCATTCTGTTCTGCTTACTCCGCCTATCTAATTTTCTGTCCTATCAAAGGGCCAAGGCAGTCTCTTGAAAATAACACATAACAGAAGGCCCACCTACATCATTTCCCCTTTTTCTATTTAAACAAAAAAGAAAGGCTTTCACTTTAACATAGTAAAATTACATATAACAAAACAGTTATCAAGTAAGAATTACAGTTACAATATTTATATCTATTTTATCTTTATCATAATAATGGAAAACTATAACTATAACTAACCATTCTTCAACTCCGTCAAAGACTCCAGAAGGATAAAATATTACCTAAGTAAACAAGAAGTAAGCAACTTCTGAAACTCTAGAAATGACAGAGACATCTTGCTACCTGGACAGTCACCCAAAGTTCCTGTGTACCGTTGGGGCATCCATCTTCACCCTACAGGCCTATAGTATCCAGAGACATTTCCATGAAGCAGGAAATTTCAAAGGCAGTTCAGTCATTATCTGCTGTGTCCTGCAGAATATCTCGCAGACTCTTCCATGAATATGGAGCACCGAAAGATCATCTCACCTTTAGGCAAGTTCAGCAGTCCTCTCTCTGTGGGTTCTCTGTGTCCAGTTTATACAACAGTCCAGGCAAGAGCAGTTTCTTGCCCAAATGGCTATCAAACTCCATAAGGAGCCTCTTCGATGTCCGTCTTCCTCTTGAAGTAGCTGGGGCTGCCAGGAGCAGACGTGTCTCATTGTCATGAAAAGCCCTAAGTTATTAAAACATTAAATGCCATGTTCTGTAGTCTTTGAAAGATATGAAGAATGCCTATCTTAAATATATCTATGCACATCTAGGAAATCCAACTGACATGACTACAAGCTTGACTATTATTGATGATTATCCATTAACAACCTATATTTCCTAATTATACATTCCATTTTTAAATGAACTACACAGTCACAATACCTTAATAAAGATCAGAAATACATATACATATAACAAAATTGACCTTAAAATCCACACCAATGCAAATTATTCATATCTATATCATACCCCCTTTAAATGTAAAAGAACATTTATAAGCAATATTTGGGAATATGGACGTAGTTATTTCTCTCCAAACTTCTTCCTGCTGTATAGGGGCGCTGTTAATCAGGTCTTTCATGGTATAACCTGTCTACCAGGTTCATCTCAGATGGCAGTTGAATGAAGTAATTTTTTGAGGGTGTTCATAGCAACCTTTCAGGAGGGTGTGGTCTATCATACCATATTGTGATAGAAGCAATCCACAGGGTCTCATCCTCTGTAAAAACAAAAGAATCTCCTTTCCAAAGTATCATATCCTTAGATCCAAATTCTGAAGTCAAGGTATTTTCAAAATATCTATCTTGGATTAGTTCAGCAGCATTTATAAACAAAAGTCTTTTAGCAGCTGTTGCTCCTTCCTCAGCATTCAAACAATTTAAAGAGAGCATAATAGCATACAGTATCAAGATTCTCTGTGTATTCTCCATCTTTATGTGGCTTTATTTTAACCTCTATTTCTTTTATTTTTACTTTTACTTTTTGAGACAGGTTCTCTGTCTATTTTTGTCCTGGAATAACTCTGTAGACCAGGCTGTCCTTGACCTCACAGAGACCCACTTGTTTCTTCCCAAGTGCTGGGATTAAAGGTGTATGTTACCACACCTTGAACTCAGAGATCCTTCTGTCTCTGCCTCCCAGGCATTGGGTTTAAAGGCGTGTGCTACCACACCTTGAAGTCACAGAGGTCAGTCTACTTCTGTCTCCCAGGCATTGGGATTAAAGGTGTGTACCACCACACCCAACTACTCTCTTTCTTTTTAACTTTAAGAACTTTTAACTTCTAACCTGCATATATTTTTAACACATAGTAAATCATTTAGAGGTTTTCTTCCTCTTTAAATCTCTCTTTACTGTATATCTCTCTTTTTCTGACCACATGAGCCTTTAATTTACAAAGCAATACAGAAAGCCATGGCTTTGAGGCTAGATCCAACCCATTCCTTAGCTTTTCAGCCTCATGGCAGAGGTACCACTGGAGCCATTTTTATTGCCACAACTCTGGCATTTCAAGGTCCCTGCCAGCAAGCAAGCTGCAGCATTCTGCTCACAGACCACACTCAGTTGGACAGTTGGACTGCCTGCCTGAAGGAGTCAGAGATTGCCCTGGCAGGACGGCCCAGAAAGCCAGCATTTTAAAACAGTGCAGCTTTTTTCCTGCTATGACTGAAAACCGAAAAGCATGCCTTCAGCTTTTCATCAACACCGTTTAAGTGTTTCGTAGCAAAGTGTTTCGTGGCAGGACCTCTTAAAAGAGCTGCAGGGTTTTGCAGCTAAAGCTGAGTCAGGAAGCCTCTCTTAGATGAGAGTGCTTGCTTGCCTCTAGCAAGAAGAGTAGACCCAAGAAATTGCTGCTACCAAGAAAACATGCTGTACTCTATTTTTTTCCAAGCTTTCTCAAGCTTTCTGTGGATTCAGTTATCCACGTCTGGGCGCCAGATGAAGGCGTAAGTCACAAACAATCCCACATCAGTTTGGAATTATGATTAATAGAATGGTTATTTATTCAAAGGGGAAAAAACTTACAGATTACCGTCCCAGACAACAGCCCCTCTGTGCGAACAGGAAAGGAGTCTAGGAGCCGGAAGCGGAGCTGGAAGCCAGAGAGAGAGTGGAGGACAGCTGCTGCTTTTTTTAAAGAGAGAGAGACCACGCCCCAATGGGCTGGTATCTCAGCGGCTATTGGCGGAAGGAGCTCCCACAGCACACCCACCAGTTCCCAAATAACCACTCAAAAGCTTAATATAAATTACAGACTGTTTGGCCAGGGCTGGAGAGGTGGCTCAGTGGTTAAGAGCACTGGCTGTTCTTGCAGGGGACCTGGGTTCAATTCCCAACACTTACATTGTAGCTTGCAGCTGTCTGTAACTCCAGTTCCAAGGTATCTGACACCTTTAAAGCAATATACATTTAAAAAGTTAAATTATTTTTTTTAAAAAAAGAACTTATCTAAAATAAATAATAAGAAGAAGCCGGGTAGTGGTGGTACATGCCTTTAATCCTAGCACTTGGGAGGCAGAGGCAGGCGGATCTCTGTGAGTTCAACATCAGCCTGGGCACAAGAGCTAATTCCAGAACAGGCTCCAAAGCTACAGAAAAACCATGTCTCGAAAAACCAAAATAGATAAATAAATTAGTTAATTAATTAAGAAGAAAAAGAAAAACTAACCCATGACTCAGGCTTCTTACTGACTAGCTCTACATATAAATTAATCCATTTCTAATAATTTGTATGTGGCCACATGCCCTGTGATTTACAAGTCTCTGGCGTCTTAATCCTCCCGTAGCTGCTGACATCTCCCTGACTCCATCCTCTTTACCCTTTGAGGATCCTTACTTGGTCTTCCTTCTAGCTATGTCCGGCCCTGCCATAGGCCAAAGCAGCTTCTTCATCAACCAATGGTAATAAAACATATTCACAGCATAGAGAAGAGCATTCTACATCAGTGTGTGTGTGTGTGTGTGTGTGTGTGTGTGTTATTTCCTATTTCAGGCCTGGAACTTGCTATGTAGACCAGTCTGGCCCTTGCAACCTTCCAGTCTCTGCCTGCCGAGTGCTAAAACAACAGGCATGTGCCATCACACCCAATTTGCTTCCCCTTTAAGTAACAGTGAAATATATTCATCAAATTTGAAATTATTATTGGATTTTTATCATACTTCAAGGTCTTTCCTCACTCTTAAAAAAAAGTTAAATTGTGCCCCACGCTACCGTCTCGCCAGCAAGAACCACGCGGGACACAGAATCCTTCTGCAGAAATAGCTTTAATGCCCCTTGGGAGAGAGAGCATCAGCCAACATGGCGGAGACCCAGATATGAAGGAATCCATCCCTTATATAGGAAACAGTCCTTGCTTTGGACGTGTCACTCTTGGATTGGTCCTCTGCCCATAATCCCAGATGATGCTTCAGGAGTAGGCCGGGACTCAGTGGAAAGTTACCGTGCACCTGTGCTTTGTTCACCTGGCGGTGAAACCGGGTGCTAGCGCCATCTTGTGGTGGAGAATGTGGTTGCGGTCCCCTACAAAATTGCATTCTTTTTTATTTTTTATTTTTTTTAAAAAAAGATTTATTTATTTATTATGTATACATTTCTTCCATGTATGCCTGCATGCCAGAAGAGGGCGCCAAATCTCATCATAGATGGCTGTGAGCTACCATGTGGTTCCTGGGAATTGAACTCAGGACCTCTGGAAGAACAGTCAGTGCTCTTAACTTCTGAGCCATCTCTCCAGCCCCTCTTTTTTATTATTTATTATTTATTTATCATTATTTATTATTTTTTAATGTTTATTTATTTATTACGTATACAATATTCTGTCTGTGTGTATGCCTACACGCCAGAAGAGGGCACTAGATCCCATTACAAATGGTTGTGAGCCACCATGTGGTTACTGGGAATTGAACTCAGGACCTTTGGAAGAGCAGGCAATGCTATTAACCTCTGAGCCATCTCTCTAGCCCCTCTATTTGGTTTTTCGAGACAGGGTTTCTCTGTAGCTTTGGAGTCTGTCCTGGAACTAGCTTTTGTAGACCAAACTGGCCTTGAACTCACAAAGATCCGCCTGCCTCTGCCTCGGGAGTGCTGGGATTAAAGGTGTGCGCCACCACCGCCCGGCTCATTCTTTTTTATATGTATGGGTGTTGCATGTACACATGTTTGTGCAGAACTTGCATGCAACTAACCAAGGTCAGAAAAGGGAGTCTTATCCCACAGAGCTGGAGTTACAGAGCATATGAGCCACTATGTGGTGACTTGAAAATCAAATCCAAGTCATCTTCAAAAGCAACCAGTGCCCCATAATTGCTAAGCCATCTCACCAGCCCTACTCTAAAATTATTTTTTGAAAAATAATTTGATTTCATTTTGTTCTGAGACAGGGTTTCATTATGCAGCCCATGCTGGCATTTAACCCCTGATCCTCCATCTCGGCATCTGAAATGCTGGAGTTACAACAGGAGCCATCATGCTCAGCTCTTATTCTTTTTGTTTTTTCTAAGACATCATTTTTCTGGTCCTGTCTGTCTTAGAACTCTCCGTGTAGACCAGGCTCATATTCTTTTTTTTTTTTAAAGATTTATTTATTTATTATTATGTATACAACATTCCTTCCATGTATGCTTACCTGCCAGAAGAGGGCACCAGATCTTATTATAGATGGCCGTGAGCCACCATGTGGGTGCTGGGAATTGAACTCAGGACCTCTGGAAGAACAGTCAGTGCTCTTAACCTCTGAGCCATCTCTCCAGCCCCCCAGGCTCATATTCTTTTATTTCATGTGTCTGAGTGTTTAGCTTGTACAAACAGTGAGCTTGAAAGTGACTGAAGAAGTCAGAAGGGGGTATCACTGGGTCCCCTGAAACTGGAGTCGCAGACAGCCATGAGCTGGGTGCTGGTAATTGAACCTAGGTCTTCTGCAAGAGCGGTAAGTACTCTTAACCTGTGAGCCATCTCTCCAGCACCAACCCACCCCCAGGTCTTCATTTTTGAAGTGCAAGTAATAACTAAGCATCCACTGTAGAGAATTGGGAAATATAACAACTTAGAGAAAATAGTTTTGGGGAGAGATTTTAAAGTATTGAGAGAAAATGTGGTTATGAGTGAGCTTGATTCTGTAATTGCTTTGCAGGCCTCCTGTTTGTGGCAGGGTCTCTTGCCTTCCACACATGCCAAATCATCCAGATACCATGTCCACCCATGCCAGATAACATGCAACATGCAATCGTCATGAAGGCTAACTGTGTTCGCATCATGCCCTGGGGTCTTCAGAACTGAGCCAAATGTCCTTCTTTTATATTCCTTATTACATTATTTATTTATTTACTGTAAGAGGCAATGGTGGAGTACATGTGGAGGTCAAAGGTTGTTTTGTAGAATCTGTTCTCTCCTTTCTACATGCATCCTGAGGATGAAACTTGTAGGAGGCCATGTGTTGGTTCCCCACTGCTCAGCCCCCGAAATAATCACACAGAAACCATATTAATTAAATTACTACTTGGCCCATTAGTTTTAGCTTCTTATTGGCTAACTCTTACATCGTTTTTTTTATATAGTGGCCAGACACTTTAAACAACAAACAATTGTTGAGTATGGATCTTAGCAATATGCTACATGATACTCTTTCATAATACTGGGTGAGCTGCAGCTCTAACCATCACCTAACCACAAAACGAAGGAACACTTTAAAGAAAGAATTGCTGTTTGGTGTATTACATTCATTTCTTTCTTTTTTTTTTTTAATTGCAAAAGATAGGCCTTAGCTTACGCTTGTCCCACTACCTTTCTTTCTTTCTTTCTTTCTTTCTTTCTTTCTTTCTTTCTTTCTTTGTTTTCTGTTGCTCTCCCTGCCTCTCCCCTCCCCTTCATCCCTCTCCCATGACCCCCATGCTCCCAATTTACTCAGGAGATCTTGTCTTTTTCTACTTCCCATGTAGATTAGATCCATATATGTCATTCTTAGGGTCATCATTTTGTCTAGGTTCTCTGGAATTGTGATTTGTGAGCTGATTTTCTTTGCTTTAAGTTTAAAAACCAGTTATAAGTGAGTACACATAATTGTCTTTCTGTGTCTGGGTTACCTCACTCAAAATAATGATTTCTAGCTCCATCCATTTGCCTTCAAATTTCAAGATGTCGTTATTTTTTTCTGCTGTGTAGTACTCCATTGTGTAAATGTACCACATTTTCCTTATCCATTCTTCAGTCGAGGGGCATTTAGGTTGTTTCTAGGTTCTGGCTATGACAAACAATGTGCTATGAACATAGTTGAGCACATGTCCTTGTGGCATGATTGAGCACCCTTTGGATATATACCCAAAAGTGGTATTACTGGATCTTGAGGAAGGTTGTTTCCTAATTTTCTGAGAAACCACCACACTGAGATCCAAAGGGGTTGTACCATTGTATTCCCACCAGCAATGCAGGAGTGTTCCCTTTACCCCACAACCTCTCCAGCATAAGTTGTCATCAGTGTTTTTGATCTTGGTCATTCTTATGAACTCTTACGTCTTAATTTAACCCATTTCTATTCATCTCTGTATCACCACTGTTATGCCCAAATTGAGACCCCAGAGAGACACCACTGGAATCCAGTCAAGTCCAGAATGCAAAAGCAAGGTTTATTCAGAGCCCTCTCTAGCCAGACTAGGAATGCATCTACTACTCACAACACAGCACAGTAGTGGGGAGAGGCCCTCATCATCTGGGATTGACATATATAGGCAAAAACCCCAAGCCAGGTTCATTTAGGGTCAACTTGCTAATCACAGGGTGCTGATTACTTCTGTTTCTGTGCACGCCCCACCCTCCCCCAAGCACTGTCTAGACCACAAAGCTGGGTGTTGACAGGGGGCTAGCTGCTAGGGACATTTGGTTTGCTCTTTTGCAAAGGTTCTTGTTTCCAGCTAACTCTTGATGCTGCAAAGTTTCTTGAATCCAGTGCCTTAACCAGCTCCTTATGAAGCAAAGTTTCTTAAACTTTTCCATGTGGCTGTGGCCTACTGGATAAAGTTCTGTCTGGGTGTCTGTCACTGCTGGAGATACATGGTTTCTCTCTGACTCTGCCTTATGTCCCCCAGCATTCAGTTTAGTTTTCCCTGCCTAGCTGTACTGTACCATACCAGGCCAAGCCAATGGTATTCACAACATACAGAGGGGAATCCCACATCAGGAACTGAGCCAACAAAAGCTTTTACCCACTGAGCCATCTCATGGGTCCCATGTCGATTTTTTTTTAGTTATGTGTCAGTAGAGTCTGTTCTCCATAGATTCTAATTCTGCAGTGATGACAAGGATTCACAGAATATCTGTCATGAAGAAAGTTATTTTGATAGGATTGAAAGCTACTGACCCAGGGCTCAAGAGGTGGCTCAGTGATTAAAAGCACTGACTACACTTCCAGGGGTCCTGAGTTCAATTCCCAGCAACCATGGCTCACAAGCACTCATAATGAGATCTGGTGCCCTCTTTTGGCCTGAAAGGAAACATGCAAGCAGAACACTGTATGTATAAATAAATTTTTAAAAACTGAAAAGAAAAGAAAGCTACGGACCCTAGAATAAAGTCTAGAGGCCTTCAAGTCCTTTCTCATCAGACTTTACCCCATTTTTCCAGATCATTTGTCAACATCCCTGAGGTTTCTGGGTGGGTGGGTTGTTTGCTTGCTTGCTTGCTTGCTTGCTTTTGAAGCTTGAGAATGGGACTGAGGAGATGTTTCAGTGAGTGCAAGCCCTTGGCATTAAGCTCAGGACAACATTATAGAGTTTGAGAGACATGGGGCTGACAAGCCCTAAACATCAGACAGGCTTGCAGGGAGGAGATGGCGGAGAGGAAGAGAGAAAGTCATGTCTTTTGAATTAAAATCTGACAAGACATATGACTTCAGCAATGGAAATGGGCAAGCAGCCAATGGCAGAGGTGAGGCAGGGGGCTTCAGAACAAGAGAAAGCCAGAGTATGGGAAAAGCATGCAGAGGCTACTGTCCAAGCAAAAAAGAGGAAATGAAAACTCAGAGAAGCAGGCAGGCTTAACAGAAGGAAGCACTGTGAATTATTTCAGAGCCTTTGAATGTCATACTTCACACACACACACATACACACACACACACCATACCCGTGCATGCACACACACAAAGACACACAAAGACACCTATGCGCACACACAGATACATACAGACACAAGAGAAAACGCACAGACACATACATACATTAGCACACACAGATATAGGGTCTAATGTAGCTCTTACTAGCTAGAAAACCTTGAACTCTGGTCCTCTTGCCTCTGCTTCCAGGGCTAAGATTAAAGAGCAGCGTACCTGGCATAAGAAGTGCTGGAGATCAAACCCAGGGCTCTGGATAGGCTAGTGAGGCATTCTACCAGCCAAGCTGCATCCCCAACCGGACATGCCAATACTATTAGTCAGCCTTTTCCTTTTCTACAGTGGTAGCGATCAAATCCACAGTTTCACATGTACTAAGTGTAATAGTCTGTCCTGTCTCTTTAAGAGACAAGCCACGTCCACTCCCTCCCCCATCCACCGAGGCAGGCAGATCTTCCTTCCAGCTTGCAGCCTGAGTCTCTTCCTTTTTTCTGTCTCCCTCTAGAAGAGGCTGCTTCTATCTTCCATCTCCCCCCCCTTTCTGCTCTTCTCCCCTTCTCCCTTCCCCCTCCATAACCCACTAAATAAATATCCAACCTCACTCTACATGGCGTGCCTATCCGTGTCTCTGTCTCTCACCCTCCGCGGGGCTTCCTGCCCGGGACCAGCTGCCTTTGGAGATCTGCAGCATGGTCTCGTGTGCTGTCCCTACCTGGGACTGGCTGCTCTCAGGACCCCAGCCCACTGCTGCCGCTCAGAGACCTGCACCACTGCTGCCGCTCAGAGACCTGCAACATTTCTGCCACTGCAACTGCCAGGGATCCTGCAGCATTTTTTATTCACTCTTTCACTGGGCTACACTCCCAACCCTATTTGTCAAATACACCATACAGTGGTGACAGCCAGCACACATTAAGAATGTATACCATATCAGACTCTGGGCTAAATGCTTTAGAACCAGGTATTCTGTGAATGCTTGTCAGCTTTGTAGAGCCCGGTCTACCCTTGCTCCTTGGGGCGAATTTCTAGGACAATTTCTGGCCAACCAGCTAGCATCCTGTTTGCTTCTGTGCTCCCTCTGCCCTAGCTGGTGATTAGCTGTAGGGCATTGTTTCATCTTTGGCATGGTAATTTCCCACCTGCCCAGGAGGAAATCCTTGCAGCAGCCAGGTTCCCCCTGCCTGGGAGGTAATCCTTTTGCAACAGCCAAAGTATACTAGTTTTGCAAAAAAGCTGAATAAAGTGGTATTCGGCTGATCTTCTTTCGAATGACCCAGGTCTCTTGTGTGTTTCTTTCAATCTCCAGGCCTTTGTCCAACTCGCGTAAGGTACAATAGTGCGCGAACTGTACAGAGGGGATAATGCAGAATCGGGTGTTACAAACTTGTCGCAAGTCAGTGAGGCATGTATGTTTTTTGGGGGGAGTGGAGTTTAGAATAGAATTCATGTAACCCAGGCTGGCTTCAAACTCATTATGTCCCAAAGGCTGGCCTTCAACTCCTGATGCTCCTGCTTCTACTGCCCAAGTACTGAAATTACAGCCTTAAGCCACTATGTCCAGTTCCATTTTAGAGGAAACAGAGTACATAATTAGAAGTAGAGCTGGTTCAAATCCGAGAGCATCCATCATGTTTCTTTTTAAGTTGAGGCTGCAGATAGCACTCTATTTTCTGCTCAGTCTGCTCTCTCCTTAAGCAACAGCACGCTTTGTCTCTGAGCCTTCTTCTCAGTCTCTATTCTTTCTCTGAGAGAGTTATCTCTTGGTCCCTGGTCCTTCTATTGTTATTGTTATGCCCAGTCTGTGGGAACCTCAAAGGACCACCAGGGTGACTGACCCACTGAAATGTAAAAAGCAAAGTTTATTGTGTGCACAATACAAGCCAGCAGGGACCTCATCAAAGCAACTGGCACAGCAGCGGCAAGAGGAAGTACCCTGCTCTTTTAGAGGGCATTATTTAAAGGCAAAACCCAGAAAAGTTATATTAGCAGGGTGTGGGGTGACGGGTTCAATCCTGATTGGCTCATGCCTAGGGACTTTTCAAAAATTTTATTTTTGAATCTCACCTGTTGCTTGTCAAGTTTTCTTATTAGCTGACCTTCGGGTGGGGACATTCTGTGGTTACCTGCACTTTCCAGATGGCTCCCCTATTACTTTTGCCCCTAACCCTTTCTGAGGACTGGAATGTTTTACAGGAAATAGCTTACACAAGACACAAGATGGAGGCGGAGGACAAAATGGAGGAACTTTGGTTCTACAGTTATGATCCCAGTCCAACACAGTCTTCACAGCTGTATTTAGGTGTCACGTCTTTCCTTGAGCTTCCTGGGGTCCCTCCATTGACTTAGGGAATTCCTTGCATGCTATTCTTTTTTTGTTTTGTTTTGCTTTGGTTTTGGTTTTTTGAGACAGGGTTTCTCTGTAGCTTTGGAGTCTGTCCTAGAACAAGCTCTTGTAGACCAGGCTGGCCTCCAACTCACAGAGATCTGCCTGCCTCTGCCTCCCGAGTGCTGGGATTAAAGGCGTGCAACACTCAGGATAGCCAAAACAATCCTGTATAATAAAAGAACTTCTGGAGACATCACAACCCCTGACTTCAAACTCTATTACGAAGCCACAATACTGAAAATAGACTGGTATTGATTGGCATAAGAACAGACAGGAGGACCAATGGAATTGAAGAGAAGACCCGGATATCAATCTACACATCTTCGAACACCTGATCTTTGATAAAGAAGCAAAAAATATCAAATGGAAAAAAAGAAAGAATATTTAACAAATGGTGCTAGCATAACTGGATGTCAACATGTAGAACAATTAAAATAGACCCATATCTATCACCATGCACAAAACTCAAATCCAAATGGATCAAAGACCTCAACATAAAGCCAACTACACTGAAACTTATAGAGAAGTACAGCATTCCTTCCATGTGTGCCTGCAGGCCATAAGGGGGCACCAGGTGGCTGTGAGCCACCATGTGGTTGCTGGGAATTGAACTCAGGACCTCTGGAAGAGCCGTCATTGCTCTTAACCACTAAGCCATCTCTCCAGCCCTCATAGGTGGTTTTTAGACATAAAGCAAAGAAAGACAGCCTACAAACCACAATCCCAGAGAATTTAGACAACAATGAGGACACTAAGAGAGACTTCCATAGATATAATCCACATGGGAAGTAGAAAGTAGAAAAAGACAAGATCTCCTGAGTAAATTGGGAGCATGGGGATCTTGGGGGAGGATTGAAGTGGGGAGGGGAGAGGCAGGGAGGGGAGCAGAGAAAATTGTAGAGTACAATAAAAAAAATCAATAAAAGAATAAAAAATAAAGGCGTTCACCACTGCCGCCCAGCTTGTTCTTTCTCTGTTGTTTTTATTTGTGACTGCTCTGAAAAGTGACAGGAGTGGGGTGTGATGGCTCAGACCTATAATCTCAGCACTCAAGAACCAGAGGAAGGGGTATTGCTGGCTAGGTTGAGTTCAAGGTCAGTCTGAAAATCCCAGCTCCTGCCCCCAGTCACGTGCTGTTGGTGCCTCTCTGCCCCCTCCTCATCCAAATGTTGCTAGACTGGATTGAGGATTGTATTTACATCTCAAACTTTTCCCCCCAACCACTTCTGACTCCTCTGGTACTGCCCCTGGCAGGCACTTCCCTCAGTGAACACAGAAAAGGCATCTCGACCCCTCTGCTGCCCTCTCCCCAGTCAGAGTCAAAATGCAATGCCCCATCAGCAAAGTGAAATTCAGGGCTGCACACATCAGCGGCTCTTCACTAGACCCTCAGCTCCCTCTGATTATTTTTTAAAATACATTTTTTATTTGCTTGTTGCTTGTTTATGTGTGTGAAGGTCAGAGGACAACTTTCAGTGTTAATTCCCTTCTTCTACTATGTGCACCCCAGGAATCAAACTCAGGTCCTCAAGTTTGGTGGCAAAGCCACCTTTACCTGCTGAGCCATCTTGTTGACCCACCATGCTTACCGAATATTAAGTCAGAGCTTCACAGGCATTCGCCTCAAAACTGTACTTTAGCCCTGAATTCGTGGGGTGTAATAAGGAAACAGATATAGCCTCTCTCTGGGTGAAAGTGGAAAAGGTTATTCCAACTACCAAGGCTGTCTTTCGGGGAAAGCAGAGAGAGGTAACAGAGAAACAAATCTTCAGGGTTGTGAGGGACTGGGTACCTGAGGGAAAGGGAACCTGTGAGCTGGCTTGGGGGCGGGGCTTGAAATGAATAAGGAGTTCTTGTGAGTAGGCACTAAAGCCTGGAAGCTAGCATGGACCACAGACATATATTAATGCAAGAGCCACAAGTCTCTTTTGCTAGAGACAAGAAAAAAAAATGACTCCTTTTGGAAAGTGGGAAATAGCTTCTCAAGTCCCTGAGGAATGCTGACTTTTGTCCAGTCACCAGAATTTGGGAGCAGGAGTGTCTCAGGCCTGACAGTCTGCTCTGTGACTGGTTTCCTGCTCTCATCTAAACTCAGTTTCTGAACAGCAATGCCATATTTTCATTTTGCACTAGACCCTGTAAATTATCTAGCTGATCCTAACGAGGGCTAAAAGCCACAACATCTACATGGGGCCCTTTCTTGAGGGCTTGACTTTCTTAGGATGGGATGGCTAGACTCCAATGGGGCAGTTTCAAGAGAGAAAGATACAGGTAGAAGCGTCCCCACTTTGTGCCCTGATATAACTCCTTTTCATTGAGCATGACAACATCACTGCAGGAGTGGGGAGTGGGAGGACAGGAGACACTGTTAACAGTCTTTGGAAAATGAAGTTTGTCACATCCAGGTAAGGGGAGGTCACTTCCCACTCACCTGAAGATGGAGCCCAAGGGTTCAGTTCTGCTATCTTGCAGGTACTTGAGCCTTTGAGCCCTCCTGGGCTTGACCTTTGTAGCTACTCACAGGTTTCCCTCAGAGAATGGTCAGTTGATATGGGCCACAGGACAGGAGCCCGACTGAGGAGCCAGACCTGTTTTCTCGCCTGGTGGTCTGCAATCTGTTGGGGAGACCGAGACTCCTGACATTTGTTTCTCCTGCCTGCAGCTTGGCTGACACTGTGTCCTCTTTCATTTTTCCCTGGGGCATGTTGTTGTCTTTCTCATTAACTTCCTCTCAACTCCCAGCAAGGTCCCTAGATGCCTGAGCTCTGCTAATTCTTCTGTAATCTTTTAGCAAGCCAAGAAGCTAATTAAATTGTGAGCTTGTGTGTTCGTGTTCTCTGGCAATCATGGAGTCTCTCTTCTAATCCTTCCTGTCACTTCCCCCTTTTCTTGCATAGTGCAAATTCATTTAGACACATCCACCATTTTATCCTTGATAGATTTTCTTCTCTCCTCTGTCCCCATCTCTTTGTTCTTTTGTCTCTTTTCAATGGGTGTGTGTAGCACCCTCCCCCAGCTGCTGTTGTCTGTGCCTCCTCCACACTCTTGCTCAGATTCTTACTTTAATTGGGTCTCACCCCTGCTGTCTCCAGCTCCACCTCCACTCACCAAGGCACCCTTGTCATTGTGTGGAAATGGCTTCCCAGATGTCCCACCACAGCTGGAAATACTCCTGCCTTGAGGGCCCACAGCACTTTGTGACTCTGTCCTGCACTGAGTTCCTCTTGTCCACACCTTATGGTCCCACGAAAGCAATGGATGGTGAGTCCCTCTGGGGGATGAAAGACCCTTTCGCAGGAGCCGCCTAAGACCATTGAAAAACACAGATGTTCACATTATGATTCAAAACAGTAAGCAGCAAGATTATAGTGATGAAGTAACAATAAAAATAATTTTCTGGGGGGAGCTGGAGAGATGGCTCAGTGGTTAAGAGCATTACCTGCTCTTCCAAAGGTCTTGAGTTCAATTCCCAGCAACCATATGGTGGCTCACAACCATCTGTAATGAGATCTGGTGCCCTCTCTGGCCTGCAGGCACACATGTAGGCAGATATTGTATGCATAATAAATGAATAAATATTTAAAAAAAATAATAATTTTATGGTTAGGGGGTCACCACAACATGAGGAATTGTATTGAGGGTCACAGCAGTAGCGAGGTTGGGAGCCACCGCACTCAAGTGTTGTCTTCCTGAGGCAAGACTTGCTCATCTCAGCTTCTTCCCAGGTACTCACCTAGCAGTGTGTTCAGAACACTTCACTGTTAAAGTGACCACTGTCCTTCATGTCCATGTTCCAAGAAGGAAAGAAAAGGAGGAGGGCAAAAGGAGGGAACCTGGCAGTTGTCCCTTTAAGAGCACTTTCTGTGAGCCAGTGCAATGGCTCTTGCCATGAAGCCTAATGAGAACTTGAGTTTGAAATCTAGAATCCACAAAATGGAAAGGAGAGGACTAACTCCTTCAAGTTGTACTCTGCCCTCCACATTTGCACAAGATTATGTGTGTGTGAGCACGCACGTGCGTGCGCGCGCACACACACACACACATCTAATGTAAAGAAATAAAATAAACAAAATAAATAGCTAAAAGCACTTTCTGAGCACTGGGCATGGACGCCCAGCACTTGGGGATGAAGGCAGGACAGTCAGAAGTTCATGGTCATCAAACTACGTGGAGTCTGAGGCTAGCCCCTGCTATAGACGATTCCATATCAAAAAGGGAAACGAGAAAGTAAGTGTCTTAGTTTGGGTTGCTATTGCTATGATGAAACACCATGGCCAAAATCAAGCTGGGAAGGAAAGGGTTTATTTTGCCTACAATTCCATATCACTGCCTATCACTGAAGGAAGTCAGGGCAGGAACTCAAACAGAGCAGGAACCAGGAGGTAGGAGCTGCTGCAGAGTCCATGGTGTGGTGAAGCTTACTGGCTTGTTCATCATGGCTAGCTCAGTCTGCTCTCTTACAGAATCCAGGACCACCAGCCAGAGGTGCCCCACCCAAAATGGGCTGTTTTCTCCCACATCACTCACTAATTAAGAAAGCACCCTACAGGCTTGCTTGCAGCCATATCTTGTGGGGATATTTTCTCTGCTGAGAGTCCCTCCTTTCCAATGACTCTAGTGTGTCTAGCCAGGACACAGAGAAAGCTACTTTCTTTTCCCACAATGATGTCTGCTTACATCACTTAGTCCTCTCTGGCTGACTGTGTTTAGCTGCACGAGAGACTGGGTTCACTGCTTCCCTCAAGTCGGACATTATCCTGCTTCCCCACCCCAGGAAAAAAGAAAAAATAAAGCCCAGGTGTAGTGAGGAGCTGCGGGCAGGCCTGCTTTTCATCCTGCCCGGCTCCTGCACAGCTAGCTTAGCCCCAGAAATAATAACACACAAGTTATATTCATTTAAACACTGCCTGGCCCATTATCTCTAGAGAGTTAGTTACTGACTAACTCTCATATCTTGATATTAACCCATTTCTAATAATCTCGTGGTAGCACCACGAGGTAGTGGCTTACCGGAAAAGATTCAGCATGTCTGACCTGGTGGCTGGCTCCATGGCATCTGGCTCATAGCCCTCTTCCCAGCATTTTGTTCTGTTTACTTCACCTACCTAATTTTCTGTCCTATCAAGGGGCCAAGGCAGTCTCTTTATTGACCAATGAAAATAACACAATAGACAGATAACCCTCCTCCATCACCCAGGGAAGACAAGAGTAAGGGAGGCTGCAGCTCTATGGATTCTGGAGCTAGATCATGCCTTAAATTTTCAATTCCCTCCATTGTAAGATTAGTTTAGTGCTATCTACTTTTTTAAAAAAAAATATTTATTTATTTATTTATTATATATATACAATATTCTGTCTGTGTGTATGCCTTCAGGTCAGAAAAGGGCACCAGACCCCATTACAGATGGTTGTGAGCCACCATGTGGTTGCTGGGAATTGAACTCAGGACCTTTGGAAGAGCAGGTCCTTCCTTAACCACTGAGCCATCTCTGCAGTCCAGCACTATCTATGGGATAATCATTGTCAAGGCATTTAACACAATCCCAGGCACACACTTATCATCCAGTGTCTTAGTCTGGTGCTCAGACCCTGAGAGAAGAAACTGGGTTTTCTGTGGTGGTGGCACATGCCTTTAATCCCAGCACTTGGGAGGCAGAGGTAGGCGGATCTATCTCTGTGAGTTCGAGGCCAACAAGGTCTACAGAACGAGATCCAGGATAGCCAGGGATACACAGAAAAATCTTGTCTCAAAAAAAAAAAGTATTAAGTATTTTCTCTACCGACATACCTCTCCACCGATGTAATAATCCAAATTAGACCAAATCAGAACAAATTACAAATTAGAAGATGTCCAGGTTTAATGGATGCCAGCATTCCTGGGTGGCCCCCAGGAAAACATCAAGGGGTTGGGGAAAAACCGGAACAACCACGAGAGAGGAAAAAGGGGAGACCACATGTTCATTCTCTGGGGGGCAGATTAAATAGTCTGTGGGAGTGGTCTTGACCCTCCCTGGGGAGGGGTTACCATTTGACAGGCTTTCTTGGAGGTGGAGTTTGGACTGAGGCAACTCCCAGGGGAGGGAGCTTTGAAATGGAACTTTCCTCCCAACATTTCAAAATGGATGCCAGGGGGCTGGGGTTAAGCCCCCCAATCAAGCAAAAGAAAAAAAAAAAAAAAAAGAATTTAGTTTGAAGGCTGGAAAGGTGGCCCAGAGTTTAAAAGCACATGCAGAATTCAGTTCCCAGTATCCATGCTAGGCAGCTCGCAACTACATGTAATTTCAGCTTCAGAGACTCCAGTGCCCTCTTCTAGCCTCTGTGGGTACCTGCATGCATGTACACACACATACACACACACACACACACACACACACATGAGAGAGAGAGAGAGAGAGAAACAGAATATTTGGGTTTGAATAGTTATTTAGGAGGTACTCTCAGGAAATAGGATGCGCCTAGGACGGGAAAGAGAAAACAAACCATGTGCACGCTGCCGAGCTCTCACAAGAGGAGTGATTTGATTCCACTGGAACACATCTTGAAGTTGGCCACAGGAAAGCCCCCACGAGGAAGAGGAAGCTGCAGTATTCACTCCAGCCCCTGCCCCTAGTCAGTTGAAGGTTCCTCCAGGGTCTTCGCTCTCCAATACTCTGACCTTACTCAAGGGCACAACCAAGAATGCTCCAGGAGAGATGCAAATGGGAGTTAGAGTAACATCCAGGCTCGGGTGAGGAGGTGTTGGAGCAGAGCACTGCCAGTGTGACTCACAAGGTAGGAGCAAGCAAGGACGACATCCTAGCCTGGGTTCTTTCCTCTGAGCCCTCCTGCCTTCTGATCTGGTATCTATGGTCTTCCACTCCTGACTGCCCCATATCCACCATCTCCTAGTATTACTCCTCCCCCTCATCCTTTCCTGGCCTCACCCTTCCCAAGACCCTGAAGAACCCCTACTGCTATGCTGTACCCCCTCCACCCCTCTCCTGACTTCTCTGGTGAGAGTTCTGGCTAAGTGTGGAATGTCTTCCAGCCCCAGGCAGTCCCAGCCCTCATTTAATTGTCCTGTCTTTCCCCTCTCCCACCTTCCACCACTGGAATCTGTTGTGTGATGTTTTACTCTTTCGGTTTTTTGGGGGGCCCACCATCCAGCTCCCAAATAAATCACACATGAAAGCTTATTCTTAGTTAGGAATGCCCAGCCTTAGCTTGGCTTGTTTCTTGCCAGCTTTTCTTATCTTAAATTATCCCAACTGCCTTTTGCCCTGGGCTTTTATCTTTCTCTATTTCTGTATATCTTACTTTCTTCCTCTGCAGCTGGCTGGGCGACTGGCCCCTGACGTCCCCCTCTGCTTGTTCTCTGGTTACTCTTTCTTCTCTCTCTTCTCAGATTCCTCCTTCTAGTTATACTCTCTACCTGCCAGCCCCATTCTATCCCTGCTCCTGATCTCAGAATTGGCCAATCATCTCTTTATTAGGACCATCAGGCGTTTTAGACAGACAGAGTAACACAGCTTCCCAGAGTTAAACAAATACAGCATAAACAGAAGTTGCACACCTGAAAGAAATAACACACAACAGGAATCACACTCAGAAGGGCACCTTACTCCCCTGGTGAAGGGGCCAATGTCAAGGGACACAGCTGTCACAGCTCAGCTCCTGGTCTTGCCCAACTCTCCTGTGCATGCCTTTGTGTGGCTAACTACACCTTTAGGCTGTCAGACTTGTGCCCTCCCCACTGGCGCCCAAGGACGGTCCAGCTCTTCATTTCCCAGCGCCCTGGAGGATCTTGAAGCCAAGGCCAACACTGTCGTGGACCAGCCTCGATAAAAACACCTCTTGCGGGCTGGAGAGATGGCTCAGAGGTTAAGAGCATTGCCTGCTCTTCCAAAGGTCCTGAGTTCAATTCCCAGCAACCACATGGTGGCTCACAACCATCTGAAATGAGGCCTGGTGCCTTCTTCTGGACTGAAGAAAGAATACTGTATACATAATAAGCAAATAAATAAATATTTAAAAAAAAACACCTCTTGCCAGGGTAGAGGTGTGGGAATTTAGAAATATTAGTAAATAACACGGAGACATGTGAGAAATAAGAGAACAGAAACCATAGAATGGTATCTAGAATAGCATCGGAGGGCGTTCCAGTGAATACTGAAATCTGCCTGCATTTATTTGTCCTTACAGCTGGGGTGGGGGAGAATGTAACAAAAGACTTTATTAACATGCTACAAAGGACAACTCAATTAATTGCTTTAACACTTTGAGACATCAAATCATCAGTATTCTGTTGTTTAGGCAGAGAAGCTGCCCTAGACCACCATCCTGAAGGCAGTCACTCCCAGGTGACCTCATAGTTACAAAGGAAGGAGCAGAAGCACATTTGCGCATCCTGACCACCTGGTAAGAGCTATCTTAATGTCAAAAGAACCAGGTAATTGCATCCTGAGTTGGGATGTGCAACTATGCTGTCAGGCACTCTGAGTCACCTCTGACTCTCAGACAAGGTGAAAATAGGCTCACATTTTTGAGCCTCCACACATCACTTCCCAGGCCTTAATGAGCAATGATTTGTACTCCAATAATGGGTCAGGTAAGTTTGGAGAGTTCCATTAGGAAAGCTCCTGAAGTCAAGGTACTATACAGGGGGTCGGTCAGTGTGAGAGGAGCAGATGCTGATCCCAGCCCCAAGGCCTTACTGGACTCCTGCTACCTTGGTACAGCGCCAGGGGATGTCCATGCCACGTACAGGGACCTTCTATCGCCCTTCTCAACTCTTTCCTGTTCCTTCTTTGTCCTTTTCAGAGGACTGGTGTGCTAACTGACGTCTGCAGCTTTGTCTTTCCTCCAGCCTTGTTTGCACGCAAGAGCATTCTCTGACTGAGGAAGGAAAAGTGGGGCATTTTCATCTTTCTTTACTAAGGACATTGACCCATTTACCCTTCTCTTCCCTCAGACCTTCCCCAAGGCCACTCAGCTTGGACATCCATCTCACACAAAACCTCATCCATTTCTGTCCTTGCAGCCCAGTCCGTGTCTTGTTCGTGTCCTCTCTCCCCATACATACAAGCTGGAAAGCTGGTCCTAGTGTGGCCTCTGCAGTGGCCTCGGTTTCCCCATCTGCTAGCTTGGATAAATGACGCCTGCCCTCTAAACCTGAAGATAAAGCTCTGGGTCCCCGAGTGAGGAAGGGTCCCGCCCTCGGCGCAGGCTCGTTACCGTGCCCCAGGCCCCGCTGCTCGGCGCCCCTCCCTCGTCCTCCGTCCTCCGCTCTCTCCTCCGCCTCCCCTGCTCCCCGCCCCTGCGCTTCTCGGTTTCAGCTTCTGCTGTCCTTCTCATCGCTAACGCCTCCCCGTACCGGGGTAGCAACTCGCTGCCGCCCGAGACCCCGCCACCACCGCAGGCCCGGCCAAGCCGCAGGCAGGCGACCAGCGCGCGTCCCGGCGTCCTCGCGGAGCGGGATCGCGGGCTCCGACCGAAGCCGACCCAGGTGAGGGCGGCCCAGAGGAGGCGGGGGTGTAGGCTTCTCTTCTATGTGAGCGGGGGCGGCGGGAGGTGCAAGGGACCCGGTCCCTTTTCCTGGAAAGGAAGATCTGGGCGCTTTTTCATAAAAGAGGCTCAATGGCTTTTACTCCAAAGGGAGGGATGGAGGGCAGGTCAAACGGAAAAGAGGGACCCCTTTCTGGGATATTTTTCCCTCACGAGAAAAGATTAATTGGCTACTTCTGTAAAAGCGGGGCTCACCTTCTTAAAAGGATGCGGGACTTTCAAGGAAGCTAGAAGGGAGGGGGTTCTGGCGGGGCTTGAGAGCGGGGTTAACTGGGACACCAGGAGCAAGGTACTGGAGCTTGAAGATGCCCTCAGCCTGGCATCGCTGCACCTTCCCCATTGGTTCCAGGACTCTGGGTTTACCCAGCTCTCTGTCCCAGTTTTTGTCTTTGAAGGTGACTATTTTGAGCTTTACCTGGACAGAGCTTTGTGCACCTATTTCCTTCGCTGGAGCTCCGACACCCACCTGACACCTTCCCATCCCCCTCTGACCTGCTGGGAAAAGGGGTTGTCAAAGGGAGGACTCCAGGGTCCAGGGACACGTGCAGTAGAGTATGAAAAGGCACTGATGGATCTCCTAGACTTGGCAGGAGGTGGGCAGGAGCTTTTAGAGCAGCCTGCTAGGAAAGCCGAAGGGCTGAGGGGCACTCCCACCTTCCAGGAAACAAAATGACAGAGGGTCTTGCTTCCCTTTGTTTGCTTGCTTGCTAAGCTTCCTCCTTTACTCAAGATTCCAGCACTCATTCCTCGTCTCTTCTGGTTTTGGGAAAGGGGTCAGAGGAAATGCATCGACTGGAGAGATGCCTTTGTGTCAAGAGGGAAAGCTAGTAGAGAAAAGCACCGAATATGAAATTAAAACCATCTGTTTAAAGCTTAATGTTCTGTGGATGACCTTGAGCCAAAACCTGTACCCCTTGTTTAAGCACCAGCTTTCTCATCCATAAGATGGGAGAGGGCTCATCTATAATGTCTAAAATAGCTTTGTAAAAAGGAATAGACTAGGCACTTGGCAGGTGGAAGTCTCACCACTCCTCCCTTCCTCACCAAGTAACCCATAGGACATCTCTGAGACCCAGAAAAGTACCCCCTGGAAGGAGGCAGTGTTCAGCTGGACCCTAGACCTGAGGTCTTTCTTGTGAGAATTAAAGGGCAGTGCATTTACTCCAGCAGCTAGGCAAGTGGAATGCAGCCTAGCTCCAGTCCTCAGCCAAACAGGCTTCTCAGCAGAGATGCAAGGCTACACATGCTCCCAGGCACTTCCCAGAAAAGCTCATGTCTCAGGCTGTCTCTAGCCTCTTTTCCTACTTGCCTCCACTTTGGAACCTTTGGGTGTTCAAGCTTCAAAACCTCTGCCTACTTCAGAGCATGATGGAACCCCACCAACAGCAGACACCAGGAACTGGGTAATGCCTCCACCAAGCATTTATGTCAAGAACTTGATCAGGTCACTTTTCCCAGGGGTAGGAACAGAAGTGTCTGGATACCTGGGTAGGTCTGTCCCTATACAGACCTTGTTCACAGTTGCTGTCTGGGTATGTTACCACAAGCTTGTGTGAGGTCCTCCATCATGCCATTTATACAGATGAAATCTTACTCAGAGAGTTAAAAAAAAAATTGCCTAACGTGACTGGGGTGTGACTCAGTGTCAGAGCGCTGTGGCTTATCCCCCAAGACTGGTATTCAGATCTAAGTGTCTGTCCACTCCATTCCACCAAATGAAGCTGATGAGTTCACCATTCTGCCAAAACCCTGCCAGGATTTTATTTTGTTCTCCGTTTCCTCAGCAGCCATGGTGCCTTCCTTCCCACAGGAGCCACCCTCCAAGCATAAAGGCACAAAAGGAGATATAGCTCTTAAAGATTAAACAAAATTTTGACTATGAGTGTTTTGTTTGCATGTATGTTTGTGTACCACATGTATGCCTGCTGTCAATGGAGGCCAAAAGAGGCATCAGATCTAGAGTTACAGGTGGGCTATGAAATTAATTAGGTGGTGCTGGGAAATTAGATTTGAGTCTTCTGGAACGGTAGCTAACACTCTTAACTGCGGAGCCATCTCTCCAGTCCTTTATTACCTCATTCTGTTTTCGTAGGGCCAGACCTTCTCAGTGCAGGAAGGACCCAAGGAGAGTCCAGAGATCCTGTGGGACTCTTTAGAAGGGGTGAGAGAGCCGCTCTCTCCATTCATTCCCAGGTAAGATTTAAAACGTTGTCATGGTGGAAACTGATACAAAGAGCCAGTGTTTATTGTGAAGGGTAGGCCGAGGACCAGAGAAAAACCACAGGAAAATGCAGCGGAATGCAAGTACTGGTTACTGGAAACTTAGACCTCCTTAACATCCAGAGAAGGAGGAGAGGCGAGGAGAGAGGACAGGGCTGTAGGCCTCATTAACCAGAACATGTCAACATGTCGGCGGCATGCGCACCAGGTCCTATTTGCAAAAGGATTCTCAAGCTTTAAAAAAGAAAAAAAAAGTTTGGAGAAGGCCTGGCCTAATCCAGTGATTCTGACTATGTGAACTCTAGGTCAGCTAATCAGACTACTAAAGATGCTACTAGACTTGCAACAAGTATGGGTGCTATAATAAGCCCTCCAGCCGACACTGAAGTACCTTAAGTGAGAAGTACTGGCCTAGTGAAGGGAAGCAGAGCAAGTCATGCATGGGTCAAGAGAAGGCTAGGAAGAGAAATTACAGGTGGAGGCAGGCACTGTCCAACCCTTCTCCCCTGCCCGGGTCTTCTCTCCCCTCTCAGGTGCTATGCTGCTGCTCCTGCTGGGTTTGCTAAGCCCAGCGGCTTGCTGGGCACTGGGCCCGGCCGGCCCTGGCTCCCCAGAGCTGCGGTCAGCCTTCTCCGCAGCTCGCACCACCCCGCTGGAGGGCACGTCGGAAATGGCGGTGACCTTCGACAAGGTGTACGTGAACATCGGGGGCGACTTCGATGCGGCCACCGGGAGGTTCCGCTGCCGCGTGCCCGGCGCCTACTTCTTTTCCTTCACTGCCGGCAAGGCCCCGCACAAGAGCCTGTCGGTGATGCTGGTGCGCAACCGCGACGAGGTGCAGGCGCTGGCTTTCGACGAGCAGCGGCGGCCGGGCGCGCGGCGCGCTGCCAGCCAGAGCGCCATGCTGCAGCTCGACTATGGCGACACAGTGTGGCTGCGGCTGCACGGCGCTCCGCAATATGCGCTGGGCGCTCCCGGCGCCACCTTCAGCGGCTACCTGGTGTACGCTGACGCCGACGCCGATGCGCCTGCGCGCGGAGCCGCGCCCCCGGAACCGCGCTCGGCCTTCTCGGCGGCGCGCACGCGCAGCCTGGTGGGCTCGGACGCTGGCCCCGGGCCGCGCCACCGGCCGTTGGCCTTCGACACTGAGCTAGTCAACATAGGTGGCGACTTCGACGCGGCGGCCGGCGTGTTCCGCTGCCGCTTGCCCGGCGCTTATTTCTTCTCCTTCACGCTGGGCAAGCTGCCGCGCAAGACGCTGTCGGTGAAGCTGATGAAGAACCGCGACGAGGTGCAGGCCATGATTTACGACGACGGCGCATCGAGGCGCCGCGAGATGCAGAGCCAGAGCGTGATGTTGCCGCTGCAGCGCGGCGACGCCGTCTGGCTGCTGAGCCACGACCATGATGGCTATGGCGCCTACAGCAACCATGGCAAGTACATCACCTTCTCAGGCTTTCTGGTGTACCCCGACCTCGCTGCCGACGGCCCGCCGGCTCTCAAGCCCCCCGAGCTCTGAGCCTCAGCTTGGAGGAACCCGGGAAGGCCGCGGGGTGTGCATGCCGAGTAGGGTCGCAGCCCGAACGCCTCACCGGCCTGAGCATAACAACCTGCTCAACGCGCCTCGACTCTGCCAATAAAATGGGCCTGCCTCTGTCAGCCCTAGGACCCTGCCCTGTGTTTTGACTGTGATGCCTTTGCCTCCTCTTCTCCCCGGGACGGGACAGGACTACCCTGACTAGGACAACCCATAAGGCCTAGATGGGGGTCAGGCTTTGTGAGAATGACCAGAACTTGAAGCATATTCTCCTAAATTCAAGTAGGCCTCACCTTCATGTCTGTGTCTAGTGCATCCCTCCGTCTGACTTCTCACTGACCAATGACATTCTTCTTCAGGCCCAAATTCTGCCTCTCTGTGACAGGGAACATCCTACTACTCTGACCCAGTAGGAATACAGGACTCAAGGAAACAGCATGTTCCTTCTTCTAGTAGGGCATGGGACTGAGATTAGGGCTGCTACCTGCTTGCCCTGCCTCCTGCCCTCTCAGAACCGGCTGAATGATGTGGTCAAAACATGTGTTAGAGTAAGTTGTCATAGATTAAAAACTGAGATCGGCTCTGGGAGGCCAGAATAGAGCTACACAAAATTCATATACCCTACACTGCCTGAACCAGTCTCTCTGCAACGGTCTTCTCCCAGCTTTATTCCTCACACAGAATCAGGGCAACACATACCCTACGCTGCCTGAACCAGTTTCTCTGTGAGGGTCTTCTCCCAGCTTTATTCCTTACTCTAAGATGTTACATGTGAGGCCTGAGATGAAACAAAAGAAAACTTTTTTTCTTTCTTCTCCACAGAGGTAATGTTCTCCTACCTTTTCCCTTTACTTCTTCTGTAAATTAGAGCCATTGAAGACCAATCTATGCTCCCAGTCCACATGGGGACTTTGCAGTCTCAGAGACCATAGATTCTTGGTTAGCTTAGAAATGAGTGTAAGACTGGGTAACAAGCATTCCGTATTTCACAGGACTGCCAGGATAGGAGTTAGAGGATCTGACATGAATTTATTTAGGGGTTGCTTTGCTTTTAGCATGTATTAAACACACTTTAAACCCTGACCTCTGGACATACATACATGTAACCACTGTCTGCCAGTCTTGCCCTTTGCATTATGCCTAAACCAGGCCTTATCTGGGTCTATGAAATAAAATAGAATAGGAATAAGCATGGATGGTCAGGATCCAGGGGCCAAGCTAGGCTAGAGCTCTGAATAGGAAGACACAGGAACCTGCTGGAGTCCCTGCCAAGGGTAGGGAAAGGGTGATGAGAAAAGGAAATGCCAAGTGAAAGGGAAGGGTCAGGATCCCAATGAAAGGGGATGACTCTGGACACAGAAACCCTTGCACAGGTCCCAAAGTGTTTTCTGTGCCAGGAGGACAAAGGCCTCCCTCTTCAGCCTCACTAGCCTTGTGGAGCTGATAGACATACAGTGGGCCTATAAGAGGCAGATGCTAAGAAATAAATAATGACAGCTTGAGTTTTGCAGGAAAATGGATGGAGCTAGAAAACATTGTTTTGAGTGAGGTAAGCCAGACACAGAAAGACAATTACCACATGGTAACAACTCAATAGGTGGTTTTTAAACATAAAGCAAAGAAAACCAGCCTACAAACCACAGTCCCAAAGAACTTAGACAACAATGAGGACACTAGGAGAGAATTACATAGATATAATCTACATGGGAAGTAGAAAGTAGAAAAAGACAAGATCTCCTGAGTAAATTGGAAGCAAATTGGGGAAGGGTTGAAGTGGGGAGGGAAGAAGCAGGGAGGGGAGCAGAGAAAACTGTAGAGCTCAATAAATATCAATTAAAAATGTATTTTAAAAAAGCAGATGCTAAGAGGAGCCCTTCCTAAAGATGCTGGAGGTGCTGTAACTGTAACTCCAGATCACTGGGCACAGGTTGCTGTGGGAGGAGCCTGAGTCGATGGCCTGGATGTGTGGATCCTGGTTTCTAATCTTGGATGTACAGCTGTCCCATGATGTCTGGTTCCAGTCCAGCCCCCAGAACTACATGGGGAGTTATCTTAGGGGTGGGGCTGACCTTAGGTGTCAGGTATGGGAGCAAGAGTGGGCAGGAAGTTGGGAAGACCCATGCTGGTTGCTCCTCACCACAGGCAGGTCTAACCTTAGTCCCCTTCCAAACCCTGAACTTAGGATGCCTGGACCCTGCCACTCCATGATCCAGGCTAAGAAGAATGACTTCAAGCATCACTTCTGGCCCTCTGGCTCCTGCAGGCCACCCATGACAGTGCTGTCCATGGACAGTCCCGAGGCAGTAAAGAGGAATCGGATCCCTGCTGTCCATCACTCTGAACACCTGGCCTTCCAGAAAGCTTGTTGCCTAGGAAGCATCTTAACAAAAAAGTGTGTGGGTACCATCTCATGTCCCCTCCCCTATTCCAAATAAGCATGCTGATGGTCATCCTCCAAGACTTGAATCTTGTCCTAGTGCATACCAATCTGACTCCCCTCTTGTCAAAAGTTCAACATGACTACTATGGCTTGCAGAACACCCTGGTAGAGTCCCAGAACAACAGTAAGCACTGAAACTGATCTCCATAGGGTTTTCACACCATCAACCAGGCCCACAGTTCCTCCTCTGCCGTGTGAGGCTCAGAGCCACCCGCCCTGAAGCCCTTGGACCTGCATGATTCTGGACTAGTCACCCAAAAGAGACCAATGACTACCACTGCACACAGCAGGAACTGTAATGTCCCAGCCATGTCCTCTAACTCTGTCCTCCCGGAAGCATTTTACTCCTTCATCTGCCTGCCACAGCTCCAAATTTCCACGACAGGATGCTACTTCATTCCTTTATGTGTCAGTCTTCAGTGCTGTGTAGGGAAGGGCTGGCTATGACCTCATTCACCTGGGGCTAATTTTACCCCTTCAAGATGGGTCTCTTCAGTTTCGGCAGTAGCAGCATATTCTTGCCCGATCCAGCTTGACCCTACCAAGGGATACGTCTCAAGCAGCAATGCTATCTTACTATCTGTTCTCACACTGAAAACATCTTGCTAGAGGCCAGCTGGGACACTTAATCCAACCTGACACCCAGTCCAGCCCAGCCTCCAGAGCTCCTCAGCTGCCAAAAGCATCAGCAGCAAGTCCAGTTCTCCAGCTACATAAAAAAGACACAGAGCCAACCAGCATTAGAGTACCTGGGAGAGGCAGCATTGTCTTGGAAAGCAGACAGATGAACCTATAGCTCCCAAGTGCTTTTACCACAGCTCTGATAACTCTACTGACAACATTCTAGTTCTAGTCCAGAAACTTGGTAGATTCATTTAGCTTAAGAGTAAATAGCTCCTACACTTGGCTCATAGAACCCTGTGGATGGTATAAGAGTAAATAGCTCTTCCGTCTTACACCTGAAAGAATGGCCAAGATCAAAAACACTGATGACAACTTATGCTGGAGATGTGGGGAAAAGGGAACACTTCTGCATTGCTGGTGGGATGCAAGCTGGTATAACCCCTTTGGATGTCAGTGTGGTGATTTCTCAGAAAATTAGAAAACAAACTTCCTCAAGACCCAGTAATACCACTTTTGGGTATATATCCAAAGGATGCTCAATTGTGCCACAAGGACATGTGCTCAACTATGTTCATAGCAGCATTGTGTATCATAGCCAGAACCTGGAAACAACCTAAATGCCCCTCGACCAAAGAATGAATAAGGAAAATGTGGTACATTTACACAATGGAATACTACACAACAGAAAAAAATGATAGCTTGAATTTTGCAGAAAAATGGGTGGAGCTAGAAAACATTATTTTGAGTGAGCTAACCCAGACATAGAAAGACAATCACATGTACTCACTCATAGGTGGTTTTTAAACAGAAAGAAAAAAAAAAAACAGCCTACAAACCACAATTCCAGAGAACTTAGACAACAATGCAGACACTAAGAGAAACTTACATGGATCTAAAATCTGCATGGGAAATAGAAAGTAAAAAAAGACAAGATCTCCAGAGTAAATTGGGAACATGGGGACCTTGGGGGAGTGTTGAAGGGGAGAGGCAAGGGAGGGGAGCAGAGAAAAATGTAGAGCTCAATAAATATCAATTTAAAAAAAGTAAATAACTCCTTCACTTGGCTCATAGAACCCCGTGGATGTTTGGATGGATGACAGTAGATGGAGGTTCTCCTGGCCCCACCCAGACCCCTGGATCTATCAGCTGCTCCCACACAGTCTGCTGAGATAAGGACTCTCTTCAGTAGTTTCGAGGCCCTCAGTTGTCACTAAAGACCATGCCACACCTATTCTAAACCCTAAGGACAGCTCCAGAGCCCTCTAGAAACACATGGAGGCCTACAGATCACAGTGTCTACTACTGTAGCATACAGCTCCATTAAATAGACCAATTTGGAGGGGACACCTCTAACCCCTGTACCCCTCTCCTCAGTCAGTGTCATTTCTACCCATTAAAGATCATGAGGGAGGGCTGGAGAGATGGTTCAGTGGTTAAGAGCATTGCCTGCTCTTTCAAAGGTCCTGAGTTCAATTCCTGGCAACCACATGGTGGCTCACAACCATCTGTAATGAGGTCTGGTACCCTCTTCTGGGCTGCAGACATACACACAGACAGAATATTGTATACATAATAAATAAATATTTAAAAAAAAATCATGAGGGACTGGGGGAGTAGCTCAGTAGAAAGAGCATTTGCTGCCACGCTGGATGACCTGAGTTTAATTCCCAGAACTCAATGGTGGGAGAACCACTCCTGCCAAACATCTTCTGACCTTCACATATGCTGCCACCCCTGCTAAATAAATGTTTTTAAAACACCCACAGGCAGTGGTGGTGGTGCACTCCTTTAATTCTGGCATTTAGGAGGCAGAGGCAAGCAGATCTGAGTTCAAAGCCGGCCTGGGCTACAGAGGGAGTTCCAGTACACAGTACACAGAGAAACCCTTTCTCAAAAAGCCAGTCAATGAATGTCCTTAGGAGTTTATTTACAGACAACCATAGATAAGGCATTCTTCTTCTGGGATCCACATGCTTTTCAAGCTACTTGGCTTCAGGCTTCTTGTCTCCAGCTTCAAGCTTGAGACTCTCGGGGGGCTGACGATAGGCAGGGAAAGCCTCCCAGGGACTGTTCAGGTCAAACTTGCGGAATTCTTGTGCTAACTCCACTGGTTCAGCTACTACCCGCTTCACTTCATCGTCATAACGTAGCTGTAGGAGCAACAGTTAGAACTAATGACCGAGGAGCCATTTTGTAAGTCCGTGGATGACTCTAGTCCCCTTCTCTCTCCCCTTGACTTCTGTTCAGTACTCGTTATAGCTGTCAGTCACATCCATGCATTTTACCCATGTGGTCACAGAGCAGTAAATGAATGTGTGGGATTTCAAAATGGCCTTACTTTTTACATGCTGCCAGCACTGTTGATTGCCTTGCCACTTTATTTCACATCTTAAGCTCTGAACTATCTGCTAGCACAGATCTCCCAAGCACACACCTTAAAAGGTAATAGTGATGGGCGGTGGTAGCGCACGCCTTTGATCCCAGTACTTGGGAAGCAGAGGCAGGCGGATATCAGTGAGTTCAAGGAACTAACAGAGCTAGTTCCAGGACAGGCCCCAAAGCTACAGAGAAACCCTGTCTCAAAAAAACAAAACAAAACAAAAAAATTCATGTGTGCTAATAAATAACCTGCCTGAAATTATGATCCCTCCTCAGTGGCCATCCTTTCTTTTCATGTGTGTACAATATATATACATGTTCACTTGAATATGTGCATATTTGGAGATCAGATGTCAACATCAAGTATCTTTCTTGGTCATTTTCCACATTATTTATTTAATGTGTATGCTTCATGTTTGTATAATGTGTATTACATGTGCTGATTTTTGTGGCTAGAGTACAGGCTGGCAGCACATGAACTTCCCGGAATTCTCCTGTCTCCACTGCCCATCTCGCTACAAGAAACACTTGGGATTACATATGAGTTACTATGCCCTACTTTACTTGGGTTCTGAGGATTAAAACTGAGGTCTTCTTTTAAATTCATGACCCACTGAGCCATCTCCTTGGCCTTATACTTACTTTTTATTTTAATTTTTTTTTTAAAGAAAGGGCCTCTCACTAAGCATAGAGCTCAATGACTAGACTAGGCTGGCTAATAAACTCCAGGTTACACATACATGCTGTTGTTATTTTTGGTTTTTGAGGTCAGGGTTTCTCTATGTAGCATTGGCTGTACTGGAACTCATTCTATAAACCAGGTTGGTATTCATCTCAGAGATTTGCTTGCTTCTGCCTATTAGTGCTGGAATTAAAGGCTAGTCTGAAACTCGAGAGATCTGCCTGCCTTAGTCTCCTGATCCTGGGATTAAAGGCATGTACCACCATACCTGGTTTACATCCTTTTACATGGATGTTAGGGATCCAAATTCAGGTCCTCATGCTTGTGCAGAAGGCACTTTACTGACTACTGAGCTATTTTCCAGTTCCCCGCCCATTTAATAGGCTCTTACCATGCCCAAGGTGGCCTTAATACAATCCTCCTGTCTTAGCTTCCCTAGTATTGAAATTATAAGAATATACTAGTATACCAGACCCTCAGTAGCTTTTTTTTTTTTTTTTTTTTTGAGACAGGGTTTCTTTTTGTTGCCATGGCTGTCCCAACTCCCTCTTGTAGACCAGGCTGTCTGTGAACTTACAAGTGCTGGAATGAAAAACATGGACCACCACCCGACTGTGGTGTGCTTGAGGGCTGAAAATTTCACGTCTTCACTGCCAAATCCCTTTAGTGACAATTCTTTACGGATAGAGGTTAATGACAGAATCTATCTTTAAGGTTGCCTTGATCAATAAAACTTTGTTTGCAGCTGTCCCCCAAACCCCCAAGAAAACCACCAAATAAATAAATAAACCTTTGTTGTTTTCCTTTAAAAAAAATGCAAGCCAGGGGGTGGTGCCACAGTCTTTAATTTGGCTATTCTTCCAAAAGACCCAGGTTTGATTCCTAGCACTGGCATGGTGGATTATAACCACCTGTAACTCCAGTTTCAGGGGATCTGGCATATCCTCTTCTGGCTTCCACAGGCACCAGGCACACATATACATACACAGACAAAACACTCATACTCATAAATATGTTTTTCTTTCCTTTTTTTTTTTTTTAAAGACAAGGGGTTCTCTGTATAGCCTTGACTGTCCTGGAACTTACTCTGGAGACCAGGGTGTCCTAGAACTCACAGAGATCCCCCTGCCTCTGCCTCCCAAGTGCTGGAATTAAAGGTGTGCGCCACCACTGCCCGGCATAAAAATAAATTTTAAAAAATAAAATACCACCAGGCAGTGGTAGCGTTTGTCTTTAATCCCAGTGCTGTAATTTTAAGGTCAGCCTGATCTCCAGGACAGCCAAGGTGGTTACACAGAGAAACGCTGTCTCAAAAAGAAAGGAAAAAATCATTACGATAACAGCTAGCTTTAACTAGCACTTACAATATATACGGCTTTGTATGTCACTTAATGCCACCACCTATTTAAAATCATATTTTTCCATTATGTAGATGAGAAAACTGTCTCAGCCAAGCGGTGGTGGCGCACACCTTTAATATCAGCACTCGGGAGGCAGAAGCAGGCAGATCTCCATGAGTTCGAGACCAGCTCTGGTCTACAAGAGCTAGTTCCAGGACAGGCTCCAAAGCTACAAAGAAACCCTGTCTTGAAAGAAACAAAACAAAACAAAACAAAACAAAAAAAAAAAACACCAAACAACAAAAAAACCAACAACAACAAAAAAAAACATAAAAGAAAAGAAAACTGTCTCAAGGCAAAATCAAATAACTTGCCTCACATTAAAAAAATAAAACAAAATTTGGGTTGCAGTACAGGCTCTTACACCATCATAAGCTACAGATCGTATTCCCATCGTGCTCCATGGCTGCTATCCCAGTTTTAAGGTTTCTACCTCAACATAGCCAGAGAGGGGAAAGTCCTTCCGGAAAGGATGTCCCTCGAAGCCATAGTCTGTCAGGATTCTTCTTAGATCAGGATGGTTAACAAAGAAAACTCCAAACATGTCCCAGACCTAGAAAAGAACAGCTCTCCGGCATCACACCCTATAATTACAAACAATTGTTGTGCTTCTGGCCAGCGGCAGGGCCCACTACAACCAATAACTCACCTCCCTCTCATACCAGTTGGCTGCCTTGTGCACAGAGACTATGGACTCAATGGGTGTCAGCTCATCTGCATAGGTCTTCACACGGATCCGAGAGTTGAAGCGCAGAGACAGCAGGTTGTAGACAACCTAGGGAGAGAAAAAACTAGAGGAACAAGGTAGCTATAGGATGAGGTCTGGGTGAGAGCATCAGTCTTTATTGTTTAGTTTTGTTTTTTCAAAATAGGTTTCTCTGTGTAGCCCTAGCTGTCCTGGAACTCACTTTGTAATCTAGTCTGGCCTAGAACTCAGAGAGATCCACCTGCCTCCGCCTCCCAAGTGCTAGGATTAAAGGTATGCCTCTCCTATTTTAATATTGTATGATCTTATAACTTTACCAGCTAACAGAAAAAGGCCAGCCACAAAAGATCCTCGTTTTTTTAAAAGATTTTATTTATTATGTATACAGTATTCTGCCTGCATGTACACCTGAAGGCCAGAAGAAGGCACTAGATCTCATAGATGATTGTGAGCCACCATGTGGTTGCTGGGACTTGAACTCAGGACCTTTGGAAGAGCAGTCAGTGCTCTTAACCTCTGAGCCATATCTCCAGCCCAAAAGATCCTCTTTTGAACCATATAACCAAATCCCCAGCTGTGGATATAGTTCAATGGTAGAGTGCTTGACTAGCAAGTATAGCCTGTATGTTCAATGCCTCCCACACACATATGTATAACATTTATATGTATATTTTTTTGAGACAGCATCTGGCTGTCCTGGAACTTGTTCTATGACCAGGCTGGCTTCAAACTCACAGGGATCTGCATGCCTCTGTCTCCCAAGTGCTATGTGAATGTGCCACCTTATTCAGCATAAACTTAATATTTTAAAAATATTTATTCATAAAAAAAAATTTATTCATTTATTATGCATACAATATCTGCCTACATGTGTGCCTGCAGGCCAGAGAGGGCACCAGACCTCATTACAGATGATTGTGAGCCACCATATGGTTGCTGGGAATTGAACTCAAGACCTTTGGAAGAGCAGGCAATGCTCTTAACCACTGAGCCATCTCTCCAGCCCCCATAAACTTAATTTTTTAAAAAAATTAAGCAGAGTTGGGCGCTAGTGGTGCACTCAGAAGGCAGAGGAAGACGGATCTCTGTGAGTTCAAGGCCAACCTGGTTTCAGCCTAGAGGATTACAGGACTGGTTTCATAGCTACAAAAAAAAAAAAAAAGGAAGGAAGGAAGGAAGTTTTTAAATCAAGCAGAGCCAGGCATTGTGACTATTTAGTAAGTTAGTAAGCAGATATACAAAGATCATCTAAGCTGAAAAGTTCCCAGGCCAACATAGTTAGACCCTGTCTCAAATCAACAGAAAAAAAGTTAAAAGAAGGAAGGAAGCCAACAAAAATTCTGCTATGATCTGTGTGACTCAGCTTGACACTGAAACTACAGAGGCTCTGGTGACCAAAGAAGCTGTCACTCAGGAAATCATCTATGTCTTTTCTTACCTTTAGCTCTCAAACCTCTCCTGTTTTTCAGTCAGCATCTCATCTCATATTCCCTAGTTTTCCTTGAACTCCCTGTGCAGCTGTAGATAGCCTTGAACTGGTGACCCTCCACCCTCACTTCCCCAAGTGCTAGGAAACGAGGTCTACCAGTACACGTAGTTTTATGCAATGCTGGGGAACAAACTGAGCTCTATCTATCCTGGCCCCAAACCTCCCATTTAGCTGACCTCAAAACGGTTCTGCCGAGTTGGGACATCTACTGCTGTCATGTCAGCCAAAGATTTGAACTGTGCATTGGTGTGGTCCTTGAGGAAAGTCAGCACTGGGATGACTCCATCAGGGTGGATGCAGACTTCTAACTCATCAAAGCAGGTCACCTGTAGACACGGAAAGGCGGTGTAGAGAACAGAAACAGTTACTGAGGAAGTCGCTAGCTTCCGCAGGAGTCACTTGTTTTAAGGCAGTGGTTTTCAACTTTTTGTTTTGTTTTGTTTTGGGGGGATTTCTTTTGAGATATGATTTTGTTGTGTATCCTTGGCTGTCCTGGAAGATTTTCAACCTTCTTAATGCTGAGAGACCCTTTAATACAGCTCCTCATGTTGTGGTGACCCCCAACCATAAATTTATTTTCATTGCTACTTCATCACTGTAATATCTGCTACTGTTATGAATCATAATATAAATATCTGTGTTTTCTGAGGGTCTTGGGCAGGACCTCCGGGGGGGGGGGGGGGGTGTCACAACCCACAGGTTGAGAACCACTAGTTTGAGGTGAAGAAATAAACAATGGGGTGGATTCTTGACCCAGACCCAAGAACAGTGAGTATTACCTGAACTTGTTGGACATACTTAGGTAGGATTTCAGCCACATACTCTCCAAATGCTGAGAGCTGCTTATGGGTCACATCAGTCCGTGGTCTGACAGTGGCTGGAGAGAAAAGAGTATAAAAGAAAAAGGTAGCAACCAGTCCTGCCTCAAGTCTCTTCAACTTAAAAAAAAAAAGTATTTACTTTTGTTTTGGTGTTTTGCCTGCATATATATCTATGCACATGAGTGCCTGTTGCTCAAAGAGGACAGAAGAATGTCAGAACCCCTGAGACTAGAGTTATAAATGGTTGTGAACTGACATGTTGGTGCTGGGAATTAAATTTGGGTCCTCTGGATGAGCAGCCAGTGCTCTTAAATGCTGCTGGGCCATGCCCTCCCAGAAGACTCTTAAAGGCACAGGTGCAAAGTACCTTCCAGGAATTAGGAAGTGATCAAAATTTAGGGGAGCCTGGTGGTGGCAGCACCTGCCTTTAATCCCAGCACTCAGGAGGCAGAGGCAGGAGGATCTCTGTGAGTTTGAGGCTGGCCTGGTCCACAAGAGCTAGTTCCAGGACAAGTTCCAAAGATACAGAGAAACCCTGTCTCAAAAAAAATAAAAAATAAAAAATAAAAACCACAGGGGGAACAACTTCTCTTTCACAGTACACAGAGACTCCTGTTATGTTATGTTATGTAGTTGGGGGTCTTTCTACACTATTTCACAGCTGTTTCTCATATTTCTTGTACTTGACAAAAAGTAACAGTATCAGCCCTTCTATCAGACTCAGAACTCTTTAAGGATGGGATTCAGACTTCTGTTTCTCTTTCTCTCATTGGCACCTGCTTATACCAAGTTCTTAATCAAAGAATTTCAGGACTGAAGAACCCAGAAAGATTTTCACATTGCCCACACACTGCTCCAAGTTCCTTTGTGTATCTACAAGAAAATCGATGTCCAGAAATGAAAGAAAGCCAATTTCCCAATGTGATTCTGTTGACTGAACATAAAAATCACATGATCACTTGAGCACACACACATCACAGGCAAAGAATTAACGATTAAGACTTGTTTTGTCGTTCACTAGATCTGTGACTGAAAAATTTTAATTATCTGGACTGATCTATAGTATGGACAGTAAAATACTATGCACCTCACGAGGCCGTTATGAATCCAAAGGAAATGATTCACTATAAAGCTCAAAGCCTTAAGGTGCCCAGTACGTACTAGATTGATGTGAGCTACTATTATTTATGGACTTCGGGTCGGGTCTCAAAAATCTTGTTACCTACCCTCAAAGAGCTGACAATTTAATCGGAGAAAAAGAGTCAATAAAACGGGCAAAGGACAATCAAGATAAGAAGGAAACAAATATCTAGGGCACAGGAAGTGCTCAATTCTAACAGCAAGGTGGAGACCATAGCAATCTCCAAGGACAAGCAGAGATTTCCCAGGAGGAAAAGCATTCCAGAGCAAGGACAAACATTTGACAAAACAATGAAAACCCCTGCTAACGTTGGTGAGACAAGCGCTGTCCGCACATACTCACGGCGCGTATCAGACGCCGCGCTCTCCCTCCTCACCCTCTGCAACAGCACTGAGGGTCGTCCAGTCCCTGCACAGAGACATAAAAGGCACAAAGGCGCGAGTGAGGCCCGAGAGGTCTCCGTTTTAGGATCGCCTCTGCCGCTGTCTCAGCTGTCCCCCTTGCTCACCCCTGGCTACGGAAGCGACCCCTCCGAGCCCACGCCACCAGACCCTGGCCGCGGCAGACGCCATATTCCTACGAGGCCGACAAAATAAGACGAAGAACACACAGGCCACGGAGCACCAAGGGCACGGACCGGAAGTGTTAATGTGCACTGAATATTCTTCCGGGCAGACGCGGGGCGGGAAGCAGAGGTTCCGGATCTGGGCACTGGCATGAAAGGAGGTAACGCAGGTAAGAAAGACCCGCAGGTGGGGAAACCGTGAGGTGTACGTGGCTCTAGCTCGATACAGCGGAGGCCGAAGAGAAGAAGCAGCAAAGAATCGGACGGGTGAGAGAAAGGTAAAGGGTGGGCATTCTGGGTTCTAAGTTCCACGCCGCTGCCCCGCTCCCGAGCTTTTGATAAGGGAGGGGGAGGAGAAGACGACGGTTTCCTTGGAGACCGTTTCCTAGGCGACTCAAGGTGGCGCGGTCGATTGCACAGGGTTATGGACTTACTTGTGCCCCCGGCCGGGGACGGCTGGGCTTTCTGGAGCTTATTTAGGAACTCACTGGAGCGAGTGGGTAAGTAGGGAACGGCAGCTCAGAAAAGAGTAAAGATGGAAGTGATGGACGTCCACGCCCAGGCCTCATATCGTAGGGTCTGCAGTCTTATGTCCACGCAAGGAGAGTCTAACCACCAGAACTCAGGATGTATTGCTTTATTTATTTTTTTCTTCTTCTTGTTGTTCTTCTTCTGCTGCTGCTTAATCATGCTTCCTCTGAGTCTCACTAGTTATATATCCAAACTATTTGGTTAGTAAATCTTTTAAAATAGGCTTCCTCCTCTTCTCTTTCACCAATTGACCAAAGTCCCAAATCTTTTGTTACATCATTATCAGGAGTATCTGATTTTCCATCAAGGAAAAACAGTAGAGATAGAACTTTAATCGATTTCATTGGGGGAGCGGCCCCACTGCAGGAAAATTTGGGTGAAGGAATGACATAGATCATGTTGGCGGTACCAGGAATAAGGCCAGTCTAGACCCACCTTGCTCCTGTTTCTCCTTCTCCTGTCTTGAGTTGAACAATTGAGTTCATGGACAATGTCTGTGGATTACTCAGATACTTAGGGCAGTATTGCTTTGCAGATAGTTGACTGCTATGGAGTCGCCAGAGGAGCCTGGAGCGTCCATGGATGAAAACTACTTTGTGAACTATACTTTCAAAGACCGATCTCACTCAGGCCGAGTGGCTCAGGGAATTATGAAACTGTGTTTAGAGGAGGAACTCTTTGCTGATGTCACCATTTCAGTGGAAGGCCGAGAGTTTCAGCTCCACCGGCTGGTCCTGTCAGCTCAGAGCTGCTTCTTCCGATCCATGTTCACGTCTAACCTGAAGGAGGCTCACAACCGAGTGATTGTGCTACAAGATGTCAGTGAGTCTGTTTTCCAGCTCCTGGTTGATTATATATACCATGGGACTGTGAAACTTCGAGCTGATGAGCTGCAGGAAATTTATGAGGTGTCAGACATGTATCAGCTGACATCTCTCTTTGAGGAATGTTCTCGGTTTTTGGCACGCACAGTACAAGTGGGAAACTGCCTTCAGGTGATGTGGCTTGCAGACAGGCACAGTGATCCTGAGCTCTACACTGCTGCCAAGCACTGTGCCAAGACCCACCTGGCCCAGCTGCAGAGCACAGAGGAGTTTCTCCACTTGCCTCAGCATTTGCTCACTGATATCATCTCAGGTAAGTTCATGGAGAGGCTTATCATACCCAGCTATGCAAGAGTGATTTTCAGTGGGTAGTCTGGTTCAGAACTCTCAAGTTTATGTGACTAACTGTTGATAGTTTACATTATTTCTGGTAGAGATTCAGATTGAGGTCAAGGTTCAGTTTTGAGAATAAGTGTAGCTGCTGTCATTTCCCACAACAGGAAGTAAGAGGTGCCTGATGTTTTCACCTGCCTTGTACCTGAAGACCAACAGGACTGTTTACCAAGTAGGAAACATTGGGTTCCACGCCTGCCAGTGAGGTGGAGCTATACTCTGGATGCATGCCCCATAGCCTGGTGGTGACTTCTGTGGCATATGGGAGCATACTATGCCATCTACATTCTTTTACAAAGCAAGGCAGGGCTAGTGGTGTAACCCGTTCACAGAGCATTATCTGGTGAGCTTGAGTCCTTAGGTTTGATCACAGCACTGCAGAATGTTAGTGGTGGGGCAATTTCAAGTTAATTTCATATATATGTAATTGGATACATCCATAAAAATACATATAATGGTGGTCTAATAAAGTGGCTCAAGTGTTTTTTTGAATTTTTGAGACACGGTCCATTTGCATAGCCATAGCTGTCCTTTAACTCGCCTTGTAGACTAGGCTGGCCTTGAACTCACAGAGATCTCTCTGCCTCCACTTCCCAAGTGCTAAGATTTGTTGTGAGACTTCATTCAGCCAATAGTCTTTTAGATACCAGTCCATTAGTGCGTGGTCTGAGGTACTATAAGCACAGACAAGAAGCGTGCTCAGTCCTTTTTCCTTTCATTGGTTGGTGGTCGAGGTTGGGTATGGTGCAACTCCCTTGGGGGGCATGGGAACACCAGGTTCCTCGGGTTCTTTGTCTATTCTGCTCACTCCCACTCCAGGGCTCAACAAAACAAATGCGGTGGGTGGGGGGATGCCTATTGTGCCAGTAGGGAATGTGAGTCCACTAGGTGGATTAACTGGTCCCCCACACACACATACACACCCTTGTCACTGTTCAGCGGGCAGGGGGCATGAGAGCAGTGGGTAGCAGCCGAGTCACCTGTGGTTCCCCAATCACCCCTGGGCGACTGACTGCTGGAGGTGGGCAAAGGCTGACTGGACCGCCAGTATGGCTTGGAGTTCACGGCTTTACTGTAGAGGCCATGATCCGGGATTTACTTTCACCATCTACAGAATCCAGTCACCCCTCAGAGCTATGATAGGCCCCAACCAGGTTATTAATCCCCCTGCACCCGCATTCAAGCCAAGCACCCCACGCCCGACCACTGCACAGCCCCCGGAGACCCTGCTCAGCTCATCCACCCTTGCAGTGACCCTGGACCCCCAGGCTAACTCATTCTAGACAGAAGACCCACTCCTGACACTCCTCGACCACTCATACCTAGTCCTGAAAACCACTAAACCTGATCTGACTGTCACTTGCTGGCTTTGCTGTGATACTGCTCCCCTCCCCCCTTTTATGAAGGGATTGCCCTCTTTGGGACCTATGTTGGGGAATATTATTTTCAGGTGTGTGATTTTTGTTGCGCTGCATTTGTTTAACTCTGTGAAGCTGTGTTACTGTGCCTGTCTAAAACACCTGATGGTCCTAATGAAGAGCTGAACAGCCAATAGCAAAGCAGAAGCAAGGATAGGCAGGGCTGGCAGGCAGAGAGTATAAATACAAGAACTTAGGAGAAGGAGGAGCAAGAGAACGAGGAGAGGAAGACATCAGGGACCAGCCAACCAGCTATACAGCAAGCCATGGAGAAAGAAGTAAAGAAAGTATACAGAAATAGATAAAAGCCCAGAGGCAAAAGGTAGTTGGGATAATTTAGGTTAAGAAATGCTGGCAAGAAACAAGCCAAGCTAAGGCCAGGCAATTCATAACTAAGAATAAGCCTCTGTGTATGATTTAAGTGGGAGCTGCATGGAGGGCCTCCCAAAGGGCTTAACATCATACAATGAGGATTAGAGGCATGCATGACTACTACTGGCTGTGGTTCCTCTTGAGAACCCATTAAGAATGTTATTGGTGAGGCTGGATGGATGGCTCAGCAGTTAAGAGTACTTGTTGCCCTTGTACTTATTACTCTTTTAGAGGACCAGGGTTCAATTTTCAGAATCCACATGGTGGCTTACAACTATCAGTAACTCCAGTTCCAGGGCATCTGATGCCATCTTCTGATGGTCATGAACACCAAACCTGCATGTGGTGCACAAACATGTGCAGGCAAAGCATTCATACATGGAAAAAAAACCCATGAAAACATGAGCTTGGACATATGGCTCAGTAGTTAAGAGCACTGGCTGCTCTTCTGAAGAACCCAAGTTCAATTCCCAGCACCCACGTGGCAGCTCACAATTGTCTGTAACTCCAGTTCTAGGGCTTCTGATACCTTAACACATACATACAGACAAAACACCAATGCATATAAAATAAAATGAAACCCAGTAATATTGTCGTTGACCATGCTTTTCCTTTGGCTTTCACAGATGGGGTTCCGTGCTCCCAGAACCCAACCGAGGCAATAGAAGCCTGGATCAATTTCAATAAAGAAGAAAGAGAGGCTTTTGCAGAGTCACTCAGGAGTAGCTTGAAGGTGAGGTGTATTTCCTAAGGATTGGGGGTGCCATAATTTCTTAATTATTTCATAATTTCAGCCCTTAGTGGCCTTTTTTGTCTTTTTTCTTTTTGGCAGGGGAGAATGTGTATCTCTTGGTGTATGTGTGGGGGTCAGAGGACAATTTAAAGAAGTCAGTTCTCTCCTTCCATTCCATAGGCCACAAGGATCAAACTCAGATCCTCATGTTTGTACAGCAAGTGCCCTTACCCACCTAAGCCATCTTCCAAGCCGCTGATCCAGCCTCTTTTGATAGTTACTGATTAGTCACCGGCTTGAAGTAAGCAAGTCGGATGTGTTTGCTGACCCCAGAAGATAACAGTCTATGAGCTTTGAAACTCACAGAGCCTTTACTGTCTTCTCTAATGCTATCTTCTTTTTGTTTTTAGAGACAGGGTGTTAACATCCCTATCTGTTCTGGAACTCGTTTTGTAGACCAGACTGACCTCGAACTTCTGCTTCCCGAGTGCTAGGATTAACCACCACTGTGTGGTTTGATTCTATCTTCAAGATCTGTTTTCTTCATTGAGTCAGCAGTTCTAGCTAGATGCACTGGCTCAACACGTGGGAGGTGGACATGAGGGCAGGAGGATCAGCCTCAGCTACATAGTTAGTAGCCTCGATAAGACCCTGTGTCAGTTTGCACAGCAGTGGCACAAACCCTTAATCCCAGCACTTGCGAGGCAGAGTCATGCAGATCTCTTGAGTAAGGCCAGCGTGGTCTACAGAGCTAGTTCCAGGACAGCCAGGACTAAGGAAAGAAACTCTGTCTTGGGAGAAAAAGGAAAAAAGAATAGCATTAATAATATATATAAAAAAAAGCAGGGATATAGTTCAGTTTCTAGGATGCTTGCCTTATATCATAAAGTCCTGGGTTTAATTCCCAACACTGAAAAACAAAAGAGCAGTAAGAGTAGATGTGGTCCATACCTGTGATCCCCTTGAAGGCTGAAGCAGGAGGATCTAAGAATGAGCACTTTGTGCTACATACCAAGATCTTATTTGAATAAATAAATAAACTGAATCGTAGGGATAACCAAAACAGATTCTCTGCCCCTGCATAAAATGCTTAGAAGAAAGTAATTAGAAAAAAGTCGGGATGATGACGACTAACTGGAGAGGAGGTCAGAGCAAGATGTGAGTGTGAGGCTATACCTGTCTTAGCAGTCTTCACATTAGGTGATGTCAGGATTTCAATTTTGCCAACAGGAAATTGGGGAGAATGTGCACATTTACCTTATCGGGAAAGAGTCATCTCGCACCCATTCGTTGGCCGTGTCCTTGCACTGTGCAGAAGATGACTCCATCAGTGTAAGTGGCCAAAACAGCTTATGCCACCAAATCACTGCAGCCTGCAAGCATGGTGGAGACTTGTATGTAGTGGGAGGGTCTATCCCACGACGCATGTGGAAATGCAACAATGCCACCATTGACTGGGAGTGGTGCGCTCCTTTGCCCCGGGACCGCCTCCAGCATACTCTGGTATCTGTGCCTGGGAAAGATGCCATATATTCACTGGGTGGCAAGACACTTCAGGATACCCTCTCCAATGCAGTCATCTACTATCGGGTAGGTGATAATGTGTGGACAGAAACAACTCAATTAGAGGTGGCTGTATCTGGGGCTGCTGGTGCCAACCTCAATGGAATCATCTACTTACTAGGGGGCGAAGAGAATGATCTAGACTTCTTTACCAAACCTTCCCGACTTATCCAGTGCTTTGACACAGAGACTGACAAGTGCCACGTGAAGCCCTATGTATTGCCCTTTGCAGGCCGCATGCATGCAGCTGTACATAAAGATCTGGTGTTCATTGTAGCTGAGGGGGACTCTCTGGTGTGCTATAATCCCCTTCTAGACAGTTTCACTCGGCTCTGTCTTCCCGAGGCCTGGAGCTCTGCCCCATCCCTCTGGAAGATTGCTAGCTGTAATGGAAGCATCTACGTCTTCAGGGATCGATATAAGAAGGGAGATGCCAACACCTATAAGCTAGACCCTGCTACTTCAGCTGTAACTGTCACAAGAGGCATTAAGGTGCTGCTTACCAATTTGCAGTTTGTGTTGGCCTGAGATAGTAATGGGAGCAACAGCTGAGTCCTTTGCCCTCCCCTCTTCTGTGCATCCCCAGTCAAATCTGAAATTCCCCCAGTTCAGAGTAATGTGTTAGTTTGGTATAGATGAGGAAGGCAGAGCCTCAGCCCATCCCCAGGCTCATGTGGGGCTCTGTTTAGCTAAGGCTTTTCGCACTACAGCTGTTCAGGTGGTTGCTTCAACTCTGCCATGATCCCCTCTGATCCCGTGCCTCACTTCAGACTGCTTAGAGTCAGCCTTTTTTCAGACTTCGGCATAACCTCCCCTTATCAGATCAGTGTTAATAGAAGCGCCTTGGTTCCTATGCAGGAAGAAAGAGGCCCATTCCTGTTTGTCTACAGCCATCAAAGTGACTAGCTGTCACTTTTCCACAAAGAATTAAGTATTGAGAGTTTTCTTTCAGGATTTGGAGGGGATAATGGATTAAGCTAAAAATGTACTTCACCAGCAAGAAGCAACTCTAGAATTCAGGACGCTCCTTCTAATGTTTTCTCATCTGTCAGGAAGGAAACTTTGGTTTGATTTTTGGCTTATAGAAACAGATAAGCCAGAAAGTAGAAACAGTTATTTCTGATTAATAGCAGAAACTGTTTTCCAAACTCAAATATAAGCTATCTCTGGTCTTTTAAAAGCTCCAAGCTAAATCAAGAGTTAGGAACTGTTCATACAAATAAAAGTTTTTGAAGTGATATGTGTGTCTGTGTTGACTCCTGAAGGGAACTAATGCTACATTCAGACATTCCTGAGTCAGTGGTCTTGCCTGCACCCCATACATCTGTTTAGAGGGGAGGCCCACAGGGTCAGGGAAATTAGGATTATTTTTACTCTTAGAAGTGCTAGGACATGCTGGGCAAGCATTTTGCCCATTTTCAATTATACAATTGAAATTGGGATCCTGACAGTAACAAAGAACAGATCTGAGTATTTATTCTTGCCTTTTCTAGCATTAAACGTCTTTGTTATGGTGTCATTACACAAAATATCAGATGCACAATAGATTTCTGTTAAAATTACCATTTCCTTGACCCTGTTGAAGAAAATAAGATTTAGCCAGACAATCTTGTTCTCTGTAGCCATCCAACAGTGTTATTTCAGGGAGGGAAGGCAGAGGAGGCACATTATCTGTTACTCAGCATATTTGGGATGTTGTCCTAGCTTAAGCCCCCTTGTCCTTTAAACTTTTCACTTGGGAAGAGCCAAGTTTTTCGTCATCCACAGCCTTCATATTCTTGATATGCCAGTATGAGCGATGCCATCAGTTATTCTTCGCTGCCCTTGCAGCGATCTCCTTCTGAAACTCTTTGAGGATTTGCAGCTGGTTAGGTCTGATGGAGATGTGTGACCGGATTTTGGAGATAGCTTCTATAGCTTCCTCTGGGCTCCAGTTGTGCACCTGAAGTACAAGGTGAGAAAATGAGAAAGGAAGGGGCAGGTATAACGGTGTTGGCCTATGAGCAGGTGCTGAAGGACTCTCAGAATTAATTTTTAAGAAGACTTGGGCTAGCAAGGTAGCTCACGGGGTAAAAATACTTGCTGCCAGGCCTGACAACCATAACCAGAGTTTGGTTCCAGGAATTCACACAGTAAAATGAGAAATAACTTCTGCAAGTTGTCCTCTGGCCTCCATGTGGCTGCTATGGAATAGGCATGACCACACAGATTTGCATATATAAATAAAATTAATATGTAATTTTTTTTCAGCTAGGCAGTGGTAGCACACACCTTTAATCTCACCTCTTGAGAGGTAGAGGCAGGCGGATCTCTCTGAGTTCGAGGCCAGCCTGGAACAAAGTGAGTTCCAGGACAGCTACGACTGTTACGCTGAGAAACCCTGTCTCAGAAAAAAAATAATTAAAATTTTTTTCAAGTAAATGAAGACTCCATATTAGATGGCTTTGAAAAGTATGCTCCAGCTAGGCTGAGAAGTTCAGGCCTTTAAGCCCAGTTACCCAGGAGGTTAAGGCAGGAGGACCACAACTTCAAAGTTTGTCTAAGTTAGAGTTCTACGCTACCCCAGATGACTTAGTGAAACCATGTTTTAGTAAAAGAGAACCAGGAATATAGCTTAATGATAGAGCATTTGGTTAACATGCTTAAATCTCTTGGGTTTAATGTCCAGGACTTAAAAAAAGAAAAGAAAAAAGTTCCTTTGCTGGGTATGGAGTGCTGGAGGATCCCATGAGCACAGGAGAGCCAGAGTTTGAGGCCAGAGATGAGGACATGCTCCATGAGAGCACATCTATCTACTTCAGTCAGCCAATCCTACAACCCTGTTCTTTTCTACCTTGTCAAATAGTGAAAACAAGGTGAATCCATGAAGCTGAGACCCCAGATTTCTTAGGTCTACTGTGTCCTTTTTGAGCTGCAATTTTAATAAGAATGTCTAGAAGTAGGCTGGGGATGAAGCTCGGTGGTGCAGTGGTCACCAGCCCTGAATGGAACACTGGACTCAAGCCCCAGGACCACATACACTGAGTGCCTTGAAACACACGTGAGGGAGGGGAGACAGGATGGAAGTCCAAGGACATCCTCACTGTCATAACTGACTGAGGTCAGCCTGGACTACGTGAGACTGACACAGACACGCAAAAATGAATTTTTAAAACCACATGGCAGATGTTTTTCTGAAATTCACCATAACTAAAAAAATGAGTACTTCTTCAATTTAGGAGGGTTACCTTTGTGTTGTAAGGTTACACACTGATTTAGAACTCAACAGCCTGCTGGGTCAGTTCTCATCTGGACCCAAATAATCTCCTGAGATCACTGGTCGTTCTTTGAGACAGTCTCATTATATTCCTGGTTAACCTGAAACCCATACTGCAGAGAGCGGTGTGGCCTTAGACTCGCAGAGATCCTCTACCACCCAGCTTCCAGCAGAACCTTTATATGGTTATAATGAAAGGTATAGTATAATCATAATGTGGACATATAGTCCACATTAACAGGGTTATGCTAATGATTGGATTTCTTTAAACTACTCACTTGACTGGAAGTACTATGAAAGAACCAGACTAAACGCAAATGGGTCAAGCTGGAAAGGGAAAGATGGCAGGGAATGATAAAGGACTATAAAACATTTGATTCTAAATATTTTTTAAAGCATCCTGATTGCCAATCAATAATTTTTTTTCCAGTATCAGGGAATAAAATCAGGGCCTCACACATGCTGGGCAGCCATTCTACCACTGAGCAAAGTTGTGTACACACTAAGTAAATATTAAACAATAAAAACTAATGTTCAGGGCTCTACCCTGAAATACCAGAGCTAGAAGCACTAGTGTCTGTAACACAAGGTTTTCAGACCTGCTGTTTATAATAGCCCTGTAGCTGAGGATGTCACTCAAGTTCATCCTTCTACCTCATCTCCCAATGCTAGGATTATAGGTGTGGGTCAGTCACCACACTCAGTTTTATGCAGTGTTAGGGATCAAACCCATGGCCTCCTGCACACTAGGCTCTACCAATTGAGCTAGCCCCTGCTATGCTATTTAAAGCAAGTGTTGAGCTAGCCCCTGCCAATTTAAAGCAAATATTTGGATCAGGTAGGGTGCGTGCCTGTAATCCTGGCACTCAGGAGGCTGAGGCAGGAGGATTGTTGCAAGTTTCATTTGCATGGGCACCAGTCTAATATCCATAGTGAATTCACAGTCAGTCAGGGCTCATAACATTATCTCACATGATCTCAAACAAACAAAAAGTAACTTTCCAGTCTTCTGCTGTGTTGATAACTTTTGTTTGTTTGCTTGTTTTATTTTTTTCAAGACGGGGTTTCTCTATAGCTTTGGGGCCTGTCCTGGAACTCGCTTTGTAGACCAGGCTGGCCTTGAACTCACCGAGATCCGAGTGCTGGGATTAAAGGTAAAGGCGTGCGCCACTTCCCATTTTTTGGGGGGGGAGGGGGGGCCTGCTGTAGGCAAGCACTTTGACATACCTTCTCATTTCTCAGTTTCCTGTCACATTTAAACAAAGGAAACAGCATCAGAGAGGAGAATCCACGTTTATCTATCCTAATTAGTAAGGGCAGAGCCAGAAGCAAGCAGAAAGCTTGGATGTTCGGCATGATGGCACACTACCTTCCATCAGCCTGGAAACAGGTAACAGTTCTTTGCAGTAAGACCTGCCAGTAAAGCATGCTACTGAACCACGCAAGGGTGCAAGGGACCCTTCTCCTACCTGAATAAGGTATGCTGCCACCATTGTGGCGCTTCTGGATCGCCCAGCCTTACAATGCACGTAGACACACTGTCCCAGTGACTGGTACTTGAGAACGAACTGGACTCCTCTGTGGAGATTGGCCAGCGTGGGGACCCCAGTCATGTCAACTGTGCTGAGCCGTAGCTGTTCAACTCCTGCTTGCTTCCATTCCTAAAAGCAGCTCCACCAGCACAGGAAGGGAAATCAAAGAGGTGTGAGGTGAAAGGTTTGGAGAGGGTCCCCGAGCAACAAAACAGCAAGCAAGTTCCAGGGTTTACTACAATGTGACTCTTTCCTATAACAGAAATGCCTTGAAAAGAGCCTACTTTTGGCTGGCAGTAGTGGCACACACCTTTAGTCTCAGCAATCAGGAGGAAGAGGCAGGTGATCTCTGAATTTGAGGCCAGCTTAGACTACAGAGTGAGTTGCTGAACAGTCAGAGCTATGCAGAAGTTATGGGGCAGAGGATATAGTTCAGTGGTGAACTGCCTGGCAAATGAAACCCTGAGATTCCCAATACCACTTAAAATAATATTATTAAGCTATGTTTTAGCCTTATTGGGACCTATACAGTGACCCCATTGTAGGCAAGGATAATGTATTTTGCCATAAGTGCATAAATCTTTTTATCATTTTTTAAGGAGTACATAGTTAAAAAAAAAAAAAGGGTCATCTTATAATTAAAACCACATTTTAGACAGGAATGGTGACTTATGCCTAATGTCCCACCGCTAGGATGACTAGAGCAGGAGGGTCAAGGCTCACTCTCCCTCCATCCCATAAAACAAACAAAAGACACCTACCTGCCTTTGTGTAATATTATTAAGTAACTAGAGAAATGAAATAAAGCCTTTGCCACATTAGACAACTGTATTTTTGGTTTAACACTTAAAATACACTCTAGCTACTTACTAAGTTCTTTGTTTTGGTGGTTGGATCTCAATTCTCGCTAAGTAGTCAAAGATGCCTGTGAGCTGGTGCTCCTGCCTCCACCTGCCAATCGCTAACACGACAGGTGTGCACCTCCATGCCTAGTTTCTTGCTACTTTTAGTAAGCCCCTGCAACTTGAGTGCATGAAGGCCAGTTAATCCCACCAATCAAATTAACAAAACCTGAAAGTACATTTTTGCTTGTACATCAATCGAACCAGAACCACTTTCAGAGCTGTTAAATCCTCAGACTCCTGATCTCAGAGTCCTGAGTCACAATATATGGGGCTGGAGATGGGAAATTGTTATTTAGCAGGGCTGCCAGAAGACCCTTAGACATATTAAAATGCCACCGCTGCCTTGGACAGTTCTAGCTGTAGGCTGGTGGGAGCTAGCTCCATCTTACAAGCGACAGTGCCTCACACTGACTGAGACCAAGCATTGTCTGTGTAACTTCGGTGACGCCTTGCTTTATACAACTGTCACATTAGTGAAGATTCCTATAGCTAATGACCCCTTGAGATCTTGTGACAGTACTTGGGGAAATTCAAGGAACAGTGACATGCTCTTTCGTGTGTTCCCCCCGCCTTTTTTTTTTTTTTTTCCAGAAAAGAAAAGTTAGTCTCGAACTCATATGTGGCCCAGGTGATCCTCTTGCTTCTTCCTCCTGTGATGGGATTACAGGATCACCCCCGGGGCACCACTATACCTGGTCTGTATTCCAAACTGGGCAGGCATTTACCAGCTGAAATCTATCCCCAGCCCACCCTGCAGTTTTCCAAAGATAACTTATCGACATAGTATATATAATAAAGAGTGCTCTTTAAAAAAAAAAAAAGTTTTTTTGCTTTGTTTTTTTTTTTTTTTGAGACAGGGTTTCTCTGTAGCTTTGGAGCCTGTCCTGGCACTAGCTCTAGTAGCCCAGGTTGGCCTCGAGCTCACAGAGATCCGCCTGCCTCTGCCTCCTGAGTGCTGGGATAAAGGCATGTGCCACCACTGCCCGGCTTAAAGGTTTTTTTGTTTGTTTTGGTTTTGTTTTTGGACACAGGGTTTCTCTGCATAGCCCTGGCTGTCCTGTAATTCACTCCATAGAACAGACTGGCCTCGAACTCATGTATTCATCTGCCACTGCCCCCCAAGTGCTGGGATTAAATGTATACCACTGTGCCTGGGGGTGTGCTTTCCTTATTTGTGTAATTTTTTTAGGCATAGGCTCATGTAGCCCACGTTGAACTCGAGTTCTTGATCCTCCCACCCGTATACAGAGTGCTAATATCACAGGTATGAATCACATCGCTTCTTCTTTTTGTTTTTTTTTTCTGTTTTTTAGAGACAGGGTTTCTCTGTGTTGCCCTGGATGCCCTGGAACTCACTCTGTAGACCAGTCTGGCTTTGAACTCAGAGATCCCCTTGCCTCTGTCTCCAGAGTGTTGGGATTAAGGGTGTGCACCACCACCACCCACCAGCTAAATCAGACCCTCTCTTAAGGAGGTTCTTTTCTTAGAGTAGGCCTACATCTTCAAAGCTAACACATTGCCTAATTCATACTTGGTGCTTAAGTAAATGTTGAATGAGAATGAATGAAAGGCACATAAAACACAATTTTAGTTACTGAGGTTAGTGACCAAAATTACAAATACAAGGCTGGGTGTATTAGCACATGCCTGTAATCTCAGTACTTGGGAAGTGGAGGCAGGATAATTAGAGTTCATCATAGATTTAAGACCCTGTCTCAAAACAAACAACAAAATAAAACTAACATATACACGTACAATTTTATGCATAAAGAATTGCACCCCTGGTTCTGATTTTGAAGCGCTTCCTTGTGATCTGTGTGGCGAGGAAGTAACTAGCCTGTAACTTCCAGCGATCTGTCCTCTTGTCTATGAGAGCTGGAATTCCAGCAGTGAGCCGCCCCCACCGAGTTAGCTTGCTCCACTCTCTTTTTCAGACAGTGCCCAGGGCCCTTTTGAACTCCAGGGCTCAAAAGATACTGCCTCAGTCACCTGAGTCGCCAGAGCTACAGGCTCGACTTCGTTCTGGCCTATCAACTTTGGCTGCTTTCCACCAGCAGCCATTAACTTGATTCGCATACTCAATGCTTGAAAGGGCAACGAGGTCCCTGACACCGTCTGAGACACAGTTACCCGCAGCGTCCCTCCTCGTCTAACGTCTCCAGCTTTCACAGGCCCGAATACTGGGCCAGGCTGGCGGGGCCCCATCCTCACCTTCGAGGTGTTGCACAGGAATCTAGTCTCGTACTCCTCGTTCATGGTGATCACCCCGCGCACGTCCTCGTCCTCTACCAGCTGCCGAAGCAAAGAGGGGGCTCAGCAAGGGCCCCGGGGCGCCCACCGAGGCCCGGGGCCCGCTCCCTGCCCGGCCCGGCGGCCTCCCTCACCCGGCGCGTCATGCTCCGCAGCGGCAGCGCGCCCAGCAGCACCGTGCGGTCGATGCGGTGGTACCAGTCGCGGTGGGCCGGGCCGCTCACCCTCCCGCGGAACACCGTGTAGAGCAGCGTCGGGTAGAAGAGCACCCGGGCCAGGCCGGCCTCCAACCACGCGGACGCCGCCATCCCGCCCCACCGCGCCAGGCGCAGCGGCGAGGCGCCCGCCCCCGGGCTCGCGGTCAGCCACCGCGAGAAGGCCGCGGAAGACGAGAACTGCCGGCTGCCCGGCTCCTCCCGACCCTCGGAAGCTGGGTCCCCGAGGTCCCGGCCAGGCCACCGGGCTCCCGGGACAGGCTCCGTGGCTCCGGAGGAGAGGCGCCGCGGGGGGTGGGGTGGGGACTGGACCGGCAACGCGAGGGGTAAAACTGTGACTCTGCCTAGGTAGGAGGGCCCTCTCTGCCATCCCTGACCTGAGGGGGGCGAGAGGGTGCGACCCCGGGTGCACCCATCACCGAGGAGGATGGGCAGAGAGGCTCCAAGCCACAGGGGGCCCTGGAGGAACCCGCTCTGAGGTGAGCAACAGTTGATAGGGAACCTGCGTGATAACCTACGGTCTAGTCTTGTCCTTTCTTCTTTCTTTTTTGAGACCATGTCATACTATGTAGCCCTAAATGCCTTGTACTGGCTATATAGATCATACTGGCCCAAAAAACCGCAACAAAAAGATACTCCTTCCTCTGCTATCCCAGTGCTGGGATTAATGGCATTGCCACCACTCTGACTCTTCCTTCATCTAATGTATTTATTTTTATTTTATGTGCATTGATGTTTTGCCATAGATGTCAGGTCCCCTGGAACTGGAATCACAGACAGTTGTGAGCTGGGAATTGAACCCCGGCTCTTAACTGCTGAGCCATCTCTCCAACCCCGACTCTCCTTCTTTTTAACATTAATTTCCACTCCCTAATCCCCCACCCAATCGGACCAAACCAGATTATACGAAGTATGAAAAATATATATTAAATATTAAGAAAAATAAATTTCTTCATATCCCTATTGCCTTTATTTTTTCTGAATTCAATGTTTTTCAATAGAAGAAAAAATTAAAGCCTATCATAGTGGCACATGCTTTTAATGTTATGCCCAAATCCGCAAAGTCCCCGCAAAAGCCAACAAGGAGACTGAGTCCCGTATGTAAAAACAAAGAGCCTTTATTTTAATCAAGTTTGCAAACTCAGTTTCTCCGCATGTCCAACGTATTGGAATAACCGGAGAGAGCTCAATTAGATTTGGGTTTTTATATTAGTAAAGGTGGGGGTGAGGGGTTTCTGAGGTTCAGGGCCTCTGATTGGCTGATATTTGTCTAGGGGTGTCCTGGTAAATGTGTGCTGGCAGGTGATCCTACCTACTGTGGTTGGAATGTTAGGCATTTCCTTTGAATGCTCTGTTCTTGGGTGGTGTTAATTAATCACAGTTTGTGGTTCTTTCTGCAGCCAGGTATTGCCTCAGGGTAAACTACTGAGACTCGGGCCTCTTATTAATTTTATCAAATGGTTGGAAGTAAAGAACTTCCAGAGGTTCTGAGTTCAATTCCCAGCAACCACATGAGGGCTCACAACTATCTGTAATGACATTCTTCTGACATTCAGGTAGAATACTAGATAGATAGATAGATAGATAGATAGATAGATAGATAGATAGATAAAATTTAAAAAAAAAAAAGGAACTTCCTTCCTTTGGGTGACCTGCCCAAACTTAGTTTATCATGGCTGGCCCTCACATTTAATCCCAGCACTTGGGAGGCAGAGACAGGTGGACCTCTCTGTGAGTTTGAGGCCAGCCTGGTCTAACTAATGAGTTCCAGGCCAGCCAGAATGGCATTGTGAAACCCTGTCTTGTAAACACACACACAGACATGCTCACACAAAACAAAATAATATATAATTCTAATATAAGTATAAACCAGGCACACATATGCCTGTAGTTCCAGATATTTAGGAAGCTGAGGCAAGAGGATCCCTTGAGTCCAAAAATTAAAGACAAGCAGCCTTGGAGCCAGAGAGGTGGCTCAGGGATTAAGAGCATGCTGTTCTTCCAGAGGACCTGGACTTGACTCCCAGCACCCATATGTTACTCTAGTTCCAGGGGACCCAAGCTCCTCCTCTGGACTACAAGGACACTAGGCTCACGTTACCCATACATATAAAATGAAAATATAAATAAATATGTAAATAAATATCACCAGTCTGGATGGCATAGTGAGACTTTCTCCCTCAAAAAGAGGGAGAAATTTTTTTTAATTATTTTATTTTATTTTTATGTGCATTGGTGTTTTTGCCTGCATGTATGTCCATGTAAAGGTGTCAGAACTCCTGGAGCTGCAATTACAGACGCTTGTGAGCTGCCATGTGGGTCCTGGGAATTGAACTCAGATCCTCTGGAAGAGCAACCCACGCTCTCAACAAGTGAGCCATCTCTCCAGCCCCATTTTGCATTCTTGGATGTTGCCTTTATTTAACTCTGTGAATCTATGTTCCTTTGCCTGTCTAAAACACCTGATTGATCTAATAAACAGCTGAACAACCAGTAGCTAGGCAGGAAAAAGAATAGATGGGGCTGGCAGGCCAAGAGAATAAATAGGAGAAATCTAGGTTAGAAAGCAAAAGAGAGAGGAAGGAGCAAGAAAAAAAAGAGAAGGCAAGGATGACGTCAGGGACCAGCCACCCAGCCAACCACGAGTAAAGAGTAAAAAAAGATTTATAAAGAAAGGTAGGAGAGGCAGTGGTGGCACACGCCTTTAATCCCAGCACTCAGGAGGCAGAGACAGGCGGATCTTTGTGAGTACAGCCTTGTCTACAGAGTGAGTTCCAGGACAGGCTCCAAAGCAACAGAGAAAACCCATATTTAAAAAAAAAAAAAAAAGTAAATGTAAAGCTCAATAAAAATAAACAAAATACAGATTCAACGCAATGCTCAGCAAAATCCCAGCAAAATTCTTCAAAGACCTCGAAAGAACTGTACTCAACTTCATTTGGAAAAGCAAAAAACCCAGGAGAGCCAAAACAATTCTATGCAATAAAAGAACTTCTGGAGGCATCACAATCCCTGACTTCAAACTCTACTACAGAGCTACAGTACTGAAAACAGCCTGGTATTGGCATAAGAACAGACAGGAGGACCAATGGAACCGAAGAGAAGACCCGGATATCAAACCACACATCTTCGAACACCTGATCTTTGATAAAGAAGCAAAAAATATCATGGAAAAAAGAAAACATATTCAACAAGTGGTGCTGGCATAACTGGATATCAACATGTAGAAGAATGAAAATAGACCCATATCTATTACCATGCACAAAACTCAAATCCAAATGGATCAAAGACCTCAGCATGGGGCTGGAGAGATGGCTCAGAGGTTAAGAGCATTGTCTGCTCTTCCAAAGGTTCTGCGTTCAATTCCCAGCAACCACATGGTGGCTCACAACCATCTCTAATGGGGTCAGGAACCCTCTTCTAGCCTGCAGACATACAAACAGACAGAATATTGTATACATAGTAAATAAATAAATATTAAAAAAAAAGACCTCAACATAAAGCCAGCCACACTGAACCTCATAGTAGAGAAAGTGGGAAGTACACTTGAACGCATTGGCACAGGAGACCACTTCCTAAATGGAACCCCAGAAGCACAGACACTGAGAGAAATAATAAATAAATGGGACCTCCTGAAACTGAAAAGCTTCTGTAAAGCAAAGGACACAGTCAACAAGACAAAACTACAGCCTACAGAATGGGAAAAGATCTTCACTAACCCCAAATCAGAGGTTTGATCTCCAAAATATGCAAAGAACTCAAGAAATTGGACACCAAAAGAACACATAATCCAATTTTAAAAAAATGGAGTACAGACCTAAACAGAGAACTTTCAATAGAGAAATCTAAAATGGCTGAAAGACACTTAGGGAAATGTTCAACATCCTTAGTCGTCAGAGAAATGCAAATTAAAACAACTCTGAGATTACATCTTACACCTGTAAGAATGGCCAAGATAAAAAACACTGTTGACAACTTATGCTGGAGAGGTTGTGGGGAAAAGGGAACACTTATGCATTGCTGGTGGGAATGCAAGCTGGTATAACCCCTTTGGATGTCAGTGTGGCGATTTCTCAGAAAATTAGGAAACAACCTTCGTCAAGACCCACTAATATCACTTTTGGGTGCTCAATCATGCCACAAGGACATGTGCTCAACTATGTTCATAGCAGCTTTGTTTGTCATAGTTGAATTTTGCAGGAAAATGGATGGAGCTAGAAAACATTATTTTGAGTGAGGTAACCCACACACAGAAAGATAATTACCACATGTACTCACTCATAGGTGGTTTTTAAACATAACGCAAAGAAAGCCAGCCTACAAACCACAATTCCAGAGAATTTAGACAATAATGAGGACACTAAGAGAGACTTATATAGTTCTAATCTGCATGGGAAGTAGAAAGTAGAAAAACACAAGATCTCCTGAGTAAATTGGGAGCATGAGGACCTTGAAGGAGGGTTGAAGCTGGGAGGAGAGAGACAGGGAGGGGAGCAGAGGGGAAAAAAAGAAAAAAAACCAACATCTTGAAATTTGCAGAAAAAAGGATGGAGCTAGAAAACATTATTTGAGTGAGGTACCCAGACACAGAAAGACAATTATCACATGTACTCACTCATAGGAGCAGAGAAAAATGTAGAGTTCAATAAATATCAATTAAAAAATGTATAAAAAATAAAAAAATCAATAAAATTAAAAAAAATAAAGGTAAACAACAGCAACAAAACCAAGAGGCAAAACATAGGAGAAGAGAAACGTGGTAATTGAAGGTAAAAACTGACAAGAGGGCCTGGAGAAATGGCTCAGGTGGTTAAGAGCACTGACTGCTCTTCCCGAGGTCCTGAGTTCAATTCCCAGCACCCACTTGGTTTCTTGCAACCGTCTGTAGTAAGGTCTGGCACCTTCTTCTGGCCTGCTGGTGCACATGCAGACAAAACACTGTATACACAGTAAATTAATCTAAGTCTCCATGTATTTCTTTGGGAGGTTGGTGGCAGGTCCCCAAAAGAGCAAAGATAGGACTGAAGAGTTTAGCTTTCTGTAACTCCTGTTCCAGGAGATCTCGTTCCCTGTAGGCCCATATTTCTTTATGATATAGCAGCCAGGCTCTGAAGCCATTGGACTCATCCGAAGTGATCACATAGCCCTGCAGAGGGCTCTGCCTGACAAAGGTCAGGATGTTGGCTGCTCCCTTTCTTTGTAATTTAGAGGATGCCTTATAGAGATGCTAATTCAAGTCTATGTGACAGCTAGCATACTCAGCAGACAGGTAGACAAAAGGCCATTCACCTGGTTGCCTACATGACAGAATGCTGGTGTATTTTCCTGCTCAATTTAGATGATGATTTAAAAGCTGGCTGGAGAATAAACGGGAGATCTTCAGGGGAGATCTTCAGGAGGAAGAAGCCTGAGATGCCCTTTTCTGTAATAATGGTGTAAGTTGTGTCTGGTTATTCCTTGCTCCTCCGTACCAGTCCAGTTAGGGAAAATAGATATTTGTGTTGGAGCCACATAGGCTCCAAGAGTTCTCACACACAGACATACTGACAGGTAAAACACCAATTTATATAAAGTAAAAATAAATAAATTTTAAAAAAGAGCAAAGAATATAAAAGCAAGAAAAACAGAAAAACCAACTGTGTGTGTATATGTGTATTCAAGCACGCACCTGGATGTAATGCCCAAGGAAGCATTAGAATCCACAGGACTAGAGTTACAGTCAGATGTTTCCCTCCCTGTGAGTGCTGGAAACCAAACTAGGGTCCCCTTCAAGAGTATCCTCTGCTCTTAACTGCTGAACCATTTCTCCATTCCCAAGAGGATAATTCTTTTGTGTTTGAGTTGTGATTTTTTTTTTATTTTTTCAAGACTGGGCTTTTTTGTGTAGCCTTGCGCATCCTGGAACTCGCTCTGTAGACCAATCTGACCTCGAGCTCACAAAGATCTGCCTGCCTCTGCCTCCTAAATGCTGGAATTAAAGACATGCACCAACGCGGCCCTGTAAGCATTTTCATAATAAGCTGAAACATGGAATAAACTTAACAGTGAAACTCATATAGCAACCATCTAAAGTGTATAAATGACATTTTAGTGTCTATATTGGGGGGATTGATGGGGTCTCACAGTAAATCTGACCATCCAGGAACTCCCTGTATAGACCAGGCTGGCCTCACACTCACAGAGATCTATCTGCTTCTGCCTTTCCAGTGCTGTCACTAAAAGTGTATGCCACCATGCCCAGCTAGCAGCATATTGTTCTTTTAAATTTTATTTATTTATTTTATGTATGTGGGTATTTTGTCTGTATGTGTGTCTCTGTACCACATGCATGCATGGTTTCCAAGGAGACCATAAGAAGGCATTGGATCCCTGGAACTAAAGTTATAATTGTGAATTGCCATATGGGTGCTGGAACCCAAACCTGTGTCCTCTCCAAGAAAAGGTGCTCTGTAAATGGCTACCTCAGTCGGTAGACCATGAGACTCTCAATCTCAGGGTCATGGGTTTGAGCCCCATATTGAGTGCCACCTGTAAACTGAGTTTTCCCGTTCTGCCTACCTGGTCCCAAATAAACACACAGAGGCTTTTATTAATTACAAATGTTTCATCGATAGCTCAGTTTTATTACTAACTAGTGCTTACATTTAAATTAGCTCATTTTGGGCTGGAGAGATGGCTTAGAGGTTAAGAGCATTGCCTGCTCTTCCAAAGGTCCTGAGTTCAATTCCCAGCAACCACATGGTGGCTCACAACCATCTGTAATGAGGTCTGGTGCCCTCTTCTGGCCTGCAGGCATACACGCAGACAGAATATTGTATACATAATAAATAAATATTTAAAAAAATAAATCAATTAGCTCATTTTTTATTAATCTACATTCTTCCTTGTAACCTCATTTTCTATACATCCTGCTTGCTCAGCAGCTGACTAGTGTCTCTTGTGACTGCCCTCCATCCACCCTTCTCTCCCAGTATTCTCCCTGTGTCACACATGTCAGGCTGTCTTGTCCATCCAATTGCTTTCTGACCTGCTGCTTTCTGTCAATCAGCTTTAGTATTAAAAATGAGCATAATCCACAGCAGTGCTCTTAACCTGTGAGTCAACCTCTCCAGTCTTCAATTTCTTTTCTTTCTTTCTCTTTCTTTTTTTAAATATTTATTTATTTATTATGTATACAATATTCTGTCTATGTGTATGCCTGAAGGCCAGAAGAGGGCACCAGACCTCATTACAGATGGTTGTGAGCCACCATGTGGTTGCTGGGAATTGAACTCAGGACCTTTGGAAGAGCAGGCAATGATCTTAACTACTGAGCCATCTCTCCATCTCTCCAGCCTCTCTTTCTTCCTTCCTTTCTTTCTTTCTTCCTTCCTTTCTTTCTTTCTTTCTTTCTTTCTTTCCTTCTTTTTCTCTCCCTTTCTTCTTCTTCCTCTTCCTCTTCTTCTTTTTTTCTAAGACAGGGTTTCTCTGTATAGCCCTGGCTGTTCTGGAACTCATTCTGTAGACCAGGCTGGCTTCGAACCCATAGAGATCCATTTGCTTCCTTGAATTCTTTTGTTTGTTTGTTTGTTTGTTTTTTGAGATAAAGTTTCTCTAGGTAGCCCTGGTTGTCCTAGAATTTTCTCTGTAGACCAGATTGGCCTCTAACTCACAGAGATCCATCTGCCTCTGCCTCCTGCGAGCTGGGATTAAAGGTGTGTGCTGCCGCCACCACCTGGCTTCTTCCTTCCTTCCTTCCTTCCTTCCTTCCTTCCTTCCTTTTATTATCACTTTTTTTTTTAATGCACCTACAATACAGTCCTATTCAGTGTTTGGTAAGCTATGTTTTCCATCAAGGATGCTCAGAATAGTGTGCCATTTCAATGAAGATATAGTTTTCAAAAAGCTGACCTGCTCTGGTGTCTCATGTCTATTATACCAGCACTGGGAGGTAGAGGCAGGGGAAACAGGAATAGAAGACCGTCCTCAGCTGTATAATGAGTCTGAGGACAGTGTGGACTACATAAACCCAGGGAAGAAAGACGACACAGTCAATGTTTCAGATGTTCTTTCAGAACTTTGAATTCATCAGTAAACAAAATGGGAACAATCCCTCACTCTGTTTTTCTTCTTTAAGTTGAATTTCAGGATAATTAAATATCTTTTTGGTGGAGGAAAGTTCTCTTTTGTGAAGATGAGGAACTAAAAGTTCTTTATAGAAGACATCCTGTTTTAATTAAGTTAATTTATTTATTTTACATCCTGACTGCAGTTTCCCCTCCCTCTGTTCCCCCCCCACCTCCCCTCTGCTCCCTCCCTCATTCATTCTTTCTCTGTTTCTGTTGAGAAAGGGGCAGGCCTCCCAGGGGATTAAAGGTGTATGCCACCACTGCCCAGCTTCTCCTTTCTTCCTTCCTTCCTTCCTTCCTTCCTTCCTTCCTTCCCTCCCTCCTTTCCTCCCTCCCTCCCTCCTTCCTTCCTTCCTTTTACTGTCATTCTGTTTTTATTTTTTAATATATATTTATTTATTTATTATGTGTACAATATTCTGTCTGTGTGTATGTCTGCAGGCCAAAAGAGGGCACCAGACCTCATTACAGATGAGATAAATCTATTAATCCTATTCATTGATGTACCAAATTTTGGTAAGATTAAGCACCTCGCCTTGTATTAAGGCTGGGCAAGGCAATCCACTATGAGGAATAGGTTCCCAAAAGCCAGTCAAAGCCTTAGGGATAGCCCTTGTTCCTATTGTTAGGAGTCCCACAAGTACCAAGCTACACAATTGTCACATATTTGTAGCGAGCCTAGGTCAGTCCTGGTTGTTGGTTCAGACTCTGTGAACTCCTATGAGCATAGTTTAATTGTTTCTGTGGGTTTTCTTATGATGTCCTTGGCTCCTCTGGCTGTTCAACAGTATTCCTAGAGCTCAGTCTAATGTTTGGCTATGGGTCTCTGCATCTGTTTCTATTGATTGCTAGATGAAGGTTCTTTGATTGGGCTAGGCAACAATCTATGAGTGTAGCAGAGTGTCGCTAGGCATCATTACATTGGCTTTTTTTTCCTCCAGTAGCGTTGGTTCTATCTGAGGTCTCCAGGCCATCCAACCTTTGGGTCCTGATGCTCCAGGCAGTGTCAGGTGGGCTCACTCCCATGGCATGGGCCTCAGGCTGGACCAGTCATTCCCCGGCCTCTCCCTCACTCTCTCCACCGCCCTCACCCCAGCATATCCCATAGGCAGAGCAGTCTGTAGGTCAAAGGTTATGTGGCTGAGTTGGTATCCCAGTCCCTGCACTGGAAGTCTTGCCTGAAAGAGAAGGCCAGTTCAGACTACATGCTCCTTATTGCTAGGAGTCTTAGCTGGGGTCATCCTTGTAGAGTCCTGCAAATTTCCCTTGCACCAGGTTTCAACCTGACCCTGAAATGCACTCCCTTCCAGTCATCTCTTTCAGTACTCTCCCGTTCCATTCACCCCCCAACCTGATCCCTGTTCCCATCCCCACCAGCCCCAAATTCACCCACAGGATCTCTTCTATTTACCCTTCCCAGGGGGATCCATGCATCCCTCTTGGGCCTACCTTGTTACCTAGCTTCTGTGGGTCTGTGGATTGTAGCATGAGTACATATATTTATATTTTTATATAATTATAATCATAAATAATATAATACAATATAAATATAGCAACAGGCCGGACGGTAGTTGTGCACGTGTTTAATCCCAGCACTTGAGAGGCAGAGGTAGGCAGATCTCTGTGAGTTCGAGGCCAGCCTGGTCTACAAGAGCTAGTTCCAGGACAGAATCCAAATCTACAGAGAAACCCTGTCTTGAAAAACCCAAAAATAAATAAATAAATAATATATGTATATAGTATATTTAAACATTCTACTTATGTAAAAATAATATATTATATACAATATTAATATGCAAATATATTAATATAATATATAGATATTATATTATATTAATTATTTTAATATATTAATTTAATATAATAATATTTAATTATATTAATATATTTACAAATATGTATAGCTTTTCGGTTTTTGGAGACAGGGTTTCTCTGAGTAACAGCCCTCCTGGAACTAACTTTTGTAGACCAGGCTGGCCTCAAGCTCACAGAGATTCGTCTACCTCTGCCTCTCAAGTGCAAGTGCTGGGATTAAAGGCGTGCACCACCACCTGGCTGCATATTTATATTTTACTTTACAGCTAATAGACACTTATAAGTGAGTACATAACATGTTTATCTCTCTGAGTCTGGGCTACCTCACTCAGGATGATTTTTTTTTTTTTTAGTTCCATCATTCACACCTCATGATGTCATTTTTGCTTGTTGTTTTTTTGTTTTTCGAGATAGGATTTCTCTGCAGCTTTGGAGCCTATTCTGGAACTAGCTCTTGTAGAGTAGGCTGGCCTCAAACTTAAAAAGATCCATCTGTCTCTGCCTCCTTAGTTCTGGGATTAAAGGCATGCACGACCACCCCTCAACGATGTCATAGATTTTAACAGTTGAGTAGGACTCCATTGTGTAACTGTACCAAATTTCTTTCTCCATTCCTTGTTTGCGGGGCATCTAGGTTGTTTCCAGGTTGAATAAAATTTCTATAAATATAGTTCAGCAAGAGTCTTTGTGGTATGGTTGAGGATCCTTTGGGTATAATACCCAAGAGTGGTATAGCTGGGTCTTGAGATTGATCAACTTCCAATTTTGGAATAAACCATCATATTGGTTTCCAAAGTGGCTGTACAAGTTTGCACTCCCTTCAGCTGTAAAACTTTAAGACAATTCTGAAGCCATTTCTGACAATTCCAAACCCTCTCAGCCTCTGTGCCTCAGTGCTTCCCCTCCTCCCCTGGGAACCAAGGACCTAACAGCTACACATGCACGTACTCAGTTCCTGAACAATTACCCATCCACGTATGTTTTGACTCAGTCCCCTGGGAAACAGGGTCAAAATGACCTCTTACCTCATCTGATCTGACAATAGCTCTCCAGCCAGTTATTGGTATTAGTCCTTTTTGAATAGGCCAATCATAATGGTCAAAGAACCCTTGTTTCTATGGGGCCTTCTCCTTTAAAAGTAGCCTGTACCAGCTATTCGAGGTCTCTTGGCTTCCCGAATGCTGAGGGACCCTGTCATGACAGATTTAATAAAATCCTCATGCTTTTGCATCAGCTATGGTATATGAGGTGGTCTCTGGGGGCGACTCCTTCTTGGTTTGGACACTAGAGTCCAACACAGCAACGGAGGAGCATTTTGCTCCACATACTCCTCAACATAAACAGTCATTTGTGGTTTTAATCTTAGCTATTCTGATAGATGTAAGATGGAATTTCACAGTATTTGTATGTCCCTGATGGCTAAGGATGTTGAACATTTCCTTAAGAATTTCTCAGTTAAGCTGGGGGGTGGTGGTGCAGGTCTTTAATCCCAGCACTTGGGAGGCAGAGGCAGGCAGATGTCTGTGAGTTTGAGGCCAGCCTGGTCTACAGAGCGAGTTCCAAAGCTACAAAGAAACCCTGTCTCGAAAACCCAAAATAATAAATAATAATAATAATAATTTTTCGGTCATTTGAGATTCTTCTGGGGGGCTGGAGAGATGGCTCAGAGGTTAAGACCACTGGCTGCTCTTCCAGAGGTCCTGAGTTCAATTCCCAGCAACCATATGGTGGCTCACAATCATCTGTAATGAGATCTGGCACCCTCCTCTGATGTGTGGGCATACATGGAGGCAGAATGTTGTAGATATAATAAATAAATCTTTTAAAAAAGAGAGAGAAAGAGAGATTCTTCTGTTGAGAATTCTTTGTTTAGAGCTGTACCCCATTTTAAAATGGGATTATTTGCTTTTTGATGTCTAGTTTTTTGAGTTCCTTATTTATTTTGCAAATCAGCCCTGTCAGACATGGGGCTGGTTAAAACCTTTTCTCGTTCTACAGGCTGCAGTTTTGTCCTCTTGCCAGCATCCTTTGCCTTATAGAAGGTGTTTAGTTTGGGAGGTCCCATGGATGAAGTGTTGGTTTCAGTGTCTGTGCTGCTGGGGTTCCACCTTTCCTAGCCACTCTGGCCTTCCTGTGTCACTCACTCACTTTACGAAGACAAGAAAGCAGAAAGTTTGAAAACTGTAAGAATAACTTTACTAGATCCCCTTATTATTTTCTCACTCCCTTTGTACCCTTAGTAACATCAGTTACTATTTTTAATTTTTAAAATCACATTTATTTGGGACTGGAAAGATGACTCAGTGGTTAAGAGCACTGGTTGCTCTCCAAGAGTACCATGGTTCAATTCCCAGCATCCACGTGGCAGCTCACAACTGTCTGTAACTCCTGTCCCACGGGGTCTGACACCTTCACACAGGCATACTTGCAGGCAAAACATTAATGTACATAAAAATAAAAATAAATTTTGGAAGTAACCTCATTTATTTATTTTTATTTATTTGTGTGTGTGTGTGTGTATGTATGTATGTGGGCACATGTGTAGATGTCAGAAGACAACATGCCTGATTTAGTTCTTTACTTCTATCATGTAGGTCCCAGGGACTGAATTCAGGAAGTCAGGTTTGATGGCGGACATCCTTATCAGCTAAGTCAGCTCTCTTGCCCTTGTGTGTGTGATTTAAAATGATGTGGTCGTGGGCTGGAGAGGTGACTCAGTGGTTAAGAGCACCAGCTACTTTTCCAGAGGACCTGGAATTCAATTCCTAGCACCCACATGGCGACTCGAAACAATCTGTAACACCAGTTCCTGGATGTCCTAACCTCTCTATTGGCATTTTCAGGCACTGCATGCATGTGAGGCAGACAGACATATGCAAGTAAAACACCCATACCAATACATAATAAAATAAAATAGGGACGTCAGATAAGAATGAACTAACAAGATGAACATTTCTCAGAGCACAACGGTGCTCATTTATTATTAGGCTGAGGCAGGAGGATTCCTGTGAGTTCAAGCCCAATGTGGCTGACATAGTGAGAACCCTATCTCCCCAAACCAAACCATGATTGTTCGTGCACATGTGAAAACTTAGGCTTCTGGTTGGGGGTCTGCTGTGTGTGTGTATGTGTGTGTGTGTGTGTGTGTGTGTGTGTGTGTGTGTATGTGTATGTGTGTGGTAAGGTAGAAGCCAGTGATAAAGAGAAATTGTTGCCAATCCACGAGTAATTTGTCCTCTCCTCCTCCTCCTCCTTTTTCTTTTCTTTTCTCTGTGTAGCTTTTGTGCCTGTCCTGAAACTCGCTCTGTAGACCAGGCTCACCTCGAACTCATAGAGATCTGCCTGCATCTGCCTCCCAAGTGCACCGGCCCCATGAGTAATTTGTAAATTGATGGAGCCTGGAGTCGGGACATCCTAGAACTAAGTTTTATCTCTCCATCTGCATTTTATTGTCTAACATTTTATTGTCTAGATTTTGTGTAATAAACAGCAAACTGTACCATGCGAATCTATCTAGACCCAGGTTAGGAATCCTGAATCTTAGAAGGGGAGAGGGAAATGAAATCTTTAAAAAAGAAATTGTTAGTTTTTTCCTAGGAAGATTAGGTTTGAGCTGGGTAGTCTCTTAATAAACTCCTTATGAGCTTCCTGGTGCCGCAGGGATTTTTGACAGATTGCGCACACTCACCGCTGATCATCATCACTGTACAAGGCACTTCCCTAAATCTTTAAGCCTGCAACACATATTCCACATACCAGCAAGAAAGAAAGGCCTGGATGCTGGCATGCAAAAAGGAGGGTGTGCCCCGTGTCCAGGGCTAACAAGCAACATTCAGCTCATTCATTTATTAGATATTTATTTATGAGTACTTTTAGAGCCAAGGAGCGGTGCTTGGCCTTCAGAGGTCCAGGAGGTGCGGTGCGCAAAGACAAAAACTTCAAGCTCTGAGACAAAGAGATGCGCCCCTGCAGCTCCCAGGGCTGAGGGCTCCGCCCGCGGCCCCCAGGGCTTCGGAGCGGCTGATCCTTCACAGCTCGGCCAGAGGGGGCGCTGCAGCGCCGGCACTCGGCCCGGCCCGCCCCTGAGCGGCGCTCCTCTCGGGTCGGCGCGGGCGGGCAGGCGGGCGGGCGGCGCCGCGGTGGTACGTTCCCCCAGCCGCCTGCCCCTCCTCCGCGGCCCTCCCCGCGGGTGGTAGGTGCCGGAAGTGCCGCCATTTTGGGGTGTTCTGCTCTGGCGGCAGCGGCAGAGGCGGCGGCGGCGGGACGCGGAGGCTCCCCCGGGATTCGGCCTCAGCAGCGAGGCGGCGGCGGCTGCGGCGGCGCAGGCAGCAGCTGAGGCAGCGGCAGGCTCAGGTGCAGCCGCTGGTGAGTGCGGCGGCCGCAGGATAACGGGCCGCGGGGTGGAGGGAGGGAAGAGGGAGGCTGGAGGGAGGCGCCGCGGGGTGGGTCCGATTTGGGCAGCTGCGGGTCACAGGGCCCTCCGGGCGCGGTCGCTCCCGCTTTCCCGCACCCCGGAGACCAGGCCGCCTACTGCTCGGGACTCAGGGCCCATTCGCGTCCTCCCGGCGCGTGCCCCTGCGCCCAGGGAGACCCGCCCTCCTCGTGGCCTTGCCCCGGCTCCCTTGCCCTTTGCCTTCCCTCTCCAGGCCCCGAGGGCTTGGTTCCAGCACGGCACCCGATTCCTCTTTGGGTCCGCTCTCTGAGATTCCAGCTGTCTGCCCGGGATGCCTCTTCCGTGACCCTGTCGCCCCACGTGTTCTTGGTGCCCACCCCTGGGGTGCCCCAGATTCCCGCCCCTGGAAGGCAGCGCTTCTCTCCAACCTCCGGAGCTCTCCCAGTTCTCGCACTGGATCCGCCTTGGCTCGCCCTCCTCCCCTTCCCCCCCCACATCAGGTGCTCTCCCAGTCAAGGCCTAGTAGCCGGGCTCGAATCTCGCACCCAGGAGCGCGGACAACCCTTGAATGCGCATTCTTCGCTAGGTACCAGGCTTTGGATTTCAGGCCGGTGGTCTCTTGGTTTTGGTTGTTTCAGCAGGATGTTGTTTAATTCTCTTAGACCATTGCATGTGCTCTTAAAAAGCTTCTTATTGGTTTAGGGACTGGTTCCCGGGTGGAAAGTGTGAGATTTGCCTGTTTAGCAAAGCGGAATTTTTCTGGTCCTTAGAGTTAATGCTGTATAAAGGCTGTTGATGAGTTTTAAAGTGCGTGGAGGAACTTCACCTTTAATTAAAAGGTCTCTTCGCTGTCTTTGATTCTATGAGTTGAAGAGGTTTTAATCGCACTTTTTCACCTTTTTCCACAGTTTCATTTTCTCTTTAAATTCTTAGTGTGTATGAAGGTATCTTCAAATGGACTTTTTTTCTGGTTTTGGCATTAAAAAGTGTACTTGGAAAATCACGGAGGTTAGAATGGACAAACTGCAGCTACACTGATTTTTCTCTCCCTATTAGTTTTCATGTTTTAGCGTTGTTGTGTGAGACCCTGGCTTCTGAAGCATGACTTAGGGAAGATTGAAGCAGTGCTTTTAGTAAAGCAAAGCTGGAATTCTCAGCTGCTGCTTTAGCCCTCAAACTTATGGTTCCTCTTGGTTCCTTCTCAACCACCTGTTAAGAATGACTCTTGGCTCTAGAGCATAGGTCTCCACTTTTGTCATTCATTCTTACCTTTTGGGTTTTCTTTTCTTAAAGATCTATTGCTAGGACAGGTTATTACAGAGAGTTGAAACATCTTTTCTGTGCTTTGGCTTTTCTGATGCCCTCAAAAAGTAAAGTGACTTATTTGCTCAAGGTTATTATAGCAAGTGCTCTTTTTGTTTGTATGTTTTTGTTTTTTGAGACAGGGTTTCTCTTTGTACCTTTGGAGCCTGTTCTGGAACTCTCTCTGTAGACCAGGCTGGCCTCAAACTCACAGAGATCCGCCTGCCTCTGTCTCCCGAGTGCTGGGATTGAAGGCGTGCATCACTATTGCCCAGTTTAGCACTGGTGCTTTTAAAAGACACTTGTTTCTTTTTTTAAAATTAAACAACAGCAGTTGCTGTCATGAGTAATGGTGCTGCTGATTTGCCCTTTAAGATAGGATGGAATGGGCTAACTGGGCTTGAAGTTAGACTACATTATAAAAATCTTTTTGCGATTGGTTAGTAAGTTGGTCAGATCACTTTTTCATTATGATCCTTAGTTTATTTTAATTTTGAAAATTCTCTAGGAATTGGTGCCTGTCTCACGTGGTGTTAGCTCCTCTTCCCTGTGAATGTACATGTGGGCTGAGAGTGAAAATTGAAACCTGAATGATTTATTTGTTTTTCTTTTTTTTGTTTATTTACTTATTTATTTTTTTGAGACAGGATTTCCCTGTGAAGCCCTGGCTGTTGTGGAATTTTTTAGTCCAGGCTGGCTTCCAACTCAGAGAACTCAGAGATCCTCCTGCCTCAGCCTCCCAAGCAAGTGCTCAAGTGCTGGGACTAAAGGTGTATGCCAACGTTGCCTGGCCTGATTTATTTTTCTACATATCCCCCCCCCACCCCCCCACCCCCGCCAGGATTTTCTCTCTGTAACAGCCTTGACTGCCTAAGAACTCACTCTGTAGACCAGGCTGGCCTTGAACTCACAGAGACCCTCCTGCCTCTGCCTCCCAAGTACTGGGAATAAAGGAGTGCACCACCACTGCCCAGCCCCATATGTTCTTTTTAATACAGAAGTTGGCAGGTTCATTATGAAAGGTATAAGTAAGTCAATTAGGAAGAAATCTTAACTTTCTGTTTTGTTTTTCGAGACAGGATTTCTTTCTGTAGCTCCGACTGTTCTGGAATTTGCTCTTTATATCAGACTGGTCCCAACTTAGAGATTTGCCTGCTTCTACCTCCCAGGTGCTAGGGTTAAAAGCATGTGCCACCACTGCCTGGTTGAAATTTTACCCTTCAGAGATTATGATTAAATTGAGTTTACAATTTTATACCTCCACCACCCCCTAAAGATGGTGGTCTTGTGTAGTCCTGACTGGCCTACTTTCCAAGTATTGGAATTATGGTGTATACCACCACATCTTCCAAAATTTGTCTTTATTATCTCCAGCTTTTCGTTGTTTGTTGTTTTTTTTGTGGTGTTGGGAAGGAAGCTCATGGCCTCCCTTGAGCTTATACATTATACATACACAGGTGATAGGCATGCTGTGTGCCATTGATAACTGTCCTAGCCACATCCTTTTTTTTTTCCCTGGGGGCAGGGGTCTCATTTTCTGTAGGTTAGACTGGCCTTGGAATTCACTGCAGTTCTGCCTCAGCTGCCCAAGTGCTGGGTTAGGGTGTATCCCCACACCTGCCTTATATGTGGTAAAGAGGCATTTATTATTTACCATAGTTGACTTATCCTGATGATAAGTGATGACAGGTGACCGTTACTCCCGACCCCGCCATCTTGAATTCTGACGTCCTGCCTCTATCTCCCAAGTGCTAGAATTACAGGAGTAATTAATTCACCAGGCAGTGGTAGTTTTAAGCCTTACTAGTAAGCAGTAGACTTGGTTTGTTTGCTTGTTTTTGTTTGATTGCTTTGGTTTTTTTTTTTAACTTTATTTAACCTTATTTCATGTACATTGGTATAATGATGTCAGATTCTCTGGAACTGGAGTTATAGATAGCTGCAAGCTGCCATGTGGGTACTGGGAATTGAACCCTGGTCCTCTGGAAGAGCAGTCAGTGCTCTTAACCACTGAGCCATCTCACCAGCCCCCTTGTTTTGGTTTTTTTGAGACAGAGTTTCTCTGTAATAATCCTGGCTGTCCTTGAATCCATTTTGTAGACCTTGCTGGCTTTGAATTTACAGAGACCGTCCTGCTTCTGTCTCCCAGGTACTGGGATCAAAGGCAGGCACCATCACCTCCCACCTGGCTTGGTTGTTTTACCAACCACATTTTATTTTTAAGCCTATGTTATTTTCCCAGCTTGTTTGTGTGTACACCACATGTGTCTACTGCCCAGGGCTATCAGAAGAGGTTGTGGGACTCCCAGGAATTGGAATTACAGATTGTTTTGAGCCACTAAGTAGGAACTGTAACTCAAACCCAGGTCTTCTAAGCCCCCAGACACAATTTAAATAATGCTCTGTATTTAATATTTTCTGCTCATGAGATAGGCCAGTAGATGCTCCAGTATAGGTGGGTCAGAAGAGTAAGATGGGGATTAACAGAGACCTAACGTTTATTGTATATATGTCCATTGGGTGATTTTTTTTTTTTAATGAAGATTGGGGCTCTGTTGCCAAATGTAGAGTACTAAATTTAGTGCCCCTCCTTTTACTGTATTGTAGCTTCTTTAACTCTGTTTTACTGGGAGGCTGAACCTAATAAGGAGCTAGGCTGTTACATGCTAACATGATAGCTTGGGGAAAAAGCAGCTGTCATTTGGAGGAAGCAAGAACGTGGGTTCCTTTGCCCAGGGATTTGGGTCTTCCTAACATAAAACTCTGTACTCTTGAAACCAGTGAATAATAAGGATTTGATTTAAGTTTTTTCATCTGCCTTCTAAAAAAGTGCTTTATTGTAATACAATTCATATCCCATAGAATTTATCCATTAAATACACAACTGAGTGGTTTTAAATTTGGGATTACTGTTTTGTTGCTGTGTCACCTTTGCTATGTTTGCAGCCTTGGCCAGCCTCAAGCTTTCTGTGTAGATGAGGATGGCCTGCCTTCAGTGCTGCTGCCAGAGCAATGCATCACACACCTGGCCTGCTCAAGTTTTGCTTTTGTTTTTGTTGCTTATTGGTTGACCATCCCTTATCCTAAATGCTTGAGTCCATAGGTCTAGATATGGTTTGAGGTTCAAGGTGTTTGTTTTTTTCTGAGACAAGGTCTTCCTATGTTGCTCACAATGGTTATGTAGACCAGGCTGGCCTCAAACTCACAGTGATCTGCTTGCCTCTGCCTAATGCTGTGCATGTGCATGTGTGTGAGTGTGTGTGTGTGTGTGTGTGTGTGTGAGAGAGAGAGAGAGAGAATATGAATATGTATGCCACATGTGTGCAAGTACCTATAGAAGCCAGAAGAGGGCATTGGATCCTCTGGAGCTAGAGTTACAGGCTGTTGTGAGCTATCTGATAAGGGTGCAGGGAACTGAACCAAGCTACTGGCAGAGCAGGAAATGCTCTTAATTACTAAGTCATCATTTATCTCAGGTTAGTCTCGAATCTGCTGTAAATATGATGGTGACCTTGAAAGTCTGATTACCTGCTTCTACCTCGCAAATGCTATAATGTCAGAGGCGCATCACCACTTACAGATTTTTGTGGCATTGAGAATTGAACCAATACCCAGAGCTTTGTGTATGTAAAGCAAGTATTCACGAACTGAGCAACATCAGAAACCGACTTCTGTCATTTTATAATCCCATCAGCAATGATAAGCATTCCAGTTTTTATGTACTTTACAATACTTTTTTCTGTGATTTTGTTGAAAATTTGTACATGTATGTGTAGGTGTGTGTTTGACATGGTACAGTGTCGAAAGAAAGCCAGAAGACAATTTTTGGGACCCAATATTTTCTTCTATGATGAGGGTCCAGGAACTCATGTCATCAGGCTTGGCAGTAAGCATTTTTACCTGCTGAGTCATCTTGTTGGACTTTATGTTTTAGTAGCCACACTAATTTTGCTTTTATGATTTATTTTTGTTTATGTGTATGAGTATGTATCTGTATATGATACATGTGCGTACCTGCCCATGCAGGCACAAAGAGGGTGCTGGATGCCCTGAAGCTGGAGTTACAGTTGGTTGTGAGCTCTCTGTCCTATGTGAGTAACTGGGGACCAAACTTGGACTTTGGTCCTTTGGAAGAACACAGAAAGCACCTTTAATTGCTAAGTCAATGCTTTAGGCCCCCCCTTTTTTGTTGTCATTGTTGTTCATTTTTTTCTTTGTTCGTTTGTTTTTTGAGACAGTGTATTTAGCTTCTTAGAAGCTTTCTTGAGAAACGCACATGCATTTCTCTCAAAAGAGAACTCTCTTCAAACACTTGAAAGCATTGTTAGAAGTGAAAGGAGTGTTGCTTTACTTTGTAAATGCTGTGGTTTTTCTGTTTAGTACTGGAACTCACTCTGTAGACCAGGTTGGCCTCAAATTCACATCTACCTGCTTCTGCTGAAAGTAAAGGCGTGTGCTACCACCACTTGGCCTTTATTTTTAATTTAAAATTTACTTTATTTTATATGTATGGTTTTTGCCCATATGTCTGTGTACCACATCTGTACCTGGTGTCCTTAGAAGTCAAGTGTTGGCCAGGTGGTGGTCTACAAGAGCTAGTTCCAGGGTGGACTCCAAAGCTACAGAGAAACCCTGTCTCAAAAAACAAAAAAAGGAATCAGGTGTTGTAAGCTGCTATGTAGATACTAGGAACTGAGTGTAAGTCCTGTGGAAGAACAGCAAGTTCCTTTAACCCCAGACCCACTGCTCCTGCCTCTATTTTTTTGTTTGTCTGTGATGTGCTATGTAGCCTAGCCTGGTCTCTGTTATAGTCTGGCCCCTACCTCCCCTTTTGGTTTTGTTCTGATTTTTGAGTCAGTCTTTTGTATTTCAGGCTGGCCTTAACTTGTGGTAGAGCTAGGGATAACCAGAATTACTTCTCATTCACTTGTCTCCAAGTGCTGGGGTGACAGATGTGTACCTTTAACCACCCTCACATACATACATAATGTGCTATTGGAGATTGAGCCCAGAGTTTTATGCATGCTAGATGAACACTACCAACTGAGCTAGCCCAGGAGTTTCCCTCCCCCGCACCCACACACACACATTGTTGAAACAAAGTTTTACTGTGTAGCTGGGACTGATCTTCTATTTGTTTCCTGAGCTCTGGGATTATTGGCTGTTGCTACCGTGCTCACTCACTGTTTATACCTTTAAATCAAAATTGGTCTTCAGGGTGGGTTGTCATTTACTGGTGCAGCCAGTCCCTTGCCTGGATTCTGTTAGTTATGATGAGGAGCAAAAGAACTACTTTAATTTACTCCTTATGATTTGCAGATATTTTCTCCTTTTGCTTGCTCTTCATTTGTTAATTGTCTGTTTTTTGTTTTATTAAAAGTTTTACTGTATAGAACACCAGGGCTGACCTCAAACATGCCTGTTGGTATTATAGACAGGTGCATCCTACCTGGCTGATTGGGATCTCTGAACCACATAGGTTTTTAAGTTTGATCTCATCTAATTTGCCTTTTCATTTTTGTATCTGGCCTGCTGTCATATCCATTATACTATTATCAAATCTAATGACATAAAGTTTTCCCTCTGTGAGTTTTTTTTTAAATATTTATTTATTATGTATACAATATTCTGTCTGTGTGTATGCCTGCAGGCCAGAAGAGGGCACCAGACCCCATAACAGATGGTTGTGAGCCATCTCATGTGGTTGCTTGGAATTGAACTCAGGACCTTTGGAAGAGCAGGCTTTTAACCTCTGAGCCATCTCTTCAGCCCCCCTCTGTGAGTTTTTTAGTTCTAGGGATTAGATTTTAGGTAATTTTTTTAATTAATTAATTTATTTATTTATTATGTATACAATATTCTGTCTGCATGTGTGCCTGCAGGCCAGAAGAGGGCACCAGATCTCATTACAGATGGTTGTGAGCCATCATGTGGTTGCTGGGAATTGAACTCAGGACCTTTGGAAGAGCAGGCAATGCTCTTAACCTCTGAGCCATCTCTCCAGCCCCGATTTTAGGTAATTTTAACCTTTTTTTACCCCTGTTTTTTCAAGACAGGGTTTCTCTGTTTAGCAGCCCCTAGCTGTCCTGGAACCAGCTCTGTAGACCAGACTCACAAAGATCTACCTGCATCCACCTCCTGATGCTGGGATTAAATGCATGTTACACCATGGCAAAAGTTTTGTTTGTTTTTTTAGTTTTTCAACACAGGGTTTCTCTGTAGCTTTCAAGCCTGTCCTGGAACTAGTTCTTGTAGACCAGACTGGCCTCGAACTCACAGAAATTCTCCTGTCTCTGCCTCCCGAGCGCTGGGATTAAAGGCTTGCGCCACCACTGCCCTGCAGAAGTGTTTTTTTTTTTCTTGATAAGATCTTTACCTTTATCTAAAATTATTTGTATTTGTGCCAGGTCTTGAGTAGGGAGATCAGAGGACAACTGGTTTCTATGATGGAGTTGGGTTTTTCCTTCCATCTTTATTTGGATTTGGGCGTCATACTCAGCTCACTAGATTTGTATGGTGACAGCCAGTTTCTTCTGCCTCTTTTAAACTTGATTTGGGTGAAGTGGTGCATGCCTTTGATCCCACCCAGTACTAGGGAGGCAGAAACAGGCAGATCTCTTGTTTGAGACCAACCTAGGTTACACACATAGTGAGATCCTGTCTCAAGCCGCACACACACCACCACCAACCTCCCAACCCCCAAACACACACATAAAAAAGCCCAACAACAACTATTTACTTTAGGAAGTTGAGGCAGGTGGATCTCATTTCCATAGCAAGACTCTGCCTCAAAACACCATCATCACCCACCCCTCCTTCCCATAAAAACAAAAACTTGGATCGCACAGACTTAGAAGGATGAATGCTAAATGCTAATTTTTAAAAATTCTTTAAATTTTTTTATTATTTTTTTTACTGTAGCCATATAGGTGGTGGTTTTCTTTTTCTTCTCATTTAGATTAGACAGGGTTTTACTATGTAGCCCGGTCTGATTCAGGCTGACCTTGAACTCTCAAGCCTTTCTCTTAGGGCTGTTACAGATGTACTTACGTGCTTGGAGGTTTCCTCCCTTCCTTCCTTCCTCCCTCCCAGGGATTCCTCCCTTCCTCCCCAACCTTTCTTTTTGATTTTTCATGACAGGGTTTCTCTGTAGCTCTGGCTGCCCTGGAACTTACTCTGTAGACCATGCTGGCCTTAAACTCATAGGCAACTGCCTGCTTCTGCTTCTGGAGTGCTGGAATTAAAGTTGGGTAGTGCCACTCCAAAGCCCAGCTTTCAGAGCTGTTCAGCAGTTTTTCTTTTTTCTTTTCCTTTTTTTTTTTTTGTTGTTGTTGTTTGTTTTTCGAGACAGGGTTTCTGTTGCTTTGGAGCCAGTCCTGGAACTAGCTCTTGTAGACTAGGCTGGCCTCGAACTCACAGAGATCCGAGTGCTGGGATTAAAGGTGTGCACCACCACGATCCAGTAAGCTGTTCAGTTTTTAATGTTGTCTTCAGTTTTTGTAAGGTCAGTTGTTTGACTTACATAACTTTGCTGTTCTTCAGAAAAGAATCTCCAGATTAGGAACTGTGGCTAGTTTATCTTTTATTTTTTTTGTTTCCTGTGAGGTGAAAGCAAATTCTAACAGTTAGGTGATAATGTATAATGTAGGGTAGCTAATAGTCTGCTCTGAGTGGACAAGGTGTTTTTTTTTTTTTTTTTTTTGGACCCATCTTTATTTGGATATATATTTATATTATATTAAAATTTTTGGTAGTTTTGTACAGATAATTTACTGTGACCTTTCCCAAGTTTCCCAAATTTCTTTGTGCTTATATTTTTTGTGTGTGGGATACACTCTTCTCCACTAATCTCCTTCTCCCACACTGTAGTCACACACTTCTCTTCTGGGGTACAATTCTGTCTTGGTGGTGGTGCTGCTGCTGACTATTACGCTAGGTTGGAGTGGGTTAGTACTGTGGAAAAACCCTGTGCTATTTATTAGCTATTTGCCTTATTCCAACTGCCTTCTGAGCAAAAGACTTATAGGGACCAAGGGGTAGAAGTATAACAGGATTGTGGTGACAACTTGAATTTATAGCCATTTGACCTTTATTAGCTAACTGGTTATTTCTTCCTGATTAATCAATACTGGTTATGAATATAGAGTCAGTTTTAGTTGCATGAGAGACTTTCTTCAAGGATATTTCACAGGTGCTATTTATGTAGTAAAAGATTATTTGTTTGTTAGGTCCTTCCTGTCAAAGGGTTTTTATTGCTGTGAAGAGAAACTATGACCAGGACACCTCTTATAAAGGAAAAAATTTAATTGAGTGACATAACAGTTTCAGAGGTTAGTTCATTATCATGATAGGACATGGTGGCATGCAGGCAGACATGGTGCTGAAAAGTAGTGGAGAGTCCTACATCTTGATCTGCAGGATGTGAACTGAGGGTTACAGGGAGAGTAGCTTGAGCAAAGGCCCCCTGCCTCCAACAAGGCCACACCTTCCAGTAGTCCTATTTCCTATGAGCTTATGGGGGTCAGTTACATTTAAATATCACAGCTCCCTATTTTTAGCGATAATGAAGGAACATAGGGCCTTGCCCATATGGTCGACAAGCCTATATCTAATTGAAATATCCCAAGCCCTTCCTTTACTTGTTTTGGGACAGGATCTCAACAAGTTTCCCAGGCTGGCCTTGAATTCTTGATCCTCTTTCCTTAGTTCCCTGGAGTAGCTAGGATTTCAAACCTGTGCCACCAACCCCTGCTAGATCCCTGTTTTGTTTTGTTTTGTTTTTCGAGACAGGGTGGGTTCTCTGTGTAACAATCTTAGCTGTCCTGTAACTTGGTAGACCAGGTTGGCCTTGAACTCACAGAGATCCCCACGCCTCTGCCTCCCTAGTGCTGGGATCAAAGGCATGTGCTACTATGTTCTTTTAAATGCTGATGGGTTTGAGTGGAACACAGTAATGTAGGTTGAATGTCACTTGAGGCTTTAAATAAAGGGTGAGGATGAGTGGCTTTGTGCCCAGTTGATGAAGTCTCTATGGTGTGGGTTTAATTAGTAATTTCATAAATTATCTGTAATGGGAACATCACAGTGTTGTTTTTCTCTTTGAGAAATGTTAATGAGGGAGGTTATGAAAAGGAGAGTTTAGCACTTCTAATTTGATTGTCTTCCTTTGAATTTGGGTGGGTTTTGTTGTTGTTGTTGTTACTTTGTTTTGTTAAGTAGAAAGACTATACCAGAGAAATGTGAAGATTCTTTTTTGTTTGTTTTATTTTTTAAGACAGGTTCTCACTATGTTGCTCTGGTTGTCCTGGAACTTACTATGTAGCTAGAACACGCTGGCCTTGAAATAGAGATCTACTTGTTCCATTACAGCCCACCTTTGAAAAGTCCTTTTAATTTTAATGAGCAGGAATTAAAATTAAGTAAGTAGATTTGTATGCAATGAGTAAAGTATAGATTTGTAATTTAGAAAAAGCTATGTTTGTTACTAGACCAAAGTGTGTTTGTAAGTATACATACTGTGTTGAGAGCCACTTTGTTTTTCTGAATAAATTACATCTGTAGAGAAGATTTATAAATGGTCGTTTGCTTTTTCCCCTTATGCTCGGGTGCAGTGTGTGTGGTGTTGGACTGGATGCTGTGCACAAAGGAAACTCTACAGCTCACTGTTTACTAATACCAGGGCCTTGCAGTGAGGAAATATTTGCTGAGTGCTAAATTATCTGGTAGAGTCACATTTTATGTTTGAAACAGTTTAGGGTTAAAAACTAGGAAGAGGAAGAAAACATTGACATTTTGTGACTTTAAGTCATTATCTTCTGAAGTTAGAGTGTTTTAAAGCCTTAAGCAATTTTATGACAATAATGTAAGCAACTTTTGTAAGGGAAGTTCTGGGATGGGGTTTCTCTGTGTGGGCAACTTTTTGTTAAAAGGTAGTTTCTGCATTGTTTAGAATTTGTGACATAAAAGCTTTGCGAAGCTCTATAATCTTTTTTTGGGGTGTATTTTTTGGGGGAGGGGTTTCGACACAGGGTTTCTCTGTAGCTTTTGGACCTTGCTGGCCTCAAACTCAGAGATCCGCCTCCCTATGCCTCCCAAGTGCTGGGATTAAAGGCATGCGCCACCACCGCCCGGCTTGAAGCTCTATAACCTTGAAACATACTGTATACCAACCTTTATTTTTCTTAGATTTTTTTATTTAATGTGCACTAGTATTTTCTGTATATATTCTCTTTGAGGATGATGGGTTCCTTGGAACTGGAAATACAGCTGTGAGCTGCCATGTGGGTGCTGGAAATTGAACCCAGGTCCTCTAGGAGAGCAGCCAGTGCTGTTAACCACTGAGCCATCTCCAGCCCCGTTGTATACCAACTTTAACAAGGTCAGGACAGTCATAGTTTTGGCTTTTCTATAGTGCAAAAGAAAAAGAAAATTTGACATACAGCTGGCAGTCTATGTTCTTTTGCTTTTCTGGGCCAAGATAGGATTTTCTAAGGAAAGTGTTAATCATTAATAAAAAACAAAAAAGGACCTAGGAGTTTGTACCTCTCACATTCTGTAGAGTGAATCTCCTTTTTGTTTTTAGATTGTATGCTATTAACTAGACTATCCTCTAATTTTGTCTTCCTGTTTCCATTCAAGTTTATGAGAGATCATGAGAAGACACTTACATATATTGATTGTTTTTATTGTATACTGTTTCTTTTTAATAGCTCCTGGACACTGCTTTAAGGAAAATTAAAAAGAAACAGCTTACAGACCTTTGCTAAACTAACTAATTTGGGTTATAGATGGAGTTGGAAAACTAAAAACAGACCCTATGAAAACAACTACAACAGAGCTTAGGTGAGTGAATGAGACTGAGCCAGATTCTGAGCTGCCTTTCGTGATCCTATGCCTGCCAGTTAGCTGCCTTATAGTCTCCTTTTTTTTCCTTTTAGCTTGTGAATTTGAAATAATTTTTAATTTTTTAAAAATTATTTGTTTTTAGATAGGGTTACTCTGCAGCGTTGGCTATTCTGGAACTCACTTTGTAGATCAGGCTGGCCTCCAACTCAGAGATCCACCTTCCTGGTGCTGGGAATTAAAGTGTGTGCCACCACTGCTTGGCTAACATTATTTTAATTTATAAAGTAAAGAAAGCTTTTTTGGTTTTTAGCATATCTTGGTAATACTTATATTTAGTCTTTAAAATTATTAATTACTATTTGAAATCAGTGATAGGCTTTTAAGAACATATGGATATTTCTTGAACATTTTTTTATTTTTTTCTTTTTTTGGTTTTTCGAGACAGGGTTTCTCTGTAGCTTTGGAGCCTGTCCTGGAACTAGTTCTTGTAGTCCAGGCTGGTCTCAAACTCACAGAGATCTGCCTGCCTCTGCCTCCTATGATTAAAGGTGTGTGTCACCACAGCCTGCTTTTTTTAATTATTTAAGTTCATTGTCTGGTGTAACTGCTGTGGGATGAGACATCTGTAGAAAAACTTAAGTGTTCTAGGAAGCTTACAAATTAGCAAAAAAAAAAAAAATTTTTTTTTCTCTGTGTTGCCCTGGCTGTCTTGAAATTCACTTTGTAGACCAGGCTGGGTTCCAACTCAGAGATCCACCCACTTCTGCCTCCTGAATACTGGGATTAAAGGATGATGCTCTACCACCTTCCCACTTAAAATTTTTGTGCATATGGATGTTTTATGTGTCTGTCTTTGTACCACATGCATCTGGGTGTCTTCAGAGGCTGGAAGAGGGCATTGGATTTCCTAGAACCAGAGTTACAGACTCAGACTGTTGTTAGTTGATATATGGGTGCTGGGAATCAAACCAGGGTCCTTTGGAAGAGCAGCCAGTACTTTTAACCGCTGAGCCATTTCTTCAACCTCTGATCTGTTAAGATATCGTCTGGCTCAGTGGTGGTGACAGCACACGCTTTTAATCCTTTATTCTCTTGGGAGGCAGAGGCAGGTGACACTGTGAGTTTGAGGCCAGCTTGGTCTACTGATCTATAAGTTCCAGAGCAGCCAGACCTGTTACAAAAAGAACCACTATCTTGAAAAAAACAAAGAAAGATATCTTCTAACAGTTTGGGTATAATGTCCCTTGTCTGTAATTCTAACTGTTCAGGAGGCTGAAGCAGGAGGATCACAAGTTCAAGGATAGCTAGAATAAATTAAGAAGACTGCTTAAAAATTTTAACAAGGGGGTTGGAGGCATGGCTTAGTGTGCTGGGACTCGAGTTCAGCTTTTAACATTCCCTGAGTGATTCGTACCCTTGTAACTCCAGTTGTAGGGGATGCTCTGCTGCCTTCTGACACCAGGCATGCATGTTGTGCATGTACATGCATGTAGGCAAAGCACAGTAAATAAATATAAATACTAAATAAGTATGGGCTGGGGATGTAACTGATAAAATGTGTGCCTAACATACACAGATCTTTAGGTTTAATTCCCAGTACTACAAAAACTAAAACAACCCAAAGGAATGGGTCTTCTAGGAGCTGAATTTCAGTGCATATTGGTTGAAAGTGGCATTTTAATCTTGCTGATTTTATTACCATTGTCTATACATAGCAATTTGGGAGACAGTCTTGGAATTTGAACATAAACCTCTGTTTCAGAACAGTTTTTTTTTTAATAATTTGTTTTTTATTTTATGTGCATTGGTGTTTTGCCTGCATGTATGTCTGTGTGGGATTGTCAGATCTTGGAATTACAGACAGTTGTGAACTGCCATGTGGGTGCTAGGAATTGAACTTGGGTTCTCTAGAAGAGTAGTCAAACCTCTTAACCACTGAGCTATCTCTCCAGCCCCCCACAGTCAGTTTTGTTACATATCTAATGAGTTTTACTTTTATAATGTATTTGAAGTTTTATTTTGTGTGTATGAAAGTTCTGCCTGTATGTATGTTCTGTCTCTATGTGTATCTGAACCTTATCTGAGTGCAGTGTTTGTGGAGGCCAGAACAGGGCATTAGATTCCTAGGAACTAGAGTTAGAAAAGCTTGTGAACCTTTTTGTTGGTGCTAGGAATCAAACCCAGGTCCTCTGCAAGAGCCTCAAGTGCTCTTAACCACCGAGCCACATCTCCAGTCCTCTAACCCCATCCTTCTTTTTTGAGACTCCTGTAGCACAAATCTCAAATGCTGGGATTATGTACATCACGAGTATCTGCAATATCTGTCAGACTGGCCTTGAACTCACAGAGATCTGTCCTGTCTTTGCTGGGATTAAAAGTGTGCACCACCACTGACTGACGCTTTTTTTTTTTTTTAAATAAGAAATGGGTTTGATCTTGCTATATAGCCTAGGTAAACTGAAAGTAATTCTGAATCAGCCTTTTCAGTGCTAGGATTACATTACAGCAGTGTGGCACCACACCTAGTTGTTTTTATGAGCAGAGGAGGATTAAGTCTTGAATGTATTTGAGTCTTTCAAGAAAGAGCTAATGATAATTTTATTAAGTATTTATTCAGAATTGTGTGCTATGTGGTAATACTTAAAAGCATGTGCTGAAGAAAAGTTAGATCAGCATTCTGAATTGCTAGATCGAGAACATCAAAAAATGCTTTCACAAAAGAAAAAAGCCTGCTGGATCCACCCCCAGGAATCCTAGTGAGTCTCCATGGTAACAACCTCCTTGCTTACAACTTGTCACTGTGTAGCTGTCACTGAGGTTCAAAGAAAAGCCAGTATCAGCACTGTATGGCATTAACTACTGATAAAATAATGTTGCACATTTGCAATGTACCAGGAATAGAAAAGAAATTTAAGGGTTTAATTTATTTGTTCTGTTAACTAAAAGCTTTAAAAGGCTGCCTAATTACGGTAAGGTGCATCAATGGGAACTGAGTGAGTGGCAAAGGAGGGTTAGAAATCTTAGATATTTTTTTTCCTTTCAGTTTGCAACTGAGGAAATAAGATGAGGAAAATGAAATGCCATACTTACGTTCACATAGAGGCAGAGACAGAATTTCAGCCAAGCTTTTTTAAAACTTTCCCTTCTAGTCTGTGGTTTCTGTCCATTCATTAGCTCTACTTTCCATAATGAAATCTCAGTTTTGGAGGTTAGAAAGACCTGAGAGATCACGCATGGAACCTTTTTGCGTGTATGTGCCATGTACACTTATGCTGGTTGTCATGGAGGTCACATGCTACCTTGGGGAGCGTTAGTTCTTCAACAGTGTAGATTCCTTTTTAGGTTGTCAGCCTTAGTGACTAGTCCCTTTACCCATTGAGCCACCTTGCTGTGCTTACTGCTGGAGTTGTAAGGGAAGTCCGTTTATATGTGTTTCCCATCTTAAAACTAGATGCTTTGGGTTTTTTTTTTCTCTGTAGATCAGAATAATTCTCAAAAAATTTTTTTTCTTTAAATTTGGACAGTTTATCTCTACTCAAGTCATGCTTGTCAGTCTTGAGAAGACAGGTAATTTCTGTAGACGAGTTATGTCATGCCTAAACCCTAGAACTTTGAAAAGATAATGCCATATTTGGAATAAGTTCTTTAATAAGTGGGGAGGAATATGTGAGAACAGATGCTATATTGAGCTTAATGTACTTTCTAATAAAGGTGAAATGACTGTGAACTAAAGAATCACACTCCCTAAAATAGGCCTTCAGCGTTTTGTTTTTTTCTTAAGCCACTTTCATGTTGCCCAGTCTGTCTTCAAACTTACTACGTAGTAGATGGTGGGCCTTTATTCCTTTTCCTGCTCTGTACCCTCCTGAATGTCAAAATTATAGACTTACCCCTCACTGTGTGGTTCTCTCTGGTTTGGAATGCCCTGTGTAGACTGGCTTTTGAACTCACCAAGACCTACCTGCCTTTGCTTCTTGCATGCTGGGACTAAAGGTATCTATTACTACACCTGGATCTGAAATATAGTTAAAGCAGAATCAGAAACCAAACAGGCAGATTGTTCTGTTTTTGTGATGTATTAGACTGCTTTTATCTTTGTTTAAAGTATGAGCACATTTAGATGGATATTGTGGTACATAGCTGAAATTCTAGTATGTGAGAGGCTGAGGCAGGAGGATAAGAAATTGGAGGTCAACTCCAGCTACATAGGAAGTTTGAGGTCAGCCTGACATACATGAACCTCCTCCCCCAGAAATAAAAAATTAAAACTAAAGTAGGTACATTTATTCAGAAAATGAAGTCAGGTGGTGGTGGCTCATGCCTTGTAGATGGATCTCTGTGAGTTTGAGGCCAGGCTGTTCTACAAAGCTAATTCCGGGACAGCCATGGCTGTTACACAGAGAAACCCTGTCTCAAAAAACAAACAAAAATTCAAGGTTATTTATGTCTTTTAAAAGCAAATACAAACATGCATTTATTTTTGTCTTACAGAAAACCAAAGTGAAAATGCTATTGGCAACTTTTTACTGTCTTCAATAGAATAGAGATTGCTGTACTGAAAATATAGTGAGGCTAGGACTGCATATCAGTAGTTAAGAGTGTTTGTCCAGGGCTGGAGAGATGGCTCAGAGGTTAAGAGCATTACCTGCTCTTCCAAAGGTCCTGAGTTCAATTCCCAGCAACCACATGGTGGCTCACAACCATCTGTAACGAGGTCTGGTGCTCTCTTCTGGCCTGCAGGCATACACACAGACAGAATATTGTATACATAATACATAAATAAATATTAAAAAAAAAAAGAGTGTTTGTCCAGCATACAGAGGTCCTGGATTGGATTACAGATGACTATAAAAAAAACATGATATTATGTGAGAGTCTTGTTTATGTAGCCCAGTTAACCTCCAATTTAGGATGTCCCTATCTCTGCTTCAAGAATACTGATTGGAGTTATAGGTGTGTGTCAACAGATCCAGCTCTGAAGTTTTATGGATCTTTTTGATCCAGTATTTTTTTTTTCTTTTAAAGAATCTCTTGTAGCCCAAGATAGCTTTAAACTTGATATATAGCCAGGGCTGACCTTGAACTCATGATTCCCCCATGTTTTCCTCTCTCAAGTGCTGAGATTATAGGTAAGTGCTGTCACCTCTGACTTTTTGAACTTTTAAGATTTCGAAAGTTGAAGACCATAGCACTTGTCTTGTATTCAGGGTATAATCGGATACATTAATTGTTAGTTATGAATCTTAAAACCTAGCCTTTTCCTGAAGTGTTCCTTTCCTAATTCTAAAATACCTATCATTAGTCTTATTTGACCAGTGGATTTTCTTTTGGACATAAGATCTCCCTAGTTAGCTGACTTGGAACTATATATACATTTATTTATTTGCGTGTATGTATGTGTAAGTGTGTGCCTGCTGAAGGAGATTAGAGGACAATTTGAAGGAGACAGTTTTCTCCCTCCACCAGGTAGTAGTAACCTGGAATCTTATTCAGGCCCTCAGGCTTTTGTGACAAGTGCTTTTTGTTTGTTTGTTTTTAAATCTGTGTAGCCTTCTCAACCAGCCCTGGCTTTTTGCTTTGTTTTGCTTTTTGAGACAGACTCGCTTTACATTCCAGGCTGACCTAGAACACTTATGTGGCTTAGATTGGTCTTTAACTTGTCTTCCTGTCTCTGCTGTCTGAATGGATGCTGTGATTATAAATGATTACAGGTGTGTATTATGATGTCTACCTCTCATTGAGTTCTTTTGAGTAGGTAGGTGGGCTGAGTGTTTTGACTTTAATAGGTTTCTTAGTGATGTAGGATGTGCTGGTCATCTCTTGACTCCTGCCATTGTAGTGTAAGTTGTTCTTCAGTGGTAATAAGGAGTACTGAGGATTGAACTTGGGGCCTCATATTTTAGACAGGCACTCTGCCATTGAACTACAGCCCCAGATATTTTTCTTCTTCCTATTCCTTTTCTAAGATTTTTTTTTATGTGTAGTATGTTTGTTTTGCTTGTTTGTGTGTTGTGTGTACAGTGCCTGTGGAAGTCAGAAGAGGACGTTGGAATCTCTGGAACTGGAGTTAATTGAAGTTACAGATGTTTGTTAGTCAGTACTGGGAATTGAACCCTGATCCTCTGAAAGAGCATCCAGTGCTCTTAGCTGCAAACTGTTTCTCCAGCCCTGTTGCATTGTTCTTAAAGTTTGATCCTCCTACTCCCACACATCTGTTCTTACTTTTTAGCCCTTTTTTTTCCTGTACTGGGGATTGAACTCAGTGTTCTATCACCAGGCCCAGCTGATAGTGTTTGAATTCTAAACAGCCATATGCTGTAAGCTAGGATTAAAGAGAAAAGAAAACACCATTTTCTCTAGACTACCGTGGGGTCAGCCGTCTTTGCCATATTGTCTGGTCTTTGTTAAAGCCCTCTTTCCATTGGGCCCACATTAAAGCACATCCTAACTGGTATCTTGACTAGCAATCTTGACTTGAAGCCTCCATTTACAGGTTGATTCACAGTGGGAAAGAGAACTGTATTTGGAATTTATTTTTCTGAAAGTATGAATTTTCTTGTCTTTCATCTCTTAGCTTTTTACATTCTTTGCACCTCTTATTTGGGCTTGTACCTTCTCCATAGCTGACTGTTATACCATCTTTGGGGCTACAAAATAAAAGTTAGAAGATTTTAAGTTCTCAGAATAATGTCGCCCACATTGTACATATGTCATATTTTGAGTTTACTAAGTCTCCAGTTATATGCTTTATATACAGTTTGCACAGCATATTGACTTAGGTTGGTATGAGAACTCAAATGTTAAGGCTTAAGTTGCTAAATATTTTTTTCCCCATTTTTCTCTTACTGTTTTAGACAGAGGCTAGTCTTGTTTTGCCTTTTTTTTTTGTTTTGTTTTGTTTTGTTTTGTTTTGTTTTGCAGGTTCACATTATGTGATTCCAGCTGGCCTGTACTCACCATGTAGAGCAGATGGGCCTCTGCCTTCTGAATCTTGAGATTAAAGGCATGTGCCATCATGCCCAGCTTTGGTTTGGTTCTGACAGGGTCTATTATGTAGTTTTGGCTTTTCTGGAGCTTGCTATGTAGACCAGGCTGGCCTCAAACTACCTTGCCTCTGCTTCTAGAGTACTGAGATTAAAGTCTTGTGCCACCGTGCCTAGCCTTGTTTTTGTTTTAAAATATACTTTTTTTTTCTTCTTTTTTTCTAGAGATAGGGTCTAAAGAGCCCAGGCTGGCCCCAAATTCCATGTCTACGTAAGGCTGGTTGTGAATTCCTGGTCTTTCTGCCTCAGCTTCCCAAGTGCTGAGATTGCAGGTATGTATGTATGCCCTGCTAATCGCTTTCATCAGTTGAAGTATAGAGCCCCCTCTCTGTAGATTGCTCTTCTTGCTCATAATATAATAATTTCTTTTTAAAAATTTTTTTTTTTTAGTAATGTCTTCTGTTTTATTCTTGTTTACTTCTTTTGACTTTGAGACAGAATTTTACTCTGTAACCTGTGCTAGCCATGCTAAACTGAGCAATCCTTTTTGCCTTCTGAGAGATAGAATTAAAGGCATGGGTCACTTTTCCCACTTTACTTCTTTGATTCAAGGTTAAGAGTAGTAGAAAACTGAGCAAAACATAGTGGGAGATAGAGGTAGGAAAAACCAGGAGGTCAGGGCCAGCCTTAGTTACACATAGCAAGTAGATAGTAGCCTTGGATACATGACGTGCTTAAGGTGGGGGCAGAAGTGAGAAACTTTATTTATTTAAATGAGTTTGATAAAGGATTATCCAGAAGTTTATTTTTTAGCATATGTAAGCCCTTTAGGATGAATCATGGTAAGTCCTGGTCTAAAATTTCTTTCAACTTTAAAAAAATAATCATGCAAAAAATGTCATGCCTGACTGGTAGTGTCACGTGCCTTTAATTCCAGCACAGAGAGATCTTGGAGTTCAAGGCCAGCCTGGTCTACAGAGCAAGTTCCAGCCTGCCTCTGTCTCCTGAGCACTGGGAGTAAAAGTGTGTACTGTAGTGACATTTCATTTGTATTTTAATAAATAAAGCTTGTCTGAAGATCAGAAAAGTAAAACAGACACACTGGCCTGCCTAACAGACCAGGCAGCAATGATACACACCTTTAATCCCAGTAGCCACACTAGTCCAAGTGCACACACTTAATCCCAGAACTAGAGAAGATTTTAAAATGGGAGGAGACAGCTCTCAGCCTTAGTCTCATTCTGAGGTTTCCTGGAGACAGGATCACCATTTTTGGACTGAGGTTGAGGTAAGAGTCAGTGACTGGCTGCTTTATTTATTAAAATACAAATGAAATGCCTCTGCAGTGCACCGCCACCACTACCCAGCTCTGATTCTGCTTTGTGTGTGTGTGTGTGTGTGTTTTGTTTTTATCTGGTGTGTGAACAGAATGCATGTGTGAGACGTAATTACCCTTTCAGTAATGTCCTCCTTTCAGCAACCATGTATGGGTAAAGCTGCTCAGTTCCCTGCTCCTCCCTCTGAGTGCAGAGCAGAGGCTGCTCTGCAGAAACTGCTGCTCCACTTTGCAGCTTTCTATATTTGTACAGCAACAGCAGGAGCAGCCCACTAGCTAGGCAGTGCAGTTATCCTGCGCACCCACATTGCCTCAGACCTGCTCAGAATTCAGCCAGGGCTTGAGATTTGTGTTCTTAACCTGCATCTATCTGTCTGTCAGTGTACATTTTTTGTGGAAGACTAAGGTTTTCAAGTAAAAGAGGTGACTGACTTGTTTGTCCTTTTTGGTTTGATTTATGTAGGTTTGTCAGTGGAGAATTGAGGAATGCGGGCCTGCAGGGAGGACAGATCTGTAGTTTGCTAACAGCCTCTTGAGTAGCAGGTGCCAGGCTGGTGAGTTTAGTGTCAGGAAGTCTGTGTTACCTTGGAAACACGGCTCACTGAAGAAGTGCCTTAGACAGATCACAAAGACCAGTCTTAAAGGTGGGACTGAACCTACTTTCTGATGTAAATTTGAAATTTAAGGCTGGAAAACCAGCTCTCTAAAGCTTTTGTGTTCATCTCTTGAGAGTGGTACAGTAGGGCTCCTATTTGGCCTTGTGCTGAGAAGAGCTGTGGGGAATGCCTGGTTATTTCTGGTTCTGCAGCTACCTCTGCTGTTCTGAATTCACAGTGCTTTGTAAAGTTTTTCTTAACAGGCCTTGTAAGGCCTTGTGATATCACACCTATTTAGGACACAGGGGGACATGATCTGTAGCTTTCAGGCAGTTTTCCAAGCTACTAATGTTGATACTGTTTTAAAGACTTTGTTGACTTGTTCTGTTGTTTTAATGAATTATTTAACTTAATTGACGATTTCAATCTTGATCATCTTATCTAAAGTGAAGTTGTTTTACTGATTTCTTTTATTTCCTTGCCCCACCTCATCCTTGTGAGTCACAGTCTGTAAAGCTGGGGGCAGAACTTGTCAGCTGAGGGGAACAAGAAAGTTTGTTGTACATGTTTATAACTATGGCTCATTCGGAGATGAAGACTTTAAATGCTGGAAAAACAGCTTTATCGAGGCAACTTCTATCTGCAGCTGGATTGAGTTAGGTGCAGAATTCTTTGGCTAATCAGTGATATATATTCTGTCTTTGAAGACTATGTCTGGTAGGGACTCATGGGTCCTGTATACCGCATGACATTCTAAAATACTGACTATAGCAGTGTGTTTGCTTAATCGCCCCCTTTGCCGTTTTTAGTGCCCATCAAATTTTCCTGTTGTATTGTTTTCTCGATTATACCACGAGCTACTATGTAGTGGGGGCTCATGTTAAAGATTAAATTCTGTGACAGCTCTTTGGTTGTTGTTTGAGACAGGGTCTTGTGTCACCCTGGCTGTCCTTGAATTTATTATATAGACCATTCTGGTCCCCAACTCATAACGCTTGGTTTTTACAGCTCAGCTTTAGCAGCTGATACCATGGAAGCACCTTTATGTTATAGTTTTCTCTTTGTTTTTGGTCTTTTTGGGTTTTTCGAGACAAGGTTTCTCTTTAACAACAGCTCTAGCTGTCCTGGAACTCCTAGCTCTTGTAGACCAGGCAGGCCTTGAACTCCACAGATCCACTTGCCTCTGCCTCCTAAGTGCTGTGTTAAAGGTGTGCCCTACCATCACCCAACCTGTTTTTGGTATTTTAATAATTTTATGCTGGGCGGTGGTGGCACACACCTTTAATCTCAGCACTTGGGAGGCAGAGCAGACAATCTATGAATTTGAGGCCAGCCTGGTCTACAAGAGCTAGTTCCAGGACAGAGAAACCCTGTCTTGAAAAACAAAACAATGATAATTTTATAAGTTTCCACTCTCATTACTACTGTTATTATTTTGCTTTTTCAAAATAAGGTTTCTCTGTAGCCCTGGCTCTCCTGGAATTCACTCTGTAGACCAGGCTGGACTTGAATTTAAGAGATCTTCCTACCTCTGCCTACTGTGCTAGGATTAAACACATGTGTCACCATGCCCAGTTCCAGGCCTTATTTATGCGTATCCACTTTGAAAGCTTCCACAAATTTATTTTGATATGATGATGAGGGGGGACAATAAATTTCAAAGAGGGCTGGAGAGATGGCTTAACGGTTAAGAGCACTGCCTGCTCTTCCAGAAGTCCTGAGTTCAATTCCCAGCAACCACCTGTGTGGCTCACAACCATTTGTTATAAGACTGGTGCCCTCTTCTGGTCTGCAGGCATACATGTGGACAGAACACTGCATACATAATAAATATTTAAAATATAAATTTTAAGGAAGAAGAGAAATTGGGCTGATGAAGTGACTCTGTGTGATTAAGAGAACTGGCTGCTTTCCCAGAGGACCTGGTTCAATTCCCAGCACCCACATAGCAGCTCACAAACCCTTTTCTGACCTTCACGGGCCTACACATGGTGCACACATTTACTTGGAGACAAAACACTCATGAAATAAAAGTTTTATTATTCACTAATGTGAGCACTAAGGACAGGGTTTCTTTCTGTATTCCTTACTGTCCTGGAACTAGGGTGGCCTCAAATTCACATAGATTTGTGTTGTGTTATGTCTGCCTCTCGAGTGCTAGGGTTAAAGCACATGCCACCAACCATCCAGCTAAAAAACAATTTTTAAAAGAAATGCACTCAGGGCCCGTGGTCAAATATTGAATAATGAGAAACACTGTATACCTATTGGATTTTAAGAGGCCCAGTTGGGGGCTGTTCTATTAGTTGAACATTGTCTTCTTACCTTTCTCCCATGTCTCAATACATGAACCTGACATTTTATTTTTTATTTTATATGATTGAATGTTTTGGCTGCATGTATGCCTGTACCATTGCATGCATGCTATGCCTGGAGAGGCCAGAAGAAGGTGTTATACCCTTAACTAGAATTACATAGATAGTTGTGGGCCACCCTGTGGGTGCTGGGAATTAAACCCAGGTCCTCTGGCAGAGCAGCCAGGGCATGACTGTTGAGCCATCTCTACACCCTCACACTGTTTTTTGTGGGTTTTTTTTTTTTTATGTTGAGTTTTGTATCCTGTTAACTTTGCTAAGTGTACAGCAGATCCAAGAGTTTTCTAGTGGAGTCTTTAGGGTCTTTTAAGTATAAGATCATATCTTCTACAAATAGAGGTACATTTGCTTATTTGTATCCTTTTTCTATTCAGGTAACCATTTTGAAGAGATATAACCATCTTGTTAAGATTAAAGCTTTCTGAAACCTAACGTTCCATAGACACCAAATTTAGCATCTACAATAACAGAAGCAGATGCTTATTTGAGTTCTTTCCGTGTCTTACATGTTGTACATTCAAATCTTTTTCCTTTTTTTTTATTGATTTTTTTATTGAGCTCTACATTTTCTCTGCTCCCCTCCTTGTCTCTCCCCTTCCCACTTCAACCCTCCCCAAAGGTCCCCATGCTTACTGAGGAGATCATGTCTCTTTCTACTTCCCATGTAGATTAGGTCTATGTAAGTCTCTCTTAGTGTCCTCATTGTTGTCATTGTTGTCTCTGGGATTGTGGTTTGTAGGCTGGCTTTCTTTGCTTTATGCTTAAAAACCACCTATGAGTGGGTACATGTGATAACTGTCTTTCTGTAACAAACATCTTGTAGATACTGTTTGTAGCCTGCCTGCCTTTCTCCCCCTACCCCTTTTTCAGTTGTTTGTTGGTTTGTTTGCAAGACAGGATTTCTCTATGTAGCCTTGGCTGTCTCAGTACATGCTCTGTAGACCAACCTGGTCTCAAATTCACAGAGATCTACCTGTCTCTGCCTCTTGAGTGCTGAGAAAGCTGTATACCACCCCCTAGCTGTAACCATTTTCACACAAGAAAATACAAAAAGATGTTTAATAAGCCAGGCCATGGTGACAAATGCCTTTAATCCCAGCACTTGGGAGGCAGAGACAGGGGACCCCTGAGTTCAAGGCCAGGCTAGTCTGCAGAATGAGTTCCAGTACAATCAAGGCTACACAGAGAAACCTTGTCTCAACAAACACCAACAAAAATGTTTAACAATTTCATAAAACTACTGGGGATGTAGGGATGTAACTCTGTTGGGTAGAGTGTTTAGCCAGCATTCAGGAAACCCTGGAGTTGCTTGGCACTCCATAAACTTAGCATGATGCTAAGCTTACTTCCAGCACTTAGGAGGTAGGGATCGAAGAGTAAGAAGTGCATGGTCATGGTACAATATATAGCGAGTTAAAGGCAAGCTGGAATATGTGAGTATATTCAAAAAGAGAAGAGGCTGGTGAGATAAATGGTTCAGTGAGTAAAAACATTTTATAACAATAGCCTGGTGAGTGAGTTTGATCCCTCCTGGAACCCATGTAAAAGTGGAAAGAGAGAACCAACTCCAAAGTTGTTACCTACTTCCACACGTGCATGGCATGTAGCTTCTCCTTTCAGTAATAATAAACATTTTTAAAAAGAAAAACTAATGTTCACAAAGTTACCTGGTTAGCCCCCAAACTGGAAAATAAAGAGCCTTGTTATGACTATACAACTGGGGTAGGCTGCACCATAGGCTTGCAATAGATATGTAGTGGGGTCTTTTCTTCTCTTCTCTTTTCTTTTCATTTTTTTTTTCATTATATAGTCAAAGGTGGCCTTCAACACTTGATCCTACCTCTAATTCTGTCTCTTTCGTGATGGGGTCATAAGTATGTGTCACCATGTTGAGTTTATGAGTGATAGGGCTTTGTGCGTGTTAGTTTAGCGCTGTGCTAATTGAGCTGTATCTCCAGCCCCTTCCTTTAGTTTCCCCTTGCACTATATACATCTCTTGGAGATGCATTCATGATGAAAGGTTATGGAATGGAAGGACTAGCAACTTTTGCCTGGTTCAAAACTGAATTTTGTCAGGATAACAGAGGGATCTGTTCAAAAGAAGTGATACCACAGGAATTTGTGTATGACCATGTAATTGCCATGGAGAATAATAAAAATATTATTCTACCCAGGATATGATAAACAGTTACCACAAAGAATGATTTTAGACAGGTAAATAAGAATCAGGTATTTTAAACTGGGTGGTGGTGGCGCACACCTTTAATCCCAGCTCTCTGGAAGCAGAGCATGTTGATCCCTGAGTTAGAAGCCTGCCTGGTCAAAAGAGTGAGTTCCGGGGTTGGAGATATGGCTCAGAGGTTAAGAGCACTGATTGGTTTTCCAGAGGTCCTGAGTTCAATTCCCAGCAACCACAATGATGGCTCACAACCATCTGTAATGAGATCTGGTGCCCTCTTCTGGCCTACAGGCACACATGCAGACAGAACACTGTAAACAAAGTAGATAAATAAATCTTAAAAAACAAAAAGTGAGTTCCATGAGTTTCAGACTCATGTCTGAAAACCCTGTCTCAGGAGATTAAAAAAAAAAAAACCCAAATAGCCTGGTGTGAGCTGCTCGTGACTGATTTCACCGCTTGGGAAGTTGAGGCAAGAAGATCCTGAGCTAAGAAATCAGTCAGGAGTGTCAAGTTCAGGCCAGTCTGGACAGAGTAGCATAACCCAGTCTCAAGTAAACATACAACAGAACCCACTTTTGTGGGGGAGATTTTTTTTTTATTTTATTTTATGTGCATTGATGTTTTGGCTGCTTTATATGTCTGCGTGAGGGTGTTAGAATTGGAGTTACAGACAGTCGTGAGTTGCCATGTGAGTGCTAGGAATTAAACTTGGGTCCTCTTGAAGAGAAGGTCCTTTTAACTGCTGAGCCGTCCCAGCACCGCAGTCCTTTTTTTGCTCCCCTTAGTCAAGACAGGTTTTCTCTGTGTAGTCCTGAAACTTTCTCTGTAAACCAGGTTGACCACAAACTCACATAGATAATCATACTCACTTTTCAAAAAATAATGTAGTAAGAGATACTTGGAATGTGTTCTTAGAAGTGACCTGCTCACTGGTAACCCCCCCCCTGCCCCCTTTTGTTGCTGTTGTTTCTGACAGGTTCTTTCTTTATAGCCTTAAAATGTCTTGAAACTGAGTGCTAGCTCACGCAGATTGGTTCTTAAATTGCATTTGAAGAATTGCAAATCTGAAGAAATTGCATTTTTGAAAAAAAGAATTGTGAAGCCAACACAGTTTAGCTCATAATTCCAGCCTTTGGGAAGGCTGTGGCAGGAGAATCTCATATGCCTTATCTGCATAGCATTATCCTTCTGAATGAATGAATGCAAAAGAAGAAATTCTCTGACCATATTGAAAAATGATTATAAAGCCATTTCTGGAAGGTTGCATGATAATAATTCTGAAATGTTGTCTTCAGTAATTAGGATTATAAGGTAGTTTTAAAAACAACTGTGACTGTTTTGAAAAAAAATTCATAGTCTGCCTACATGATACTAACATATGGTGTAGTCCTGATGAGCTTCACAAGTGGGCGGAAATAAAAATGCATTGGAGAGAAGAGCAGTAGTGACTCACCAGGTTTGGCTTTCTGGCAAGACAGTGAAATTAAAGAGGACTTGGAGGCCTTAGAACATGCCAGATTTGAGTGACTGCAGGGTGTTATGGAGAAGTCAGATGGTAGAGTCCTTTGTTTTTAGAGGAACCCTCTAGAGCCCTCCCTTCTTCCATACTGTGGAACACTGAGTTCAAACTAGAATGATAGAAAAATGATATTGCCTTCATTCTCCCCAGGAAGAGATATACCTCAGCTTAGCCACTGTATGCAAGTTGCTGCATCCACCATTTTTCTTTTGCTGCTCATATGGAGACAGTAAGAGCATAGAAAAAGAACATTTGCTTCCGTTTTTTCACTTAGTGTTCCTCAGTGCCAAGTGGAGTTGTATATTGAAGTCAGAGGACAGCTTTTGGGGGTCAGTTCTCACTGTCCATCTTGTTGAGGCATTGTTTTTTGAAATCCAGGCTTGTCAACAGACAACTCTGTGGAAACAGTTGTCCATGGTAATTTTCTAGTCTTGGCCATCTGTCCCACTGACTTTTCTTAATGAGTTCTGGGGCTAAAACTCAGATTGTTAGACTTACATGAGAAATGCTTTTACCCAGTGAGCCATTTTACTGGCCCAGGAAGGAATTTTTCTCTATAAAGTATTTTGTGTGTGTGTGTTTGGACATATCATTGCCTGTCTGTGTTTGCACATGTGTGTACAGGTTCCACAGGGAACAGAAAAGGAGAGTGTTTTTTGCAAGACTTTTCTATTTTTCTTCCAGCTAAAAATTGGTGTGGCGTTTTGATTGTGTTTGGTCTCTTGGGTCCTGTTATAAGTCCCTCACACTTTCATATTTGGGCTTTAATAAGCCAGGCTTTCCTTTTGCTCTTGGTGTCTTAGAGATTTCCTGACTAGCTTGTGGTCTGAGAAGTCTCATACTTAACTATAATGTGGAAGAAGTAATGCATGTTAAAAACTAGTCATATACGAGCCAGGCATGATGCCTGTGATTGCAGCATTTGGGAAGCTGAGGCAAGATTTAGAGGTCATCCTAGGCTGCATAGTGAGTTCAAAGTTAATCAGGGATACTGTATGAGACACTAGAATAAGTTACATGGTTAGTAATGTTCTAAAGCGGTTTCTCTCGGTTTGGTGAGCAATGACCCCTGGCCCTTACCTATTTGCATCCCATGTAACATCATTAGCAATGGGAATTTAACTTGGTCCCTACTCTTCAGGGTAACTGCTACTCCTCTAGACTCATCGTCTCAATTAAAGTTGGGACCTGCATTGTGGTTACATTTCAAAACAAAGCAGATGCAGATAATCTTCCAGTAACACCTGAATTCTTAGAGATGTTCTACCCTAAATGATGATGCTGTATAAGATTGAATGAAGTGCTGTGAATTTAGTTAATGGAAGCTCCTTTATTGTTGGTAACTTTTTCTCTCTGGTGCTAGGGAATTCAGACTTTACTCTTGCTGAACCTATGCTTTACCACTGAACTAAATTCCCAGATCCCTTTTAATAAATAATGTTTTGTTTTGTTGAGTCTTTCTCACTTCAAGCTGCTCTTGAATTTAAGTCAATATTTTTACCAAGTGCTAGGATTAAAGGTGAGAGCCACCAGGTACTGACTTTCCTCCCTAGATTTTGATGCTTACAGGCAGGTTCAAGTAATTGCTTTTTACAAGGTTTTTGTTTTTGTTTTTGTTATTCTGTTTTCTTTTGTTTGAGACAGGGTCTCTCTACATAACGCTTGACTGTTTTGGAACTCACTGTATAGAACTAAGGCTAGTCTAGAACTCACAGATCTGCCTGCCTCTGCTTCCCAAGTGCTGGGATTAAAGTTGTGTTCCATCATGCCTTGTTTACAAGTTTTTTGTTGTTGTTGCTGCTGCTTTTAGTATGAATGAGTTTTGCTTTTATAATTATTGGAAACATCATTACTTTATTGCCAGTGATTGATTTCATAAATTTCATTACTTTATTGCCAATATTGGAAACTAAGTTGATATGATACTTAGAGCATACTGTTAATCTTAGCTATTTAGTAGGGTGAGGCAGGAGGATTTCAAGTTAGAGGTCAGCCTAAATAATATATTAACCCTATTTCAATTTTGTTTTTAAAGAAATACTTAGTGGAGTGCTTACCTAGCGTGCATGATTCCTGGGTTCAGTCCCAAACACTGAAGAAAAGTTAAAAGAAAAAACCTCGAGCACATATTTTATGCTAGTTACGAAGAGTCTATTGTAGTATGAGGGCCGGCTTGTTGGGGTTTCTGTCCAGCCCAGTACCCCAACAGCCGGCAAGCAACAAAGAAAATCACACACAGGACTCCATAAGGTTATAAACTGATTGGCCCATTAGGTCAGGCTTCTTGTTAACTCTTATACCATATATTACCCCATTATCCTTATCTATGTTAGCCACATGGGCTCAGTACCTTTCTCAGTGTGACAGCTTACATGTTGCCTCTTCGGTGGTCTGCACAGGAGTGGCTGAGAGAGCTTCTGTGTCCCAGAAAACTCCCAGTCTCTTTGCTCCACCCCTACTTCCTGTCTGGCTTTCCCGCCTGTACTGCCTGCCTGGCCAATCAGTGTTTTATTAAAATATGATTGACAGAATACAGACAATTCTCCCACACCAGTCTATGGTGCTGGAGAAAGGGCTCAGTGATTGAGAGTACTTGTTGCTTTTGCAGAAGATCTGACGCCCTCTTGGCTCCCGTTGGAACCAAGCATCCTCATGGCGTACATACACACACATAAGAACACTCAATCAGAAAAAGCAAAGTAAAACAAAGCAGAGCCAGTTTTCAGAGAAGGTAGGTCTGATAGTTCTAGGTCTAGCTTGATCTTTCAAAATTCTTAGATTTTTCAGGTAGACATTGTCCTTGATGACTTTGAGCGGTGCCTGAATATAGGTGACAAAAGTCCAACTGGAAGGGGTTATCAGTGGGAGCTTGTAGGAATTGGGGCTGTTAGAAAATCAGTCTCTACTTGGAAGATTTTCAGTAACGCTTAAAAATAAGGCAGATTGGTTTTGTGGTTCCTCTCTTTGCTTTTACTTCAGTTACTTTCCCATCTTCTGATGATTTTGGTTTCAGTGGTTCATCACCACCCTACGGCCACCAAGATGCATTTACAAAGTCGGGAACTTGGTTGCCTTTAAAAAGTTTATGCCTGACACCTACCTATTCAGGAAAATTGCTTTGGGGGAAATGATAGTATCCTCTCCATATTAATAACATGGTGATACTCTGGTAAAAAAATAAAATAAAAAAAATAACATGGTACTTAATTGCAGAGACTTAGCTTTTCTTTAGCCTCCTGTCCCATACCATGTGTGAAGGCCAGAGATGTAGCTCAGTTGATAGAGGACTTAGAATATGTGAAGCTATAGTTTCTATCCTGATCACTTAGTAAACTAGACGTGGTTGTGCACACTTGTGATCCTGATACTGCGGAGGTGAGGGCAGGAAGGTCAGAAGTTCAAGGTCATTCTCACGGGCATAGTTTTTAGGCCAGTCCTGAATGCCAAAGATGCTGTCATGAGCTCAAAAAGAAAACAACAAAAATGATTATTCTGGTGACTGTTCTGATTACCTAAATGCCTAAATGTACTGAAATTCAACTTCCAAGACTTGTTTTGTTATTTGTTGTGCGATTTGGTGACACATCTTTTCAGCCACTTAGTACTTTTAATTTTCCAACTTTCAGCTGATGTTTAAAATGAGCTTTGAGCCAGGCATTGTGGCACACCCGATGTGCAGCGGATCTCTGAGTTAGAGGCCAGCCTGGTCTACAGAGCAAGTTCTGGAGCAGTCAGGAAGGAAGGAGAGAGAGAGAGAGAGTGAGAGAGAGAGAGAGAGAGAGAGAGAGAGAGAGAGAGGGAGGGAGGGAGGGAGGGAGGGAGGGAGGGAGGGAGGGAGGGAGGGAGGGAGGGAGGGAGGGAGGATTATTTTAGATTTAAAGCAATTTTTAAAATGTTTTTCTTTTTCACTTAACACACACTCCTCTTCAGAATTGTCTTTTGTTGCAAACTTATAAAGACTTTTGATCTAAAGTCTCATGATTTTGCAAAATAATAATAATTAAAATAATGTATGATGCCATTGAGGTAATTGACAACTCAGGTCAGCATTTTTTAAATAGGTACTGGATTCGGTGTTCTATTATATTAAAAGTACTCAAAAAATGATGTGTGTGAATATGTGCATATATGTACTGAGACCAGAAGAGGGCTTTGGGTCCCCTGCCAGACAGGGATGCTGGGAACCAATCTGCAGTGTTTTCGCAGAGCCTTGTGCAAGTACTCTTAAGCCACGAGGCCCTCATTCTAGGTGCAGAAGTACTCCATTTTTAAAATGGAAATTCTTTCTAGTTTAAATGTTTTAAGTTAAAAGTTTAAGCTCTTCTGGCTGGTTACTTTGAAGTGGAATCAGTTGCTTTTTTTCCCGGAATCTCTCTTGTCATCTAACGACCAGCAGTTAGGGGAGAGGCAGGCATATGCAGTTCACTTAGTAGTCTGACCTACGGCTATTGTAAATATTTTATTTTCACTTTCAGTCTTATATAGCTTTGATTTTAATGATGTAAGTCGGTGGGTCAGTTCATAATCGCTTCTATTCTCACGTAACCAAACTTGATGTTTTTGCTCTTTCAATGACAGATTTATTAGAGCAAATGAAAAGTATATTTACCTATCATTGCACTCCCTATTTATGTCTGTTAGGATGGCTATTTGGGGAGCTGGAGAGATAGTTCAGTAGCTAAGAGTATTTTGTTGCTTTACAGAGGACCTGGGTTCAATACCCAGCAACTACATGGTAGTTCACAACCATCCATAGCTCTTGTTCCAGGGATCCAATGCTCCCTTCTGACCTTCATGGACACCAAGCATATATGTGGGGGCACACAATACATGTAGACAAAAGTCACATAAAATAAAATGAAAAAATTTAATAAATAAATAAAAGATGGCCATTTGGACTTGCCTCCTAGGCAATTTTTGCTTCGCCATGCTTTTTTTGCTATAATTCTCCACTAATCCAGTTTTACATTTTCATGCTAAATGTATTGATTTGCATACTTTAAATGCAGATTGTGTTGTTTTCTAGTGTCTGTTTTCATTAACTGTGGCATTCCCCCCTTTCCTGTTTTTCAAGACAAGGTTTCTCTGTGTAGTCCTGGCTGTCCTAGAACTCCTCCATCTGTAGACAGGCTAACCTGGAACTCACAGAGATCCTCCTGTCTCTGCCTCTGCCTCTGTTGGGAATAAAGGCATGTGCTGCTGCCACCACCACCCAGCTAGGTCATTGTTAACTTTAAAAGGAAGAAAGTAGAAAGCTGGTGTGCTGGTGTGCACCTTTAATTCCACTGGGATGTGGAAAGCTGGTGGATCCCTGGGTTTAAGGACAGCCAGGGCTATGAAGAAAAATCTTTCTCAAAGAATAAGGGACCCCCCCCCAAAAAAAAGAAGAGGTAGAAAATATTTAAGACCCAAACAAGCTTATATAAAAGAGAAGGAATAGGAAATAAGATATCCAGAGTGAAAGAATCAGGATGCAAACAGAGGAAAAGTTAAACCCCAAGTTAAACCATTTCTGCCACCTTCTTATTTCTAATGCATGCATATCTAAAAATTTTTTTAATTAAAACAATTTTCTGTGAACAACTGATTTTTAGTTTTTAATTTTTCTTAATATCCATATTTTTGCATTCATATAATTTTTATTATCATTTATTATTACAAGCCTTTAAAACAATAAATTATAAATTATTTGTCTGCTTTCTTTTCCCACAAATTCACTGAATTTAATTTACTTAGGTAACACTTGCGACCTGCCTAAAGAGATACTTCTCTATGGAATAATATTTCCATATTAGAAGTTTTTGAAGCAATAGTGCTTTATATTTCATATATCATTTTATAGATCAAAATGAATTTTAATAATTTATTTTTATTTTATATGCATTGGTGTTTTTGCATTCATACATGTCTGTATGTCGGGCTCTCTGGAACTGGAGTCACAGACAGTTGTGAGCCACCAAGTGGGTGCTGGGAAACAAATTCCCCTCCTGGGAAACAAATTCAGTGCTCTTAACCACTGAACCATCTCTCTAGCCCCATAAAAATGGGTTTTAATGTAAGTATAGGACTTATAGGCCCTCCACTCCCTGTTTTCTTTTAAAAACTTTCATTAAATGGGTTCTCCGAATTCTTTTGAATATAAGTTCTATTTTGGGGGGCAGAATCAGTGTTTCTTAGCCAATGGCTTAATGAAAGTATTGTAAGGAGTATGTATCTTTTCATACATTGGGCAGTGCCTAATATTTGATACTCCCACCTTTAATAGATACTATGATTCTAATTAATGTAAAGATATAATTAGAATTTATATGTCTTTAATGAATTATAGGAATATAGCCACAACCAGTGGGATTCCTTATAACTGGATTCCTTATAACTTGATTCCTCTTTAAATGAATTTTCAAACTAAAAAGTCTTAATTTGATCTTTGACTTGCAAAGTTATTTCTTGGGCCACATAAGTTTCTATAGCGTGAGGAATGTTATCAGCTCCAGCAATTATAGGAAGAAATTGTACAGCCTGCCAGTAACTCGAGCAGTCCCATCCAATCTGACATAACTGAACTGGACTGTGGATTATTTGTATTCTTTTCTCAGTAAATGTTTACTTGTGCTTCCTTCTTTAGTGGAATTGGAAGAGTGTTTCTGCTATTTTCATTTCCAAAGTTGACCTTCATACCCCAAGTTTTTGACAGATAGAAAAATTATTCTCTGTTAACAGTTGTAGAAGTGGAGTAGTTCTGTGTGGACTTTTAAGAGAAGACCTAACTCCCACTTTCCTAAGAAAGCAGGTGTAGATGTTAGCCATTGTTACAGACTGGAAGCTTTAAGTTACCTTGTCATGTGCTGTCCTTTCTTTTATGGTTTAGCAGTTTATTTTTGACTGTTTGTTTGAGACACTCGGGTCTTTTGTATTCTTAGCTGTCCTTGAAATTTGCTATTCAGCAGAGGCTCACCTTGTACTGATCATTCTGCCTTTATTTTCCAAGTGCTGGGATTACAGGAATGTAACACCAGTTCCACTTCCTTTTACTTCTTTTATAAGCTGAATATAACATTTTCCAAAGTTTCCTGTGTCTTGAACGGAACTTGAAGTGAAATCTTTGGCATGAGACAGCCCTAATGATAAAAAAAAAATGTGTGCATTCATCAGTCTTGGTTTCAGCAACAGTGTTTTCACCCGTTGGAACTAGGGATTGAACCCATGTTGTTACACATGCTAGGTAAGTTTTCCACTGGACTATTACACCCTAGGCCTTAAGGAGGATGAGAGAATGAAGAGAGTAATCCTGCATTGCTATCTCTTTCCTCCTCTGTTTTGAATTTGTATCCCAAATAGACGGAATTCTTTTTCATTATTTTTCATTTTTACCACCTTTCTTGGCTTTTGTTTCATTAGGAAGGCTAACAGATGCTGGGAGTAGTGGTGTATGCAGAGACAGGTGGATCTTTGAGTTTGAGACTAGCTCAATCTACCTAGTGAGTTCCAGGATAGATACCCAGAGTGAAATAGTGAGACCCCATATAAAAAAGAAAAGGTCAGAAGAAAACTGAAAAAAAAATTATCTACTAGTATTCTATTAAGAATGAGACAGAGCCAGGTGGTGATGGTACATACCTTTAATCCCAGCAGAGGCAGACAGATCTCTGAGTTTGAGGCCCCCCTACAGAGCGAGTTCCAGGACAGGGTTCAAAGCTATGCAGAGAAACCCTGTCTTGAAAAACCAATAGGTTGGTAGGGAGGATTCAAAGCTATACAGAGAAACTCTGTCTTGAAAGACAGACGGATAGATAGATGGATGGATGGATTAGATAGATGGATAAATAGATTAATTTATATAAAAGAACGAGACAGAATATTATTATTTTCATTTCTGGCAAGTTAAGATTGAGAATTAGTAAAGAAAATTTGCCTGTGCTCCCCTAATAAATGATACTGAACCAGAGTTTTTTAAAGACTTGTCTGATGAGCAACTGACTGATCACTTTACCCTCAACACTATTAAAGAGAACAGGGCTATTCCCTCAAAATTAGTTGGTGAACAACAGGGTTTACATGACCAGTTTGACAACAGCTTGTTTCTGGTCTGCTTCTGAAAACTAATTTTAAAACCAAGGCCAACAACCCAGCTCTTTAATAAAAAACATATTTGGACCACATAAAGTGTGGTGAGTTTTTTTTTTTTTCCTTGGTTGGTTACTTTGTTGCTGTTGTTGTTTGTCATTTTGTTTTGCCTGTTTGCTTTTTCCTTCAGGTAATTTTAGTTTTGTGGGATCATGAATACTGATTTACAGGGAGGATTTTGGAGGATGTGAAACAAGTGTACTTCTTCTGCTTTGTTGGCTACACTATCTTCATGAATCCGACACACTATTTATCTGACAGTGCACTTAGTACTGCTTCGCCAGGGAAAATCACACAAAACAAGCCTGGTGCATCAGCACTTTCATTGTGTGCTGGGCTGAGCCTCCCTTCACATGGTCGCATCCCCATTTTAGTCCAATACTCCCTTTCCCTGCCCCTTCCCCAGACCTGCCTCTTTCTGTGGCACTTACTACTGGTTTCCCTGAGCTCCATTTCCACTTTGTGTTTTTTGTGGGGCCCAGGAAGCTAAAGCTGTGTGTATTTGTGGATCAGACAAGTGCAGCAAGTTATTATCATTGGCTTCTGAAGGGGAGAGTGAGGTGATGGCTGCGTTTAAGTTGGATTTCCTTCCAGAAATGATGGTGGATCATTGCTCTTTGAATTCCAGTCCTGTGTAAGTATTTTTGTTGTCTAATTTTTATCATAAACAGAGGGAACTGGGCTGTTTTATTGCTATTATTTGGTGGAAACCGGTCCCTTAAAAGAGAGAAAATAAATTAGAAAATCCGTATTTAATTTTCTTAATTGTTTAGTCTAATTCTCATAACTGTTAATTGTCTCCCGGAAGTAACTGAATTCTTTGCATGAAGGTACACTTGATGTATGATTAGCAACATCAGTTCAAGTGTGCTGGCTCTAATCTCTTCAAACAATAGTGTTTACTCATGTAACCGATTCCAAGGTGGCTTCATTGCTTGGGTTGGGTATGCAATATTAAATAATCCTTTGGGAATCAAGTATTTTGTTATTTGTTGTTTTGTTTATTTTTATTTGTTTATTTACTTATTTATATTTTTTGAGACAGAGTTTCATGTAACCCAGGCTGGTTTGGAACTCCCTATGTAGCTGAAGATTACCTTGAACTCCTGACCCTTCTGCTTACTGTAACTTCCTGGGTGTTGGCATTGCCGGCATGAGCCATGAAGCTCAGTTTTGGCAGGCATAGAACCCAGGGCTTTGAGTATATTAGGCAAGCACTATATCATCCCCAGCTCCTGTTCTATTTTTTGAGACAGGATCTCTTCGATTGACCTCATGATGTTCTGCTACAGCTACTGAGGTACTAGGTTAATACACATGTGCCAACATGCCCTGCTAGTTTTTAACTGTCATACTCTGAAGCTTCTGTCACAGAGAAAACTGGTAGTTATGTATGGTTATTGCTTAGTATTGTATGTATAGTGTTATGTAGTGTATTGACCTGTGAAGTATAATTCTGAACTTTAATTTTCTCCCCCTACTTCCTCACTAATTGAAAGTATAGTTCAGCATGTAATTTCAGTAATACAAGGTTATCTTCACCAAAAACAAACCATAGTAAAACAAAATTGGATCAATTTTTATTGGCAGTTTGCTCAAATAAATTGTGGATGCAGAAATAGAAGATCTTGTTAGCTAGCCAAATTGTTAACCTGGCCCCGAATTGGGGCTATAGAAAACATGAGTTCTGGACTTTCTAGAGAAGGATCCCATTCCCAACCCCTGGTGTCCATCAAAATCTGAATTCTATATTATTTCAGTTACCTTAACCAGTGTCCCTGGTTTCATCACTTTAACCAAGTTCAAAATATCTTAGAACATCAAGTAGATGTTCTTGATGAGAGAGCCAAGAATGTTAGTGATAGAACATTCTCAGGTGAAAGATACTAGCTAGTGTGGATCTTTGAAGTTAGGCCTCACTGTTCAGTTCACACCCCCCACAGATGGGAGTAATAGCGAGGTGCTTTTTGAGATAGTTTTGAGAGTCTCTAAGTTAGCCATATTGCTCTTTTGAAATGGATTATAAGCCTTCTCTATTGTTCTCCAAATAGTAATTTAGACATCTTTTTAGGACAGCTCTTTATTATCAGAATGTTATTTTAGCAGTAGTTAAAAGGGCAGATTGCAGTTAAGTATGACTACTGAGATTTGGCACAACAAGCATGCCCATATCTCAGTTAAAATTGGGAGTTTGTGGCTCAAATTATCTTTGCATTCTAGAAGGTTGTGTTTTTTTGTTTGTTTGTTTGTTTGTTTGTTTTTGGCGCTTTGCTACTTCCTGTTGAATATTCAGTTCCCTTCCCCTTCCCTGTTCTTTGGCCTTTTCTTTTTGTGCTAGAAATTAGCTTGCTGAGCAGACAAGTGTTCTGAGCTACACTCCCTCCATTCAACCTCTTTCCTTTTTCCTTTCCTTTCCATAGGGTCACGTGTGTACCCCAGACTGGCCTCTTAACTTTCTGTGTAGGTAAGGCTGCTGAACGTAGGTCCTCCTGCCTTTACCTTCTGAGCTTTGTGATGATTGCCAGATGCCTTTATTTGCAGTTTATACAGCCCTGAAATCAGACCCAGGATTTCCAAGTACTCTACCAACTGAACTACCAACCTCAGCCCAGTTTTCTTATCTTCTAAGAGGTTGAACTAGTCCACCATTCTACAAACTCTGGGAGAGAATCATTGCGTGACACCACCTGGAACTTAAAAATCCCGATTAGTTTTTATGTTAAAGTAATGTCCAAGACTATTTTAAGTGTGATGTCTAGTTTTTAATGTATATTGAAGTTTGAAGCAAATGAATTTAATGCGGGTATTCGGGTATTTTGAATTAATCAGAGTGGATTGTTAGTGTTTTGTTTTTTATTTTTTATTTTTTTAAAAATACTTATTTATTTATTATGTATACAATATTCTGTCTGCATGTATGCCTGCAGCCCAGAAGAGGGCACCAGACCTTATTACAGGTGGTTGTGAGCCACCAAGTGGTTGCTGGGAATTGAATTCAGGACCTTTGGAAGAGCAGGCAGTACTCTTAACCACTGAGCCATCTCTCCAGCCCTAGTGTTTTGTTTTTTAAACTAAAGTCATTTGCATCTGTTTTTGTGACCCATCTTCACCAAAGCTTTGTAAAGTTAAGCTAAGTGCTTTGGCTTGTTGCTCCTATTGTACAGATGAGGTACTCAGTCGAAATAGGCCAGGACTTGCTTACTGAAGATAATTGGACTGAATACTCTATTGTTATTGGGGGGTACTAGATCAGATATCAATGAGTAGCTTATATTTCCATGTCCTTAGATCTACTTTCATATTAATGATGTACTACTACAGAATGGAGCTTATGATGACGCGTGTGTGGGTGTGTGTGGGAGTTCATGCAGGTGTTGTTGGAACTAAAACCCAGGACCTTGTACATACTGATAAGCACTCTCCCTCTGATCCACATTCCCGGTCCCAGGATAAAGAATTCTTGAAATTGGCGCATGCTTACCACCTCTTGAATTCTTCACTGAAGCAGTACTTTAAACCAGAGGTTAAGTCAGTGATTTGTGACTAGAATAATTTTGTCTGGGAATGTGATTGATCAGTGTACCGTTTTTCCAAAAAATTTTACAACACAGAAGTAGTGAAGAGCCCTGAATGCTCCAGGGAGCCCAGATACATTTCCTGTTCTGCTCAGTGTCCTGGGTTCTTCTCTGGTCATGGTGAAGTCTTCTTCTAGCTTTTTTCATTTGCTTACACTTCAGAACACAGTATTGTCACCCAGGTGGTGGCGGCACAACACTGGAGGCAGAGACAGGCAGATCTCTGGAGTTTGAGGCCAGCCTGGTCTACAGAGCAAGTTCCAGGACAGGCTCCAAAGCTACAGAGAAAAACCTGTCTCGAAAAACCAAATAAAAGAAAAGGAAAGAAAGGTAGTTTTCTCCAAGGGTGAGGCCCTAAACCTCTATCTCTCTCATTGATTAATCGACTTTCCTACCTTCTCTGTTTCTCAGGACTCGACTCTACAGAAAAGCAGTTTTCCAAATTGTCTGCATTAGAACCCTTGACTGGCTGTTTTTCTTCCCTAGTTTCATGTTCTCTCCCCACCACAATTTACTTTTTCTTCACACACACACACACACACAGAGAGAGAGAGAGAGAGGGGGAGGGAGGGAGGGAGGGAGGGAGGGAGGGAGGGAGAGAGAGAGAGAGAGAAAGAGAGAGAGAGAGAGAGAGTGTGTGTGTGTGTGTTCGGGGTCTACTTTTTAGCCCTGGTTTGCCTGGCACTCACTGTGTAGATGAGGCTAGCCTTGGACTCAGACATCTGCCTGCCTCTGTCTCTGCTAGCTTTAAAGACATGTACCACCATGCCTGGCTCATTTTATTTTTGAGATTGTCTGGCTCTATAGCCCAGGTTGACTTCAAACTCAAAATGCACCTACCTCTGCTTGCCCAGTAATTCTCAGCTGATTTGCCAGGTTTTTTTTGTTTTGTTTTGTTTTGTTTTTTGTTTTTGTTTTTATTTGGTTTGATTTGGTGCTCCCTCCCCTCAGGTTTTCAGTCCTAACTGACCTGGAACTAGACCAGGCTGGCCTTTAACTCACTAAGATCCACCTGCTTCTGCCTCCCAAGTGCTGGGATTAAATGTAAGTGCAACCACTGCCTGACATTGTTTTACATTTTTAAATAATGATAATAATTGTTATTATTTTTTAAGACAGGGTTTCTTTATATAGCCCTACTATCCTGGAACTTGCTCTGAAGACCAGGCGGGCCCTGAACTCACAGGCGCCTGCCTCTGACTTGTGAGTGCTGGTTTTAAAGGCAAGCAACTGCGCCACCTGTCCTGCCTGGTATTTTTTTTAAGAGAAAAATATGATAATTTTTTTAATTTAAGATTTAGAATAGCAAGAGAGTGGTAGTATGTATCTGTAATCCCAGCAATTGGGAGCTTCAGGCTACAGAAAAAGGAACAGGAGTTGAGGAGATTTGCTAAATGATTTGTTGACTGTCTAGTATTTTCACTTGTTTAGTATTATTCTCCAAGGCATATTGTTGCTCAGTCTTCCATAGAACCAATATAATGGTGGTGTTGGTGTTGCTCCAACACCACAATAAGAGCATGTTGTTTTAATTTTGTGTGGGTGGGTGTTTTTTGAGAGGAACACCTGGAAGGAGATAATTACAAAATAAAACCTTAACATTGTCTCCAAACCTTCCGGAAGATGACTACTTCAAAATTAGATTGTTAGTTATGCTGTTAAAGGATGTTGACTTAGAAACCTTTGTTGATAGCTTTTTCTAGCACCTAGTCATAAGTCTCTATCCATTATTAAAATTATTTCCACATACCATACACATTTTCTGTCTTGTTTTCACTAGAGAAGCACCTAGAACATAATATGAACTCCTTTTTCTAAAGTCCTTGAAATTTGCATGCATTTCTCTTTCCCCTTTTCCATAGCACAGTATTTATATAATCTGGGGGGACTTGATGAGACTGGATGATGGTTAAATTTTGAATATAATATGGGTTTATGCTTGCTAAAAAGGTAAACGGATTGTCTGAAATTTTTTTGTTTGTGTTACCCACAAAGTGAAATCAACTAATAATGACAGGTGAGTGACAAAATGAATAATGAAAGCTTTTGAAAATTGTTGGACCCTCTGTGTGTGTGTGCATGGTTGTGATTGATGGTGCAAGTGTGCTTTATCTACCTGTGTGAGTGCATGTGGAAGACAGAGGCTGATGTTAAGATGTCTTCCTCTATCTCTCCACCTTATTCTTGGAGAGAAAGTCTCTTGGAGAATCTGAAGTTCACTGTTTCAGCTAGATTGACTAGATTAGTGAACCTTGGAATCCACCTGTCTGTCCTCCAGGGTTGGGGGGGGGTCACAGAAGTGCTTCATCACAAAGAAGTGATCCATGTCCATCTTTTTCCATGGGTATCAGGATCCGAACTCAGGACTCCATGCTTGCACAGCAAGCACTCCAGTTAGTGACTGGGTCATTTCTTCAGTCTTCTTCACCCTCCTACCCCCTTTTTTTATCATGCTGGGGATTGAACCCTGGTTCTCAGCAGGCTAGGTGAGTATTCTACTTGGAGATATTAATCTCTAGGGAAATGTATGTTTATTTATTTACTTATCTACTCATCTATTCATTTATTTATTTTTCTTGCCTATCTACTTATCTGTCTATTCTTTTATCTGTTTTGTGGTGTTGGGAACCATACTCAGTGCCTTAGGAATGCTAGGAGAGCCCTGAACTCAATCTTTGTCCTCAGGTGCTTTTTAATGCAGTGATTGCCTTCTTAAGGACAGCCTTCACACTAAAAGTGTATGTGCAAGGAACATGGAAGACTGCCTACTGTTGCTCATCCCATCACATCAGTGGCAGCTGAGAAAGTTTGAATCTACTTATTCTGAATATTTATTCATTTATCTGATTGCTTTCAGTTTTTAAATTTCTAGCTGACACTGTCAGTTTCCTTTTTAACTGTTTCCAAGAGATCCAAGGAAATATCCAAGAAAATTTTTTTAAAAATTAAATCTTTTATTTTTACATCTATTTATTTGGTATTGTGTGAAGGTCAAAGAAAAACTACAGAAATTGGTTTGGAGTGAATGCTCTCCTACATGTAAATTCCAGGGATTGAACTTGGATGCTCTGGCTGGACATCAAGTGCTTTTACCCACTGAGCGCCCCTCCCCACCACCACATACGCACACCACACCACACCACACACTGCTAACATTTTTTAATAAATTTCTTTGTGCATGTATGTCTATAGGCAGTGTATGGTGTGAGTTGGTTCTCTCCTATGTGAATTCTGGGAATTGAACTTGGGGTGGTGGCAGGTGCTTTTACCTACTGATACCTAAGAGATACTTAATCAAATGAATTAGTATTTTGGAGACAGGATCTCACTGTGCAGCTCTGTCTGGTCTAGAACTTAACAGAGATTGGTCTGCTTTTGCTTTCCCCTACTGAGTGCTGAGATAAAGATTTGTGCATACTATGCTTGTGTAGGTTAGAGGACAGCTTGTGGGAGTAGCTCTCCCTCCACTGTGTGAGTTCCGAAGATCAGACTCAAGCAGTCAGGCTTGGCAACAAGGACCTTTATCCACTGAGCCATATCATTGACTTTTTTCTCTTAGCATTTGTTTGTTTGCTTATTCGTTTGTTTGTTCATCTATCTATCTATCTATCTGTCTGTCTATCTATCTATCTATCTATCTATCTATCTATCTATCTATCTATCTATCATCTATCTATTTCTTTCTTCAGTCTTTAAAAAAATTCTTGTTAGGGCTAGAGAGGATAGGAGAGTTTGCCGCCCTCCAGAGGACCCAAGTTAAGTTCCTCACACATATCTTTTGCCTTCCTGGAGCATCCATACATGAAACAAAAGTAAATCTTTAATTTATGTATATAAATAAAAATCTTGTATTTTTTTAATTTTCAAATTAGCATAAAGTGATAGGCTTTATTTTGGCACTTTCAGACATGTGCAGTTACTTTTTATTTGTTATACCATGCTTTTATTTACCAATGTATACCATGTCTAACAGTGTATTGCTCTATATAAGTGTCCAGTGTTTATTGAAAGCAGAAATAAGTCAGCAAATGATTGTAGCTCATGATTGCTGTAGATCCTCTCTGAAAGTTTGAAGCACCTAGATAGTGCCTTTCAAAGTGGTGGACTGCCTATCCTTCACTCCATTGTAAATTATAGTAAAAAAAAAAAATCTTTGAAAAAATTAGATGCAGCCAGCCAGTGGTGATGCACACCTTTAATGCCAGCACTCAGGAGGCAGAGGTAGGTGAATCTCTTGAGTTTGAGGCTAGCCTGGTCTATAGAGTAAGTTCTAGGACAGCCAGGGCTATGCAGAGAAACCCCATAGTGGAAATAAATAATTAAAAGATAATACATAAACTTATTTTGTATTTGTCATCAATTTTAATAGATCTATAATGGCTTAATCAATTTTCTGTGAAAAAGGAATTCTTAAAGATTAAGTTTGAAAGTTGCCTCTGATCTGTAAGCCGTGGTTCACATAGCACTGACCTAGACAATTCCTAGGGGTACTTAGTTGGTATACAAAAGGGAAAGATTGGTTTATGGACGGGCATACACTTGAAGAAACAGAGAAGAATTTGAAACTTGTCCTTTATGGCCCATACATAGTCTCAGGCACTAGGGAGTCAAAGTGTTCATGGCAAGCCATGCTCTACAGTAGTGATTCTCAACCCTCCTAATGCTGCGACTTTTTAATACAGTTCCTCATGTGGTGACCCCCACCATAAAATTGTTTTCATTATTATTTCATAACTAATTTTGCTACAGTTATGAATTGTAATGTAAGTATTTGTGTTTTCCGATGGTCTTAGGCAACCCCTGTGAAAGGGTTGTTCAGTACCTCCTACCCCCACCAGCAGTCATGACTCACAGATTGATGACTGTTGTACTGAGTAAGTTCAGGGCTATCCTGGGCAACTTAGTGAGACTCTGTCTCAGAGTAAAAAGTGACAAGAAAGCGTACAGTCTAATGGCAGAAGACTTGCCTGGCATGTAATTAGAATCAGTCCTCACAGTATATATCCCTCCTCCCAAAATGAGGATGAGGTAGAGAATTTGGACAGAAAGGGATTGTCTAGAATCCTGAGTTTCTACTGGTTTTAGATAAGTTGTAATTTGTGTATATTAACCATGCTTAGGACAAGCCCATTGACTTGCAGCTTCTAATGTAATATAAATGAATAAGCCTTTGTCTCTGCAGAAAGAACCATTAGCTTATTATTGAAACTTATCCTGAATACCATTGATTGGCATTCTGTTATTCTCTGGAATAGAAACATTATGAGAGATTAGCAACATTTTAATAAAACGCTACTAAAACTGATAAAGTTTTTAGGGTTATGTTGTAAGAAATGATACCTGTCATTTCACTGCTTAATGGTAGCTTTTTTTAATCATGAAAGCCTGGTTTCTTTGGGGACAGGTTAAAAAACTAAAAACTCGTTATTATTCTTTGTCTTCTTGCACTTCCTCCTGTTCTGTTCTGTTCTGTCCTTTTTTTTTTAAAGATTTTTATTTATTATGTATATAAGGTTCTTTCTGCATGTATCCTGCAGTACAGAAGAGGACACCAGGTCTTATTACAGATGGTTATGAGCCACCATGTGGTTACTGGGAATCGAACTCAGGACCTCTGGAAGAGCAGCCAGTGCTCTTTACCTCCGAGCCATCTCTCCAGCCCCTGTCCTGTCCTTTCTTGATATTTCTCTGTAGCCCTGCTTTCATGATTGCCTCAGCTTCCCTAGTGCTGGATGGAATACAGGTGTATATCACAAGCCCTCCACCATTCACAGATTAAATTGACATCATAAAGGAAAGCAAATAAAACAGTTTATTCCAAAGTAGTTTTTTCAGCATGTGTTTGGTGTATATATACCCATGTATGGAAGTGTGAGGGCCAGAGGGTATTTTTTGTATCACTCTCTACTTCATGTTTTATATTCCAATTTAATTAATTTATTGAGACCAGGTCTTACAAAATAGCCTTGACTGACTAAGAGCTTGCTGTGTAGATCAGACTGAGCTTTGCCTCCCAAGTGCTGAGATGAAAAGTGTGCACTTCCATGCCTGACTGCAATTTTTTTTTTTTTTTGAGATGATGTCTCTCATTGAACTTATAGTTTGTCAGTTACATTATACTTGGCTAGGCAGGCAAGCCTGCAGGAGCCTCTTGTCTATTCCCAGTGTTGGTACGCCAGGCTGCTTCTATGGATGCTGAAATTCCACACTCTCTCCTTGTACTTGCATTTTACCTCTGAGTCATCTCCCTGTTTGTTTCCAAAATAACTTTTTAAGAGGATAACTTTGCCAGGCAGTGGTGGCTCATATGAGCTTCTTTAATCCCAGTACTTGGAAGTCAGAGGCCAGCGGATTTCTGTGAGTTTGAAGCCAGCCTGAGTTCTAAAGAACTCTGTGAGTTCCAGGATTAGTAGGACTACACAAAGAAAGTCTGTCTCAAAAAACAAAAACAAAAAAAAAAAAGAAAGAAGATAGCTTGATTCTATGGTGATTGTATAATCAATCATAGGAAGTGATAGCCATCCTTTTTTTTGTTGTTTTGAAACACATTCTCATAGCCACAACTGGCTTCAAATCTCTGTAGCCAAGTTCTTTCTGTATTCCTGGTATTCCTGTCCAAATGTCGGGAGTGTGAGTATGCTCCACCCCACCCAGGTATGATAGCTGTGCTTAAATTAAGAGTCCTCTCTGTGTATAATTTAGATTTTGGAACTTAAGTGTATCTGTTCTAAGATCTGCTTAAAAGGATACTATCTGTCTTCGTCTATGTTAGAGTCCTGAATCTTACCTGGAATCATTAATCCTTTGTTGCTATACAGACATTTAGAAATCCCAGCAGGTAAATTACTTGCCCCATAAGTCTAGAACCAAGAACCCACATAAAAGTGAACGGACAGAACTGACTCCAAAAAGCAATCCTCCAACCGCTGCATATATGCTGTGACTTGTGGATATCCATATCACACACACAAATAATAAAATTTAAGAAAAGCTAAATTTTATTTTATTTAGCTGTACTCAAATATTATTAAGCTTGGTCTATCTTTGGGAGCTTCACTTTTTCAGTTCTGAGAATTTTTATATGTTAGACAAGGCAAAAGTGGCATTGCCAGTTTCTTTAAAGCTCAGTATGTCTTAATCAGAATGGCAAATTTAGTTTGATATCTAGTAGAGTAGACAAACTAGAATTCAGATAAATTAAATGGAACGGTAAATGAAGTGGATTTTCTCCTTCTGTTTTTAGAAAGGACTCAAATCTTTAGGGGGGGAAACCTTTCTGATACACAATATATATAACCTATCCCTTTATCTCATGCAGCTCAAAGAAAATGAACGGCACCCTGGACCACCCAGACCAACCAGATCTTGATGCTATCAAGATGTTTGTGGGCCAGGTTCCCAGGACCTGGTCTGAGAAGGACTTAAGGGAGCTTTTTGAACAGTATGGTGCTGTCTATGAAATCAACATCCTGAGGGATAGGAGCCAGAACCCTCCTCAGAGCAAAGGTGAGATGGTTTTATTTTGTTTTTATTTTTACTATGGTTCAAATATGTGGTGATCAGTGGACACGTTGAAATTAGATTCTGTTATGGGAGTCACAGACACTGAACTCTAAGGTTAGACTTGGCAGAGGGCGTTTATCAGCAAGCAAGCACTTTTACTCATTGAACAGGCTTGCCGGCCAGGGTTTCTGGTAATTTAATGCAGTGCAAATAACTGGGCTTTAATATTTTTGTTTTGTTTTTGTCAGTGTTTTGTTTTGCTTTTTGGCTTTTGGGTTTGTTGTTGTTTTTTGAGACAAGTTTCTCTGTGTAACAGCCCTAGCTGTCCTGGTTCTCTAAACCAGGCTGGTCTCAAACTAGCAGAGATCCAGCTGCCTTTGCTTCCCAAGTCCTGGAATTAAAGGCGTGCACTACCACCACCCAGCTCTTTTGTTTGTTTGTTTGTTTGTTTTAAAACAGGGTCTCTCTATATTAGTTCTGACTGACCTGGAACTTTTCCACGTAAACCAGGCTGGCCTTGACCTCAAGAACTCCTTCTTCTGTTTCCTGAGTGCTGGGATCAAAAGCTTGTTAAAACACCAAGTTGGGTGTTATTTTTAATTCCCATAATATACTATACGTCCTCTCATTGTCAGGGTATTTCTGTGATTGTATGGTGGAAGGTGTTCTTTTTTATTAGCTGTATTTTCTAATCCAAACACTTAAGATGTTACAGAATGCCTTATAAGATAGTTAATCAACTGAGAAGGACTCAATGTAGGGAATATGTTGGTAGTAGCCTACAAAGTAGATATGGAAAGAAAAGTTAGACTCTTCAAGAGATCACAGCAGCAGGTGCATTTGGCCCTTTGATGGGTGGTGGTAGTGCATGCCTTTAATCTCATCACTCGGGAGGTAAAAGCAGGTGGATCTCTGAATTTGAGACCAGCCTGATCTACAGAGTGAGTTCCAAGGCTACACAGAGAAGACCCTGCCTCGAAAAATAAAGGAAAAAAAGGTAATGCCCATTTCCTCCTCTTGAGTTTTAGTAAACTCTTTTTTCTCTTGAAATTCTGCAGTAGTGTAGTGATAGAAATGTTCTAAGAATTGTCTGTTTTCAAGGCACTGATTTGATTTTGTAAAATCTTTTTTATTCAGGGTGCTGTTTTGTTACATTTTACACCCGTAAAGCTGCATTAGAAGCTCAGAATGCTCTTCACAACATGAAGGTCCTCCCTGGGGTAAGAGGCTCTTAAAAGTATAAAAATGACATTATTTCCATTTTTGTGCATAGGACATGCTTGTGCCTGTCAAGCACATAGTGGAAAGCATTTTGGAGAAAAGGTAATTGCTGTGAAAAGGAGACTATAAAGGGAACATTTCAAAGATCGACCAAAAGTTGTTCTCGCTGCCAACAGTCTTGCATATTTTAAGTTTATGATTCACGTTCTGTCTATTCTTATATTTTGTATGTAAGATCATTGGGCAGCTATGAGTTCAGAGAATTCTAAAGGCTGTTGTTTTGGTATACCCTTTAGAGTCTTTTTATTTTAGGAAGCCGCTAATGGTTTGGAGAATAATACCAGTGGGTTTCCTTTTTAGATGCATCACCCCATACAGATGAAACCTGCTGACAGTGAAAAGAACAACGGTAAGCAAGCACACCAAGGCTGCTCTGCATGAGGCTTTTTTTTTCCCCTGTTGGCTATTCTTAAGATATTTTTAATGGATTGTGCTATAAAAGTCTCCTTTGAGCTGGGTGGAGGTGGTGGTGCACACTTTTAATCATGGCACTTGGGAGGCAGAGGCAGGGGAATCTCTATGAGTTTGAGGCCAACCTGGTTTATAGAGCAAATTTCAACAGTCAGGGCTGTTGTTACATGAAAAACAAAACAACAAGTCTCCTTTGTCTCAATTATGATAAATAAGTGAGAAAAATAGAGTTAATAGAAAATTACATATTAGGATGAATTAGCCAGGTTCAGGAGTATACAATGTAGTTTGAATTGTAGTAGGAGTTCGAGACCAGGTTGGGCCACATGAGATCATATCTCAAAAACAGTCAGATACACAAACAGAAAACATAATTGTGTTTATGTTAAACACACATACACATATGTGATAAACATAATTTCTTATGGACAGGGTTTAAAAGGAAAGTGGAGCAGCTGGAAAGGAGACTTGCTAATGCTTTAGGGCAGAGCTTCCTGAGCTCAGTAGGGACAAGGCCACGGTCAGTACAGTTGCCAGGATACTGCAACCCAGCAACAGGCTACTTTGGAGCCGGGGGTGAACTCAGACTTAAAATGTCATCTGTAGAACCAAATTATAATGGCAGCCAGAAAAAATGAAGTTGTTGGTAGTCAAAAAGCTCTACAAATAATCCTTGTTTCACTCCCACAACTGAACATTTCAAGAAAACCCAAGTCTGACTAGTTCATGAGTTAAACAAAAAGTTCTACGGGAAGCTCAAAGACTTTGTCCCAAAACAGCTTGGAAAACATATGTAGAAAATGGCAGACTGTCTCAGGGGTTACTGACAGCTATGCTTGGTGTCTTCCTGAGTGAAACTGCGGAACTTAGGCAGATTTCTCAGTAGAATACACTAAAAATTGGATGGCAAATGGGTCATTAAGGTTTATTTAGTCAAAATAAAACAGAACAATGTTGTAAAAAAAGGGTCAGAGGCTAAAATGTTAATTTTGAGTTCTCAAGAGTTTCAGTTAGAAACACAAATGACCTAGCTCAGGAAGCAGAGGCAAGAGGATCTTTGTGAGTTTGAAACCAGCCTAGTCGACATAGCACGTTCCAGGATATCCAGAGCTACATAGAGAGACCCTGTTTGAGAGGGGGGGGGGGAGAGGAAGAGAAAGAGAAAGAGAAAGAGGAAGGCAGGCAAACAGACAAATGATCAGTGACATTCACAGTTTAAGGGAGAATTTAAAATGTCGGGAAAGGAAAGTGGGAAGTTCCCACTGGACTTCTATTTCCTGGTCACATCAAGTGTGAAAATTGTCTCCTGGTTTTGCTAGAAGGAGCACACATACTAAGTACATGACAAAATGCCAGAAACTTTTGCATTTTTATACCTACAAGATTAGCCTTTGAGGTAACCTGCTATCTTTCTATTATTAATCAAACAGATTTGTGAAATAACTTGAACAAGAAAACAAATTCTCCATATTTTATAACTGCCTCCATATATGTATAATTTTAAAGTTACCATTGTTACGTTTTATATATATATAAAACTATATCAGGTTATATAGTTTTATGCCATTGGTATGAAATTATGGGAGGAAGAAATGTGTCTGGGTAATGGTGGCACAGCGCACACCTTTAATCCCAGCACTTGGGAGGCAGAGGCAGGGTAATCTCTGAATTTGAGCCCAGCCTTGTCTGCAGAGTGAATTTCAGTACAGCCAGGGCTACAAAGAGAAACCCTGTCTCAAAACAAGAGGGGGGTGGGGTAGGGAGGGAAGGATGGAGGGAGGGAAACAAACAAGGGAAAAGAAATCTGTGAGGTGGATGATATGAGACCTGGCCTTTTGGCTCTTGACTCTATACTACCTGCCTTTTAGTGATGATATCCAAGACTTTTGTGTTTTACTCTTTTAGCTGTGGAAGACAGGAAGCTGTTTATTGGTATGATTTCCAAGAAGTGTACTGAAAATGACATCCGAGTCATGTTCTCTTCATTTGGACAGATTGAAGAATGCCGGATATTGCGGGGACCTGATGGCTTAAGCCGAGGTGGTACATTTTTATAGCTTTTAAAAAAGATTCTTGCCTTAAATTACGGTCTCTTATTTAAACGGACTAGTGAATGACAGATAGATGAAACCAGCATAGAAGACGAGGTTGGGCCTTGTCATTCCTCTCACCAGTTGCTTACTTTTGTTTTTCTCCATTCTTTCCTGTTGTTATTTTTGGAGACAGAGTTTCTCTGTGTAACCTGATGGTTGTCCTGGAACTTGCTTTGTTTTGTAGACCAGGCTGACCTCAGACCTGTCTCTTGCCTCCAGAGAGCTAGGATTAAAGGTGTGTGCCACCATTCCCAACCAGTTGGTCCCTTTTGTATTCTCCTAGTCCTGCTTAAGGAGTTCTGTCTTCTCAATTTCTCTTGATTGCTGAGGATATTGATGTCCAAAATGGAATCATTTTCTCCTTGGATTTGCTGTTTAGCATGAACTAGGATTCTTCTCCCTCAATCATACTTTCCTATTTGTGGTTCCTTGGTAACACTTAGTATCCTATCATGACATCTGTCTATTGTATCAGTTTGTGAAACCCTGTAAAGTAAAATCAAACTTGCTAACATGGTAGTTAATATACAATAAGTTAGACGTTTAGTCAATGTCTGATAGATAAATCTCTAAATGAATATTGATTATTTCCTTGCCAGGTTGTGCATTTGTGACTTTTACAACAAGAACCATGGCACAGACGGCTATCAAAGCAATGCACCAAGCACAAACCATGGAGGTAAGGGGCAGACAGCTGGAAGAGGAGAAAACCCCTTGCCTGACAAACCTATCCAAGTCCAGCAGCATTTACAACACCAGGTCACCCTGAAACTCAACATAATCAGTCTACCTTAAGATCTGAAATGTTAAGTTTAAGATCATGGAGCTCAGTGATTTGGAACACTTGATGATCTTGCATAGGACTTGTGTTTGGAGTCCCAGCATCCACATGGTAGCTCATAACCATCTGAAACTATATTCAGGGTATTCAACACCCTCTTCTAGCCTCCTTGGGCACCATAAATGTGTGTCGTGCACATACATACTGTACAGAAAACACTCATACATAAAGAAAAGTAAATAAATCTTTTAAAAGCTAACATATTAGAGCCAGATATGATGAATGCTGATAGGTTCAGTGATTCAGGCTAAGACAGGAGGAGCACTTAGAACCCAGTAGCTAAGAATCAATTTTAGGAACATGGTAAGGCCTCCCTGTTTTAAAAATAATAAACAGAAAATGATTATTTGAAATAGTCTTTTGCCATTGCTGTCTATCAAAAAAGTCATCTGAGGGTGGTGTAAATTATAATACAACTTTCATATCAACCACAAGGATGACTTCCTCCCCCAATCCAGGAGAAAATTTTAATGTTTTAGTTTTGTGTGTGTGTCCATGTATCCGTCGTCCCTATGTGTTCCTGTCCGTCCACAGCATGCATATAGAAGTCAGGACAATTTTTTTAATTTATTATGTATACAATATTCTGTCTGTGTGTGTGCCTGCAGGCCAGAAGAGGGCACCAGACCCCATTACAGATGGTTGTGAGCCACCATGTGGTTGCTTGGAATTGAACTCAGGACCTTTGGAAGAGCAGGCAATGTTCTTAACCTCTAGGCCATCTCTCCAGCCCAAGTCAGGACAATTTGTAGGGTCGGTTTTCCTTCCACTCTGTGGGTTTCGAGGATCAAACTCAGGTCATCAAGCTTGGCAATAAGTACTTTTACTCACTGTGCCATTTCCCTGGCCCCCAAAGAAAGAATTTGACCATTTGGTTTCGATGTTTTCATAGGGTTGCTCATCACCCATGGTGGTCAAGTTTGCTGACACCCAGAAGGACAAAGAACAGAAGAGAATGGCCCAGCAGCTCCAGCAGCAGATGCAGCAGATCAGCGCAGCATCTGTGTGGGGAAACTTGGCTGGTCTGAACACTCTGGGGCCCCAGTACTTAGCAGTGAGTTGTGTGGTTTGCTTTCTGCAGACTGTGCAAGCTCCCAGCTGTTTCTTCTGCTGTCTCTAGCTAACTGTCATTTGCAACTTTGGGCATACAGAGAGTCTGTGTAGAGATTTAGGCAGTGTCATTTAATTCATGCCTGTCTCCATTATGTATTAATGTTGAATATTTTCCTGCAATTAAAGTGAAGGTATGATTTTGATTTAAATATTTATAAATGTCTCTTATTTCCCTTCCTCCAAGAGATATCCATAAAAAAAACTTCACCATTCACTATCATTTTCCATGTCTCTCTCTACAAGATGTAGTAGGTAGCATCCCCCTTTTTGGATTATCAAGACCAGGGTATCTCTATATAGTAACCCTGATTGTCCTGAAACTCCCTCTGTAGACCAGGATGATGTGGATCTCAGAGATAACCTGCCTCTGCCTCCAGAGTGCTGGGATTAGAGGTGTACGCCACCACCACTCAGTTCATCAGTCTTTTATTGAGTCTTCCCTAAAAGCATCATAAATGTATCTTTGAGCAGACTGAAAGGTCCTGAGATTAAAATGGATACTATTAAATGAGAAATGTAAGTACGTATTTGTTGCATTTGCCAGATTGTAAATATGTTTTCTTTAATTAATTTCTCTGTTAATGACTTTTAGTTATAGAGTCTAAAAGTAGATCCAGCTAATCTGTTATTTAGATTATAGTCAATAATAATCTCACAGGGGATTATTAGAATTGTGAGACACAAAGAAAAGGGTATCTTTGCATATTAGCACATGACTATAGTTCAGTGCTTGGGAGTCCATGGCAGGAAGATCATGATATCTAGGTTACCACCCTGTGATGTACAGTGAGTTCCTGGCCATACTGAAATCTTGTCTCAGAGAGAAAGAGAAGGTCTTCTCTGAAGCTGTAAATGGTGAAACCTTAAATCTGTGTGGATAGTTTGGAAGTTCACATGAAGGCATAACTAATGGCAGTCACTCATTCTTCATTCTTTCAAATACTGATTCTGTATGGAAACAGAAAAGATAATATTTCTGTTGGCCTGTACTGAGTTAACTTGATAAGCACTGGTTTCCATATTTCTAAAATTTCCAAACTCTAATTTATTCTAACTAGTATATCGTTAAAATTAGATATGAAAGCCAGGCGGTGGTGGCGCACTCCTTTAATCCCAGCACTCGGGAGGCAGAGGCAGGTGGATCTTTGTGAGTTCAAGGACAGGCTCCAAAGCTACAGAGAAACCCTGTCTCAAAAAACAAAACAAAACAAAGTAGATAGGAAGAAGGTAAAAGATTGTTATGTATATTCCAGTAGATAGAATTATTCATACTGCTAGAAACATTATTTATAAATTCAGAGATACTGTAGTTTTCCACCAGAATAATGCTTTGAAAATAATTTCTTGCCAGATGTGGTTGTGCATGCCTTTCATCCCAGCACTCGGGGACAGAGACAGCTCTCTGAGTTTGAGGCCAGCCTGGTCTTTATAGTGAGGTAGGACAGCCAGAGCTAGATGTCTGTCTCGACTCCACACACACATGCACACGCCAGAAATAATACAATGCGGTACAGTGTGATAATTGAGACTAGTTAAGTGGAAAGCTGTATGTAGTGGTGTATACCTTTAATCCCAACACTGAGAAGGCAGAGATGGGTGGAGTTCTAGATTTTGGGCTAGCCTGGTCTACATAATGATTTTTGAGACCAGCCTGGGCTCCATAGTGTGAACCTGAATCAAGCAAACAACAACGTAATGATAAAATACACGTAATGGTTGTAACCTAAAGAACAAGTGTTAGCCTCACTTGGAGAACATGGGAGAGAAAGAAACTAGAAAATAGCTATAACCCGTAAGGTGTGCTCTGCTACCCAGAGACTTAAGCTTAACTCACTATCCAGTGAGCAGTCTTCTGGACTCGGGCTTTAGCTTGTGTTGCTCTTGACAGCTGTAGTCATTAGCCTTGCATTTCTGTCTGTTGGCTTGGGATCTCATCTTTTACTTTCGTCTCTCTGGGGGCCTCTGCACTCTTGCTTTGCTTTGCTGTGCTGTAGAGTTATCCCAGATGCAGAACCAGCCCTCACTCTCACTCTTGTTCTGTTTTTTGGTGTAATGTCTAGCTTTATTTGCAGCTCCTTCAGCAGACTGCCTCCTCTGGGAACCTCAACACCCTGAGCAGCCTTCACCCAATGGGAGGTAAGTGTTTCAGTGCTGCCGAGGAGCAGCAGCACACAGGCCAACCTACAGCTGCCTCAGTCCGAGTTTTGTGCCATTTCTGCCAAAACTTTTTCACTCATTACATATGGTAACTATCTTCAGACTCACAATTTCTTATCTCTATTATGTAGCCCTGTTGTTAGTTGATGCTGCATTGTTCTTTTGTTGTCTGGTAGATTTTATTCTAAGTCACTGTTGGGGAAGGAAATTAACCAAGAACTCTTAGGGACCATCCAGGGTTAGGCCATTCAGATGCAGAAAAAACTCTCAAGAGCCCTATATAATCAAGTAACATTCAGTGACTTTGTGTAAATACTTGCCAAAGCTGCTAGAACTCGGGAGCTTTTGTGCTTCTGAGTTCATGCTATTGTTATTGTTGCTCTTAAGATACACAAAACCCTGTGTTGAAAAAAATGCATGGAAAATGTAAAATTATAAATAACACGGTTTATAGCAAGATAGCCAAATGAAGAGGCAGAATGTGAGTAGTCCCTCAGCAGCCTGTGCCTGTGCAGTGGGGTAAAACTAAACATATACGTTGAGCAAGGGGGAAATGTTTAGTGAAGTGCATTTTGAAGTTTTAATAGTGATTGGTTTTATCCTAGGGAATTTAGTTTTCTGTTTTGGGGAAATTAAGTTGTAATATATGGTGTTTTTACTTTCCATTTCCTGTCCTGATAGATATATGTTCTATCCTCTAGTAAGATGCCTTACAAAAACCACAATACAATTCAAAGTTTTGAACTTCTTTTAGTTTTTTTCAAGACAGGGTTTTTCTATGTAGTCAAATTTGTTCTTACTGTTACGAAGGTTTTACTTAGAATTCTTTTCCTCACATTTTTTTCTACCTTCTTCTGATGATTAATTTACTGATAAAGTAGAAGTGTTTTCTTCATTCCTTCTCTTGTTATTTTTCTTACTGTTACTAGCATGGAGCTTTCTAGATCTGTTTTCTGCCTCTTTAGTGCACCTCTATGTGTGTAAGAGGGTCTTATTTACCATAGCTTTTGGCACTGTTCCTTTGAGCTCCTGGCCCCGTAATATATCACAGGTATACTCCTTATTCAATGTTGCCTACCTCAGTATTATTGTTCATTTGAAGTGCTGTTGCTATTGGATTAGCAAGCTCTTCTCTAAGGAAGTGGCTATAAATTTTTGTCCATTTCTCCCTGCTGGGGAAAGAACCCAAGGTCTCATGTGTGGTAACATGTGCTATACCATGAATTAGATCTCCAACATTTTAAAGTTTCTTGCTGAATGATAGCTAGATATTTTGAAGTTCTATAGTATATTATGGAAAATATAGAAAATAAGTATATTCTTACATAGAATAGTTCCTCTTTTCTGGGACCATTTTCAGGCATTGCTGAACTCAATGTTGGCCACCTATTCTGCTGGCTGATGTCTTTTTCTGGATATTGCAGGGTTAAATGCAATGCAGCTACAGAATTTGGCTGCACTAGCTGCTGCAGCTAGTGCAGCTCAGAATACACCAAGTGGTACCAATGCCCTCACTACATCCAGTAGCCCCCTCAGCGTCCTCACCAGTTCAGGTAAGGGGCAATAAGGGAGTATTGTGTTCCTTGGACAGATCTCTGAAGTCAGAGGCTAAGGACAGGGGCATGGCATCTTAGAAAGAAATTAACAAATATCCAGGTGGGTTGTATTAGGAATGAAGATTCAGAGTTCTTTGTCTTGGTGTCTTCCTCTACCCAACCCCTGTTTTATTTTTGAGACAGGGTCCCTCTCTGTCTGTGTGAGTCCTGGCTGTCCTGGACTTGGTGTGTAGACCAAGCTGGCATTGAACTCGAAAGAGATCCTTCTCTCTCTGCTGCCTGAGTGCTAGGAGTAAAGATATGTGGATCACACCCTTTTTAGACTTTTTTGTTTGTTTTTGCTCTTCATTAAGAATTTTTAAATTACTCAGGAGAGGTGGTGGTTCAGTGGTTTATAGCATGTACTGGTCTGTCATCAGACCTGATCTTGTTCCTTAGGACTCACAGTAGGCAACTCAAAGCAGTCTCTAACTCCAGAGAATAAAACTTCCTTTTCTAGCTTCTGTATGTCTATATTCCCATGTATATATTTCACATCTATACAACTTTAAGTAAAATAAAAATATTAAATGATACTACATATGCATGTGTGTATGTGTTTATTTGTGAGTGTGAGAATGTACACATGCCACATTACCTATGTAGCAAACAGAGGACAACTTGTAGCAGGTGATTCTTTTCACTTTGTGTGCCCAGGAATGGAACTTATAGTTGGTCGCCAAGCAACCCACTGAGTCACCTTCAGGTGTCATTTCAGTAATTCACTGATTGCAAAACCAGTTTTACAGATAGAAGAGTTAGCTTGGATCATTCTTGTGCTTTGGTTCTTGTTGGCAAGACAAGAAAAGTGTTGATTTAACTCCTGGGTTTCTAATAGCAGGGTCTTCACCAAGCTCCAGCAGCAGTAACTCTGTCAACCCCATAGCCTCACTTGGAGCCCTGCAGACATTAGCTGGAGCAACAGCTGGCCTCAACGTGGGCTCTCTGGCAGGTAATGGGCAGACCCTGACTGTCATCTGGCTTCTTTTATAAATGGCACATCATAAACTAACCCAGTACCACTGTTAGAAATAATCTGGGTTTTGTTATCTCTGAGAGAGATCCAGACTCTGCTACTTAGCTAGTTGTAACCTTGGGCCACCTTCTAGTAGCCATTTTCTCACCCATGATGTAGAAGTAATAGAATACTGTGAAGGGTGCTTTAGAAGTTAAATGATGCGGTGCGGTGGTGACGCATGCCTTTAATCCCAGTGCTTGTGTGACAGAGGCAGACCGACCTCTATGAGTTTGAGGCCAGCCTGCTCTACAGCGTGACTTCCAGAACAGCTAGGGCTACATAGAGAAATTCTGTCTTGAAAAACCAAAAAAGAAAAAAGAAATTGTTGAACGAGCAGCTGGAGAGATGGCTCAGCTGATTAAGAGCACCAGCTGCTATTCCAGAGGACATGAGTTTGATTCCCAGCACCCACAGTTGGTTTTACAACTCTCTGTAACTCCAATTCCAGAGGATCTGATGCCCTTTTGGCCTCATGGGTGCTGCATACTTGTGGTGCATAGATATACGTACAGACAAAATACCCACAAAAAAATTATCTTTAAAGATTTATTTATGTACACAGTGTTCAGCCTCCATGTATGACTGCAGGCCAGAAGAGGGCACCAGATCTCATTACAGATGGTTGTGAGCCACCATGTGGTTGCTGGGAATTGAACTCAGGACCTCTGGGAGAGCAGTCAATGCTCTTAACCTCTGAGCCATCTCCCCAGCGCCCCCCCCCCCCACAAAATTTTAAAATGCAAAATAACCCTTTATGAAGGTGATCTTAAATGAGTCAGGAGGTTTTGGTGGTGGTGGCACACACTTTTAATCCCAGCACTCGGGAGGCAGAGGCAGGCGGATCTCTGTGTGTTCAAAGCCAGCCTGGTCTACAGAGTGAGTTCCAGGACATCCAGGGCTACACAAAGGGAGCCCTGCCTCCAAAAAAAAAAAAAGAAAGAAAGAAAGAAAGAAAAAAGAAAAGAAAAAGTGAATGAATTTATAAACAAACAAATGAGAGCATAGGCAAAGGGCGGATCAGCACAATTAGTTCAGTGCCTGGTACATGGAACATGCTCAGTAAATGTTGAATACTATTTTAATGCTAGCATTTACTCAGTCGGGGGCTGACTTTACCGTATTCCAGCTTTGTATGAAGAGATAGAATAGCCAACAATAAAAAATGGACATAGGCATTTGTGAATGCTGTCAGTCCTTCTGTATGCTAAAAAACAGTAACGAGGAGAGCAGTGAAGCATCTTGAAATGGGACCAGTCACACGACTAGTCTTATTCTGTGGAAGTTAAGAGGGAGATGAAAGGACAAACTTTGCGGGGAGGTATTGCATGGAGGGGCTGCTTCTGTCCCAGCCACCCAGCTAGCTTAGTCCTAAAATAACATACAGAAATTGTACTAATTAAAATACTGCTTGGCCTATTATCTCTAGCCTCTTATTGGCTAACTTTCACATCTTGATTTAACCCATTTCCATTAATCTGTATATCACTACGAGTTTGTGGCCTACCAGGAAAGATTCGGCATGTCTGTCTCTGGCGACTCCATGACCTCTTCTCATTCTGCTTTTTTCCTCCCAGCATTCAGTTCTGTTTTCTCTGCCTACCTAAGTTCTGCCCTATCAGGGGCACAAAGCAGTTTCTTTATTCATTAACCTATGAAAGCAACACATTGGGACCTCCTACACCAGGGAGGGGTTCATTTTTTAGTAACTAAAATATATTTGTCTTCAGCATCAATTGAATCTTTCCAGTACATTAACCTTGTTCTTCCTCCAACAAAGGAATGGCTGCATTGAATGGTGGTCTCGGCAGCAGTGGCCTTACCAATGGCACTGGGAGCACTATGGAGGCCCTCACTCAGGCATATTCTGGTATCCAGCAATATGCTGCTGCAGCACTCCCCACTCTGTACAACCAGAATTTATTGACCCAGCAGAGTATTGGTGCTGCTGGAAGCCAGAAGGAAGGTGAGTGCACCAGAATTGGAAGGTGAGGTTTGGGGCAACAGAATATAGGTGGTCAGATTAACACTTTTCCAGCCAAGGACAAGAATAGACCAATAAAGAATGTGAATTCCAATGCTTTTGCAATTTTGGGGTGGAATTGTGGATCAGAATCCATGTGGATCTTTTTAGGATGGAGCTCAGTTTTTAAACAAAGAAATAAACAGACATTGTAATTACTGCATCTGGTCTTTTGTCAAGAATCTTCTTTAGTTAGGAAGTCTTCTCTGGGTTATAAATCTATTAGAGGATTGTCTAAGTACGTACCTCTTTTAGGTATATCATTTGACATTTTTCCTTCTGACTAAATGAGATACTGAGATGTGATACTGACATGTCGGTAGGTTGGATGGAGTGAAAAATGTGTCTTTTAGGAGAGAGTTTCTAGACAGTGTTGGTGCTAACACCTTAGTATTCGGGTTTGACTGGGTTTCTCTAACTACAACTTGATAAGGTTTAGATACTAATATCAAAACAACAAAAACAAGTAGCCTTTGGCTTTAGTGTGTGAACTAGTATTCAGAGACCCAGAGGATATGAGAAAGCAAACCAAGTATATGTGTAGGAAAAAGGGTAACCGTGGCACAGAAATGGCAAGTGCATGGACCTGAAGGCAGTAAAGGGCCATGTATTTGATGGCAATTAGGAGACGTACACGGCTGAGAATGGCTGGGTTGTCGTTTATTGTTTTCATCACTCTTCATTAGGAAAACGCATTGTAAGTGAAGTGTACTCTGCTATGAGTTCAGTGCTAAGCATAGGCACACTTTTAAAATGTTTTTTCTTTTTATTGGGATACAGTTTAAGTATGGTTAAATTCAAAATTCACTCTGTGAATTTATGCAGTGCTGAAATTGCTACCATACTGGGAGAACATTTGTAAAAAATACCCACTAGAAACTCCCAAGCACCTCACTGTTACCTGCTGCTTGTGTCCTTGCCTCTGGCACTACCAGTTTGTCAGCCCTTTAGTATCCAGGCATAGTTCTGAAACTTAATTAATTAATTAATTAATTAATTTCAAGGCGGGGTTTCTCTGTGTAACATCCCTGGCTGTAATAGAACTCACTCTGGCTGGCTTCTGTCTCCTGAGTGCTGGAGTTCAAAGTGTACAACGCCATTTTCCGACTTTGAAATCTAATTTTTGTTGTTGCTTATTTGTTTTTGCCCAGTCAGACCTTGAATTTGTTGAGATCCTCCTGTCTCAGCCTCCTGAGTTGTAGGATTACAGACGGAAACTTGTTTTGACTATATAACCCATTTTACAGCTTTTCCTAATTCCCTTGTGAGTACTGTTTCTGTTTTACTACCATACGTGCAGATCCACCTTCTTTCTAACCCCTGTATACCCTCTCTGACAAGGTGGGACTTTAACATCCTTTCATGAACCAAGAATAGTGGCTCATGCCTTTAATCCCAGCACTTGAGGCAAAGGCAAGTGGAACTCTGTGAGTCTGAGGCCAGCAACCTGGTGTACATAGTTCCAGATTGCCAGAGCTACATAATGAGACTCTGTCTTGAAAACAACACAACTTTAATCCTAGTACTGGGAAGGCAGAGGCAGTGGATCTCTGAATTTGAGGACAGTCAGAGCTGTTACACAGAAAAATCATGTCTCGGGGCTGGAGAAATGGCTCAGCAGTTAAGAACACTGATTGCTCTTCCAGAGAACCCGGGTTCAATTCCCAGCACCCACACGGCAGCTCACAACTGTCTGAAAATCCAGTTCCAGGGGACCTAACACCTTCACACCAATGCACATAAAATAAAAAATAAATAAATCATAAAAATTAAAAAAAAAGAAAAAAATCATGTCTCAAAAAACAAATAAAAAACCAAAGGATATCTTTTTACTTGGAGTTGACATGTGGTTATAGGCAGGTGGAGAAATCTGATTTTGGAGTTACTGCTAAGTTTCCTGCCTTTTATTTAGAGAATCTGTTTAGTTCCCTTCAAAGAATAAATTTGTTGATTTTGCTAGCGTTAGTATGGATGGGAATGAGAGACCATTGGCTCTGGCTGATAAGTATACTTAACACTGATCCTCTTTCAATCCACGGATATTTAAAGGTCCAGAGGGAGCCAACCTGTTCATCTATCACCTGCCCCAGGAGTTTGGAGACCAGGACCTGCTGCAGATGTTTATGCCCTTTGGGAATGTCGTGTCTGCCAAGGTTTTCATTGACAAGCAGACAAACCTGAGCAAGTGTTTTGGTATGTTGGTTTCTCCTTTGGTGTCAGGATGGAATTGAGTATTTTGCCACTGAGAAAGAAAGCTGCTGACAAATTCAGAGAAAGCTGATTTTGAGTTTGACCCCAGCAGATCTTACGACCTCTTTCTGAGCTTCACTTTTGTCTGTCGTAGAGGTGGTGATCTCTGCTCACGGCACTGGTCCAGAGGTCACCACTGAGACCCGAGACTAAATACATAAGTCCTTGAGTCCCTCATCCCGGTTTCTATTTGGGCACACAGGTTTTGTAAGTTATGACAATCCTGTCTCAGCTCAAGCTGCCATCCAGTCCATGAACGGCTTTCAGATTGGAATGAAGAGGCTTAAAGTGCAGCTTAAACGTTCAAAGAATGATAGCAAGCCCTACTGAGCGCGCTCCCCTCTGAGACTGGAGTGAGAAGATCTTCTGGTAAGTGGGGGAGGAGCACCCTTAATCATTCGAAGCCCTAAGGCTGTGTGTTGACAGCCCTGGACCCTGATCCCTGCCACTCTCGCAGGCACAGCTTGCCCTGAAGACTCAGCTACTGCCTTCTGTGGGAGTGTCGCTTCGTACAGAGGACAAGTTTGTGCTTTGGTTTCCAGTGTTTTACTTTGGAGTTTAGGTGCCATATCCTGAGGGGTTTTTTTCTTTTGTTTGTTTCTTTTCCTTTTATTTAAAGTTTGCCGTGTTTGTAACCAGTATGTTGAGAAGGACCAATACCAATCCACCCTGAGGATGGGGGAAATGGTTTAAAAGATGATCAGAATGTGCCCCAAACCACTGAGAGAGGACTGAGCAGAACAGAAAATTTATTCCCCAAATCTCTCTACCTGAGTGCAAGGATGGGTACGGTCTAATGAGCTACAGGGGCAGAGTGGGAAGGTGGCTTGGCATCTAGACCCCTTCATAACTAGCTGCTTTCTGTGGAAATGCTAAGCTTATGCCACCAATGGTTTGTTTGTTTGTTTGTTTGTTTTTTCTTTTTCTTCTGTCCTGGATGTCTGCCCTTCTTTCCTAAAACGGGGTCAGCAAGTCTTAGGAAATAAAGTACTTCTTAATTTAGCCTGAAATATGCAAATAACATGAAGATACCCGTTACTAGCCATCCCAGCCTTCCATTGGTATTGCATTGCCCTGACTGGCTGGTGGTTGTTTGGGGGAAGCAGCCAAAGAGGTCATTTTTAGTTTATTTCAGTGTGAAGTTAGACCATTGCCCATTTCCAACAGTTTATCTTGAAGAAAGTCTGTGGAAGTTAATCATAACAAGGAATATTGCCTCCTTCCTGGCCACAATTTTCTCATGAGGGCAGATCTAAGAAGCACTTGCAGCATCTAGCCAACAAGGGTGCTGTTCACAGGCAGAGCAATCAGAAGCCATCTGATTGAGGGAGGAGGGACCTGCTTCTTGATGTACCTGAGTTAAGGTCTCTTCAAGCCAGGATGCTGTATTTGAGCAGAACCTAGTATTCAAAGAAAGTGCAGAAGTGCACTCCTGCCTCTGATAAAGGTGTCCCAGAAGTTGTGTTTCCCCAGAGGTCTGAGAAGCCTCTCCTAGCCACCCTAACCCCACCATCTGCCTTTGGAGACAGAAGAGAGTACAGGCCGTTTCCAGGCCCTATAGTGTTCTTTACCTCAGTATTAACCCATATTCATTTTATCATCATGCTTACGGTTAGTTCCCTGCTGCCTTTCATCAGTCTTAACTCCAGTGTTTGCCAGTGTCCCACACAGCCTCTGGGCTCTGTTGCTGCTCCAGGAAATGCTGTTGGGAATGTGCATCTGAGCAGAGGTAGCCCCAGAAGCATGTGACTGTCATCTACAGCCAGGACTTGGGTTCCTGGCTCCTTGAAAGCTTAAACCTCACAAGTTAAAAGTCTTGACTCCTAACAGCAGAGATTAGAAGAAAGGAGCTAGCCTTTTTTTTAGTCAGATGGAGACAGTTCTGCTTGTCATACTGTCCCTGTAGGTAGCATACAGGGATTGACCATCCTGCTGTTGTACAAGTAGTTGTTAGTGTTGGATTATCCCATTGAAGTTGGGTCTGTTGTCCTCTTAACAGACATGAAATAATACACTTCTTAAACTGAACCACATAACTTGAATTCTGTGCAATGGGAGAAAAGTGTCCTGTGTTTCAAGATAAAATTGTTCTAAAGGCTTCCAGGGTAATGATGGGATTTTTTTTAAATAAATGCAAAAAATAAAAAATAAAAATACAAAAACTTAAAAAGAAAAAAAAAAAGAAAAATGCTAGGTTGGGCAGGCACTGTTCTAAATCCCAACCAGCTGGAACCAAGAATGTCGTTTCTATTTTTATAGAGGTTTTATACAGCTCCAGGGTGGAGAATATTTATTACCTAAATTATATCTCTGGAAAAGGCCAGGATTTTGTAGAATCCAGAATGTGATTGTTGTATACACGGGGTGCTGTGTATGATTGAAACTACTGACTTTCTGTGACCATTTGCAGCCCAGGTAACCTGTCCAAGGGGAAGGCTAACATTAATGCTGTGAATCGGCAGAGGCGAGAGCTGTGTTCCATGGGGTGCTGCCAGAGCTGTGTTCCCTAACCTTCTGTTCTGTTTTCCTCGTGACCAGAACACCACGTTCTTCCCCCTTCTTTCAGTTTCCCTCCATTTCACCATTTGTCCTTGGATTTGTCCCGTGCTCTAGTACCTTAGGAAACCACCTTCCTAATGATTTTAGAGGCAAAGGTGCAACCCCCACCTTTGGAACAGACCCCAGACTCCATACCTGCTTGTGGCTCTAAAGGGAGCACTTGTCCCAGCAGAGCCATGGTGTGCTCAGGCAGCCAGCCAGTTGGTGAGACCATGCACTTCTCTCTCCCCCTTTGCCCAGTACATGAGCACAGCGGTAGCACTGCCCTTGAGCACAGTTCTCTCCCCAGGCCAAAGATGGTTTTATTGAAGAAGCTACTCCCCTCCCTATAAGTCTTGATGTGAAAGGGCTCAGCTCAGTGGAGACTGAAGTGAAGTCTTACGCAATCCATTTCTGTTGTGTGGAAGTTTCTCTTACAGTGTGTTTTCTGCTGTAGTCTGTGTCTCGGATTACATCGTGCCATTGATTTGCCCTCACTGCAGCCTGACCACTGTCTCCTGGTTCCACATGAGTGGCCAGGCCTATGTGGAAGCTTAGGGCTTGGATTTCTGGGAACAAAGAGTTATCCCAAGACTGAGCAAGAAACTCTGGCCTTCTCCCCTCAATAATCTCCTTTCCACTCTAGTCAGCATCTTTTGTTTCCTCTCCCCTCGGTTCTCGCCAGGTAGTGGGAAAGAGGCTGAGGCCCTGCTCACCCTGTCTTGATGGGTTAGGTGCTTTGCAGGGAATCCAAGCCTTAGGCTCCCTATTGTCTCTGGCAGTTGGATGTTCTCTTGGTGTCCTCCATGTCCTTTTGAACTTTTCCCTGTGTCCATTGTTAGCATGTGCAAAAGTCCCTGTCATTCCCTACCCCTGCCCCTTCCCTGCCTCCTCATTTCAGGGCTGCACACAGTGAGTGTCCTGTTCTCTCTCTGTTTGGATGTATTGCTCTGTGTAACTCAGTGGATCTCCCTCTTTCTGGTTTGTTTTTTTTTCTAGATTCCTGCCGTTTGTTCATCGTTGTGCCTAAAGCATGTCGATGTGGCGTCAAGTACATCGTCCAAATCCCTGTCTCTTCAGCTTCTCTGATGCTTGAACTCTCACCTTTGACCTTGTGTTGACCTTTGATGCTGATGTGTATTTTATTATGTTTGTTTCTTTCTTTGTTTTTTCTTTTTTCTTTCTTTTTCCCCCCTTTTGTGCTGCCAAAATTGGTTTTGCTAGAACGACTGCTGAAGGGAAAATATTTAAACTGCATTTGAATATAAAAAAAAATCTATTTTTCTAGAACTTCATAAGATAACCACTTGATTTTGTGATTCCAATTCTTTGTAACTGTCTCAGAGCAGCCCTACTAGCACATGCCGTGTGGTGTTTGTATTCCTGTGAACACACAGCCAGTCCGCTTCCAGGCTTTGTTCCTCTGTGTGCTTAGTTTTAAAGACAACTTGAACAATGAAATAAACGATGTCACTAAAATCTTTGAGGCTCCTGAACACATTTTGCTGATACAGTTTTGGGGCTTGAGGAGACCGCATGTGTTTATTATTAATTAATTTTTGTTTTTCTGAGTTCTAAACTGCAGAAAACACCTGAAATACCCTCACCCCATTCATTACCTTTTCACTGAGGCTGAGGTTTAGACCCCACCTAGCCTTTTGTGGCTCTTCCTGAAGCAGCCCTGCAGGAGCCCTAGGGTCCCTTTGCCCCTCCCCTCCCCTCACCTCAGTCAGCTCTCATCCATGCTTATTCCTACAGTCTCCACAGCAAAATGTGATACTTGGAAATTACGGGGGGGGGGTATATTGCTTTTGCCTTTTTGTTTTGAATTTTTCCTTTCCTTCTAAGATTATGCCCAGAAAAACCAAGTCGTGCATGTTTCCTGCTGTTTCTTCACACCTTCGTATATATCACCTTCACCTCTCTGTTTTCTATAGTTTGTGCAAAAACTGACTGATTTAAAGGGTTTCAAAGAGGATGTTTTAAATTGTTATGGGGTTGATATTTTTTTCTCAATTGTATTGTTTTATTTTGAAGTGGCAACTTTCTCCTCTATTGCCCTTAGAGTGTGTTTGCCTGTGCACTTAGACTGTCACTCTTTATGGCCTCCAGGTCTCAGTGGGGCATCCAGGAGGCTGGCTGCTCTGCTCAGGGAGTACAGGGGGGCCAGAGAGGCAGAAGCAGAACCAAAGGTGGCTGTGGGTAGGCAGGAGGCTTAGCACATCAAGGCTAAATCACAGAGGAGGAAGGGTGCTGTGCTCCTAACTACACAGAATGGCAATACACCTGCCTGCCCTTTTCCTAGGTGACAAGCACAATAAATACTACAGTCTTCACACTGTTTACAGCCCTGGGCACCAACCACCCCACATTGGCTCTTCACTATAGCTCTACTCTTACTTAGCTAGTAAAGTTGGGGTAAGGGCAAGAATTGTTTTTAAATTGGGTCAAGAGCCATATAGCTACTGTCCCCCGGTGCCAGGCCAGCCAGTTCTTTAGTTTCCTAAGGGAAACTTACCCTCTTCTCTTGTAGCGCCATCCAGCCTCAGGGTCTTGGGGACTTGGAAGAATGTGAATAGAAGAGGAGAAGCTAGAAGGAAATGAGTACAAGGATGGGTCTGTGAAGAGCAGAGGCGGCAGGGAGGAATTTGACAGATCCCACTGAGACTTAAGCACTGGTGGGAGGGAGAGTCCAGGGAAGGGTGACAAGGTGCAGCAGGGGGTGGGGTGGGGTGGGGTGGGGTGGGTTATTGAAGCACTGACTAGCATCATCCATGCCCAAGTGAAGAAGGGGCCCTGGCAGAATTTCTGCTCTGTGACCCCCATAGGTTGCCCAATATATTATGCTCAAGGCCATCTTACTGGAAGAAAAAGGCAGCCAAGTGGAGGACCCTGTAGACAGGCTACTTATTGTCCTGGAAGTGATAGTGCGGGGTGTACTGAAGCTAGAGCCCTAGCCTGAGAGCCTGCTGTGTCCCACAGTCTGATTGCACAGAGCCGCCTCTGTCGGCAGGAGGCGCTGAGGCTCCCCTTCCTGTGTACTGAGAAGCTGTGTTTGCCAATGTATTTTGCTTTCAATTCCAAGAGGAGCTCTGGGAAAACCTGTGGATAAAAAACCAAATGCCAAATGTTGGACATTGTTTCTTTTTCCTTTTCTCTCTGATTGTTTTAATTGTTCTGTAGTGGTTTTAATGGATTTGAGACCCTGGAGCGGCAGCTGCCTTTCTGATTTCCAGCTGCTTTTTGTGAATAATTTAAAAAGAAAAAAAAAAGAAACTTTACATTTTGGAGACAAACCTGTGTGAGTTTTTTATTGGTACAAACGTTGTATTTAACACTAGGGGTTTTGTACAGTTTTTTGCCTTTTCTACTAGAAAACAATGTAAAGTGATTTCACAATGTGAAGAGAAAAAAATTGCCACTATGACCAAACGCACAGTCTGTTCTGCAGCAACAACGGGATTCAATCAACTCAAAGTCGTGATTCAGCCGTAGAAATGCTTTTCCTTGACCTTGTTTGAGCTTTCCTTTTTTCCTGTTTGATTTACAAAAGATGTCTTTTTTTTGTGTGTGTGTGTGTGTGAACTTGTGTTGTACTCTGTAGAAAATTATGGATTTTGCTTTAATGGTTTAAAAAAAAAAAAAAGGACAAGAAGAGCCCTTGTCGCTTTTCTTACCTAATCACAGTTTGTGTAGTGGATTAAAAAAAGAAAAAAAAAGTTGTTAAAAGTTTGGAGCAAGAGAGTATGTGTTTAAAAGGACTCTCCTTCCCTTTTTTGTGTGTTTTTCCTTTTGTCCCAATGGGGAACCTAAATCTGTTTTAATTGCACAGACACACGGACAAAAAGTCATTTTGTATCTGCCAAGTGTGGTACCTTCCTTTGTTTATTTGCTATTAAACTGTTTGAGAAGAACTGATGTGTTCAGAGTTGTTGATTGCCGAGACAAGAAGTGGGGATCCAGGACGACTTTCATGTCGGTACACTTGATGGTGGCTCAGCCAAACCCGCACAGAAATCATGAAGGAAAACACAGTTTCTCTCCAGAATACAACCTGCCTGGCCTGTGTGCATGTCACAAGGTTGCCACAACATTGAAATACCTTGAAACGATTTGGTGGCATTAATTTTTGTTCTTTTTTAGTAGTAGTTGCTATACCACAGAACTGGTTCAGACCACCTCTTGCTGGAACTCCTTCCTCTGTCACTGCTGATGACCCATGTGAATCCTACACTATGTCCTTTTATATCCAAGCCTTTAGTCTTCAGCCCCAGCAGCCGTGACTGCTCTTCCAGAGGACCTGAGTTCAACTCCAAGCACCCACATGGTGGCTCACAGCCTTCTGAAATAGGATTTGATACCCTCTTCTGGCCTGCAGGTGTACATGCAGTGCACTCATATATTTAATAAGATGTCTTCAGTTAACTCCTCAAGTATTGTAGCTTATTCTCGAATGAAGCTCCTGGCCTAGGGCTGCCTTTGTGCTTTGAAAAGGTGCAGACAGGTGTGAGCTGCCATATGTTGCTGAAAATCAAACCCTGGCCCTCTGGAAGAGCAGTCAGTACCCTTAACTGCTGTTCCATCTCTCCAGGCCTTGGTTCTTATCCAGTCCTTCACTGCCACTGTCTTCCTTACATGGAGAGTCACAGCAACTCTGAGTAGTCCAGTCTTCATGGAGCTGAAGATGCTCTAAAAGCTTACAACTGCTGCATGGCCTGTGGGTGGGCCAGACCTCGATCCTCTACTCAGTGTTCCTCTGTTTGGGGTATGTCTGCGGGGGTGGAGTGCTTTCTGGTGCCTAGCACACTCTCGGTTCTGATAAACCGGACAGGAAAGACGCTTCTCCTTTAACCCAAGCATTTCCTGGACAGAAGACCATTTGATGATATTCACACGTGGAGTTTAAAAGATATTGTGTCCAGGGGTGGTGGCGCAAGCCTTTAATCCCAGCACTTGGGAGGCAGAGGCAGGTGGGAATCTGTGAGTTTGAGGACAGCCTGATCTACAGACTAGGATAGCCAGGAATACACAGAGAAGCCCTGCCTCGAAAAACAAAAAAAATCAAAGATCTGTCAACCAAATCTTTAATTGCTCTTCTTCAAGTCTCCCTTTTTCGAGTCCCCCCCACACACACAAGGTGGAGGATCATTGTGTAACCCTAGCTTATCTTGAACTCAAGATCCATCCTGCCTCAGCCTCCCCAATGCTGAAATGATCCTCATGTACTCCATGCCTGACTTTAGAAGTACATCAGAAGTTTGAGATTGGGGTGTAGATAGAGTGCTTGCCTAGGCCCTGTGATTCACAACACAGTAAAAATAGAACCAGAACTGTGTATGAGCTTGCAGAATAGTTGCCATAACTAACATTTGCTGAACTATTGCCACAACAACTCCCCCCATTTTATTTTATAATACCTTGTCTGTCGTGGGGAATAGCCCTCTAATATTCCCTGTCTTAGATGGCATCCTGCCCCCAATTATTGCCCGTCCATGGCTACCCAGACACATAGCCCTAAACCAAGTATCCCCAGGACTGACAGCGCCAACGAGCCAGACCAGCGCTGCAACCATCTAGCATGTACTAGCTGGGTGGTAAAATTAACAAAAGCAGTATTCCAAACCCCTCTCATGAAGGTTGACTTCCATAACAGTAGCAGAAGCATGCAATATAGTGCCAGGGGTAATGCACATAACATGATAAAAGAACATGTTAGCCGTTCGAAAAGTCCAAATATAGTCCACTTGCTCCTGAACCAGAGCCACTTGTTGGTTCAAGGTCAATATTAAGATTGCTGACTCAGCCAGCTGGTTGACAGTCTCAGCCGACTGCACAGTCTGGGAAAGAGCAATTCCGGGAACAGTATCTGCAGTAGCAGCAATAGCAATAATGGCAACCACAGCTGTGGTGATTCCAAGGTTTCTCTTCTGCTGATCTATGGTCCAGCACTTGTCATTTCTGCTGAGACTCCTGACACTGCCGTGGTTTCCCCCAGGCCGGGGCAAAGTGCCTTCTGAGCTCTATCAAAGCTCTGCTCCAGCTGCCTTCTGCCCCAACCACACTCTCTCTGGGTTCAAACTGATGCATGGAGCGGAGCAGAACTCAAGGAACCAGAACCATTGAAGGGGCCCCATTTAACAATTTTTTTTAAGTCAAAATACTTTTCTTAGCAGTTCCCAGAATCAAATGTCTTTCTCCAGTCCAGAACAAAAGACAACACAATAACATACATCTGTACATATTCTATATTTTTGAGGCCTTCAGTTCACCTTCCTGCCTCCTCTTTATTACTTCCCTACTGGCCAGTCTTCCTGAGGCCGTCCCTCAGAGCAACTCTGGGGATGAAGAAACACATACTCCTTTTAATCTGACGTGGCTTGTTCCTGGTCTGGAACATTTAAACCCCTTCCCATAATAAACCAGGGGCTATTGTTTATACAAAATCTTCGGCTGTCTTCCTTGTTACTTCCATGCCTTGTTGCTTTAAGAGTTTCAGTTACTTTTTGAGGCCTTCAATTCACCCTTCCGCCTCTACTTTATACTTGCTAATCTTTTGGAGGATGTCCCTCAGAGTATCTCTCGGGATGAAAAGGAAAAAACCACATTACCTTTGCCAATATGCTCCTCAATTTAGCCGGCAGATGGAGTGACCCCATTCACGCATCCCCACTTTCCAGATCTCGGTGGAACCTCCACTTGCCATGCCACCAGCGCAGCCTGAATTGCCGAGATGGGTGGGTGGGTGCCAGGATTGAGACATGGAGGCTTCTTTTCAGGTGGAAGAAGAGCAACCTTTATTTTGCTCCAATTAAAACCTTTTATACCTCTACTGCTTCTGTGGAAAACCATCAGCCAGAAAGAACACAAACATCCTTGTCAATTACAGACCAAAAGGAAGTTCCACTGTCAGGGGAGTGAGGGCAGCTAGATCACAACAGACTATTTATTGCAGTAAGGTGATAGAAACATTTGAAGCTCAATATATATTCCATCTTTACGTCATTGCTGGGCCTGTATTCATTGCCTCCCTCCCCATTTACGTTACTAACAAATCAGTTAAAAGCAACTATGCTATGAGGGGTACTCGGAATTAGATTGGGCCACCCAGTTCCCAAGCCCTTTCTCTTAACTGCCGCCAAGGAGGAATGTCTCAAAAGCAAATACAGTTGCAGTGACCCCAGGCTCCAATGAGGATAGACTTGGGAGGCCTTGTGGCACTCCTACTATCTACCCCAACCCCCAGAGGATTACAGCTCTGCCTCCTTTGGCTGTTTAGATGTTGGAGGGAATTACTAGTCTTTATTGCTCCTGCAAAAGTGTCACTACCTGTGGGAGTCAAGGATCCTCGGGTATTTCTCTAATGGATTTTCTGCCCAGGTCTTATTTGCCTAATGTTTGTTTATTTTTGAGACAGGGTCTCACAATGTAGCTCTGGCTAGTGTGGAACTCCCCAGAAGAGGTTGATTTCAAACTCTTATCAGTGGTGTTAAAGGTGTGAGTACTACCACAGTCACCCTTAAAGGGGAGGGAAGGGAAAGAAAGGAAAGGAAAGGAGAGAGGAGAGGGGAGGGGAGGAGAGGGGAGAGGTTTATGGAGTTTATTTTTCAAGACAGCGCAGCGGTTTTTCAGTGTGGCCCTGGCTGTCCTGGAATGCACTCTGTAGACCAGATTGGCCTTGAACACAGAGATCCACCTGCTTTTGCCTTCTGACTGCTAGGATTAAAGGCATGGGTCACCATCACCTGGCTTATTAGATTGATTTATTTTTATGTGTATTGAGTATTTTTTGCCTGCACATATGTACATATGCCTATACATAAACACACACACACACCATATGTATGCCTGGTTCCCACAGATATCGGAAGAGGTAGTCAGATCACATGGATGGTTGTGAGCTCCTGTGTGGATGCTGGGAATGGCATGAGGTCCTCTGTAAGAACTAGTATTCTTAGAGGTTGAGGCATATCTCTGGCCTTTGTAAGTCATTTACTGAGTGTGTAGATGAGTTTGTGCATGGGAGAGACACATCCATGTATATGTGTGTCAGAGGACAACATTGAAGAGTATTCTCTCCTTCCATGTGGGTCCCAATAATCAAATTCAGCAGGTTTGGCAGCAAACTACTTGGCCTTTTGTTTGTTTGTTTTGATGCAGGATATCACCATGTAGCCCCTAACTGGCCTAGAACTCATAGAGATCTACCTCCCTCTGTCTCCTGTCTGCTGAGACTAAAGGCAAGTACCCCCCACACCTGGCTTTCTTTTTTCCTCTCCTTTCCCCTCCCCTTCCCCCTCCCCTCTCCCCTCTCTTCCCCTCCCCTCTCCTCTCTCCTTTCCTTTCCTTCCCTTCCCTCCCCTCCCCTCCCCTCCCCTCCCCTCCTCTCTCCTCTCTCCTTTCCTTCCCTTCCCTACCCTTCCCTTCCCTTCCCTACCCTTCCCTTCCCTTCCCTTCCCTTCCCTTCCCTTTCTCTTTGTATCCTCGCATGAGACCAGGCTTACAAGCCTCTCCCTCCCTAGATTAACGGTATGTGTCACCCCGCACCCGACTTTTTTTTTTTTTAACATTATTTTATGTGTATTGGTGTGAGGGTGTCAGGTCCCCTGGAACTGGAGTTGCAGACAGTTTTAGGTTGCCATTGTGGGTGCTGGGAATTGAACCTGGGTCCTCTGAAAGAGCTGCTCAGCTATTTCTCCAACCCCTACTATTTGTTTTAATTTTGTTTTGAAGGCAAGATTTCCTAGTTGGGGAGTGGTGGCACACACCTTTAATCCCAGCAGATGCGTGCAGATCTGATTTTGAGGTCAGTCTGGTCTATAAAGTGAGTTCCAGTATTGTCTATTGTACTATTGCTGTGAAGAGTCCATAACCAAGACAATTTACAAAAGGAATCATTTAATTGAGGTTTTGCTTAGTGAGTCTATGACCATCATGGTGAGAAGGGTGGCAAGCAGGCAGGCAGCTCACAACTGCCTATAATCCAGCCCCAGGGCATTCATAACTTTCAATTTCCACAGGTACCTGCATTCATGGGCACATACTCCTCCCACATACACATAATAAAAATAGTACATATATAATTACATATATAAACACTAACATCTATCTTTCTGGAAAAGCTAGTGCCTAAAAGCCATGACTGAGCTGGTACATGCTGGAGCATCATAAGTGGGCAAACCCAAGGAGACTCAGTTTCAGAAGCTAGAAATTTGAGAGGTTCAAAATTGGTCTAAGCCGGCCAGGGTGGCACACGCCTTTAACCCCAGCACTCAGGCGTCAGAGGCAGGCAGATCTCTCTGAGTTTGAGGCCAGCCTGATCTACAAGAGCTAGTTCCAGGACAGGATTCAAAGCTACAGAGAAACCCTGTCTCCAAAAACAAAACAAAAATTTAGCCTGAGGTCATTTGTTTTGTCTTTTGAGATAATTTCTTAAAGCCTGGGTTGGCCTTGAAATCCTTTACACCTAAGGATGACCTTGAACTGATCCTACTTTCTTCCCCTCCAAGCTATGAATTACAACTGCACCACACACCAGGATTCACTTGGTCTTGTCTTTAAGTCGTCCTGATCTGTTATCGTAGTAGGGAGTAAGGCCCACTCCGGTATTGTGTAACTATTTCCTCCAAATTGAAACATCCTCTGGAAGGGAGGAGAGACTCAGGAAGCCAAGGAAACTGCAAAGTTAGGCTGGTGGCTCAGGCCTTTAATCCCAACAGAGGAGGCACATCTCTGAGTTCAAGGACAGCCTGGTCTACAAAGCAAGTTTCAGGCCAACCAGTTAAGCAGAGAAACTCTGTCTCAAAAGACAAAACAGGACTGGAGAGATGGTTCAGCACTTAAAAGCACTAGCTGTTTTTCCAGAGGTCCTGAGTTCAGTTCTCACCAATCACATTGTGGCTCACAGCCACCCATAATGAGATCTGGTACCCTCTTCTGGCATGCAGGCATACATGTAAACGGAACAATGTATATATAATATAATAAGTAAATCTAAAAAATTAAACACACGGGCTGGAGAGATGGCTTAGCGGTTAAGAGCATTGCCTGTTCCTCCAAAGGTCCTGAGTTCAATTACCAGCAACCACATGGTGGCTCACAACCATCTGTAATGAGGTCTGGTGCTCTCTTCTGGCCCGCAGGCATATACACAGAATATTATTGTATATATAATAAAAATTTTAAAAACACACCAAAAGACAACCTGCAAAATTATATAACCTGTGAACAAGCACTTGGAGTAAGGGTACTTGGTGGAACAGACTGTAAACTGTGGGGAGATTCCAGGGATGTAGGATTCCTCACCTATGCTGGGTGCGCTTTCCAGTGATAAAGCTGCCATCTAGCCCTAGAAGAAAACACAACCACTATCCCTTCTTGAAGACTACTCAACGATGCTACAGGAACTCATCGCAAAGCTTCAGCTCTAGGTGTGCCACCCAAACATAGGAATCATCTAATAAGTAGTTGGGAAGGGAGACCCCCCCCCTCAGTGGGGTTGCTTGTGAGCTGTTCAAGTAATCCAGTGATGCAGTTTCTGGGAGTCATCCCTGTATTGAGGGGGTGTTCTGGGAGTCATCCCTGTATTGAGGGGGTGTTCTGGGAGTCATCCCTGTATTGGGGGGTGTTCTGGCATTCTGTTCTATGGGTGGCTTGCTGGCATCTCCCCATCTGCCTTCTTTCTCTATTTCTGCTTGGATTTCCTGCCTAGCTATATTCTATTCTACGATAGGCCAGAGCAGGTTCTTTATTAACTAATGGGAGGAGTGCATATTCACAGTGTACAGAAGGACATCCCACATCAAGTATTTTCACATTCAACTGCGTTCTGAGGAACTGGGGGTGATTCTAGGAAAGGAGATAAATCATCCATTCATCCAGGAGGAATGACGGGAACTGCTAGTGGGTACACACTTTCTGGAAGTGGTGGCAGTCGATGCACAACTTTGAGAATATAAAATCCACTGAATTATCTACTCCAACAGAATGAACTTTGCACTGGGGTCAGAACTGACTTGGAGGAGCATGAATGAGTTGAGCTATTGGGTCTGGCAGGGATTTCAATTGCTCTTAAGTGCACAAGGTATAGTGAATCTCGTATTTAAAATATATAAGACCCCACAGTGGCATTAAAGTTCACAGAGGTGCTGTCAAACCAGCGTTGGGATTAGAATTGGGGCGCTTAAGATTTTCCTCCTTCAGTATGTGTGCACGTGCACATGTATATACATACATATGGAGGCCAGAGAACAGCTTGTGGGAGTCGGTTCTGTCCTAGCACGTGGATCCCAGGGATGGAACTCAGGTTGTTATGTTTGGCAGCAAATACTATTGAACCTTTTTAAACCTTCAAGGACCAAGCTGTGTAGTATCATCTTTTCTCTCTAACATAGTGTTTCGTTCACTCTAGAGACTGTTCTGAGTCCTTGAGTTCTGTGACAGTCTGTAAACTCGGTGCTGTTAACCTTTCTTCTCCGGGCCTAGTAATTTGCCCAAATTCTCTGCTCACACAGCTAATAAAGAAATGCAGCGATCAGAGCCAGGCTGGCAGCCATTGTGCTGTGCTCTGCTGTGTGTGAGGCCTCTGTGAAAGTTTAACCATCTCACCTTGTAGAGGAGGAAACAGGCCTATGGTGAGGTGTCAGGAACAGTGTAAGCATATGCCCAGGTAAGTGTCTAAGTGATGAGTAAATTGCAAGAATAAAATGGGTTGGGGTTATTAGGAAGGAAAGTAGAGGTGAAGCCAGATGTGGTAGCTCACTCTTTTAATCCCAGCACTCGGGAGACAGGCAGGCAGATCTCTGTGAGTTCTAGGACAGCCAGGGCTACACAGAGAAGCCCTGTCAAAAAACAAAATGTTCCATTAGCTGTGCGAGGTGTCTCATGCCTTTAGTACCAGCACTCCAGAGACAGACGGGTGCAGCTCTGAGTTCAAGCCTAGCCTGACCTACAGAGTTCCAGGAAAGCCAGGGCTACACAGAGGAACCCTATATCAAAAAACAAAAAAGGAAGACAGTCACTGGGTGGTTGTAGTACTTATCTTTACTCCTAGCACTCAGGAGGCAGAGGCAGGTGAATCTCTCTGAGTTCCAGGACAACCAGAGCTACACAGAGAAATCCTGTCTTAAAAACAAACAAATGAGAAAGAAAAAGGAAAGCAGAGGTGAGAGGGAAGCAGAATAAGTAGGCTGGGCACTCACCCCATCTCTCTGAAGTCTCTGTGCCCAGCGTCCTGCCTGCTTCTTTTCTGTTGTCAGAACCCCTGTCCAGAGACTTGCTCACATTCCAGCAGACAGCCTTTGGCAAGACTTCCGGAAAGCCTAACCTGCCAGGGTCATTGAGGCCGGTGTCAAAAGTGTCAGTGGGGGTACCCAGACAGGTTCCCAGGTGGCAGAATGCCTGTGTTTGTGGAGGAGCCACTTCTCAGCTTTGGGTGGGTGCAGCAGAAACCCTCGTGACCTTGCAGCTGACATTCCTCAGAAACCACATGGTCCCAACTGGCAGGGACAGCTGCAGACAGTCTAAACCAGCCTTGTTCCCAGGGTGGCAACCGTTATCCATCCAGGCCCTACTCAGCTCCTGGTGTTGCTTTTCCCTCCCAGAGGGCAGTGGGCAGCCGATACTTTGGATCCAGCACCATGAGGGTCTAGAAGCAGCTAGCCAACCACGGTCTTTCCCTGAGTGACCAGGCTGTGGGAAGATGGGGCAGGACCAGACAAAGCAACAGATCGAAAAAGGACTACAGCTGTACCAGTCCAACCAGACAGAGAAGGCACTGCAGGTGTGGATGAAGGTGCTGGAGAAAGGCTCCGACCTCGTGGGCCGCTTCCGGGTGCTAGGATGCCTGGTCACAGCTCATTCAGAGATGGGCCGCTACAAAGAGATGCTGAAGGTAGATGTACCCTCATAGGGTGCCCTGGGAGGGCCTGGGTGCTGTGAAAGGGGTGGGAACAGGGCTAGGTGGCTCCTAACTCCCAGGCTCCCTTGTAACTTCCTGAGACTCCTCTATCTCACAGGCTAATAATTTTCAGAATTCATGGAAGACTCTGAGGCTTAGATAGCTGGGTGTCTTAAGATTCAGACCTGTGGCCTTCAGCTCTCGTATCTGAGCCTCTGAGCCTGAGGTTTGCCAGAGTCCAGGGATCTCAAGACCAGACTTCCAAACCAAGCTTTTAGTCTGGTACTTGCTGACTGATCAGCAGTAGACTCCAGATCTGAGACTGGGGATGAAAGGGTGGTGTCTACAGGGTCTGAGCTGCGGCTCTAGCCTGGAAGGAGGATGTGAGGTGATAGAAGCTCTGAGTTGGAACTTTGGGGTCTGCTGCTCTGGCTGAGAGGTTGGGCTAGGTGTGGAGGTGGTACAGGCTGGGCCTTGGCTAAGTGTTGTCTGCCTACTCCCCTGGGGTCAGTTTGCTGTGGTCCAGATTGACACTGCACGGGAGCTCGAGGATGCCGACTTCCTGCTTGAAAGCTACCTGAACCTGGCACGCAGCAATGAGAAACTGTGTGAGTTCCACAAAACCATCTCCTACTGCAAGACCTGCCTTGGCCTGCCTGGCACCAGGGCTGGTGCTCAGCTTGGGGGCCAGGTCAGCCTGAGCATGGGCAATGCTTTCCTGGGCCTCAGCCTCTTCCAGAAGGCCCTAGAGAATTTTGAGAAGGCCCTGCGCTATGCCCACAACAATGATGACACCATGCTGGAGTGCCGCGTCTGCTGCAGCCTGGGCAACTTCTACGCCCAGGTCAAGGTGGGCCTGGGCCTTGACAGGGTGTGGGGTGGGCACAATGGGGGTCTGGGGCTCCCTGAGAGCCTTTGGGGGTGGCGGTTCTCACTGTTTATGATAACTATTCCCTGATTACCTTTGAGCATAAGTTCTTTTGAGACAGTACCATCAGCCTTAGCCAATCAGAGAATAGAACTGTCTGACTCGCCCATCCTGCAAATGGTCCTGCAGATGGCATAAGGTGGCTGTTAACCTACCTGTGGTCTTGTCAGCTGTGGATTCATTTAGATGGACGGAGTGCTCTTTGACACCAGTGATGTGGTTGCTCAGAGAGCATTTCTGCTGCACATACAGGCCCACAAACTCACTGACATGGTTTGTAGAGGCTTCACCTGCCTGCTCCAAGTCCAGCACAAGCCCTAGAGCCTTGTAGGAACTACTCACTTTGCTGGCTACTACCCTCAGCCCTCTTTTTAGATAGGGTGTGGTGAACGCCATGGAAGGTGGAGCCATTCAGATGTCCGTCTCTCAGGTGACCTGTGTGAGAACAGCCATGGGCTGTGCTTTCTGTGTGGACTTGAGCAAGTCCCCCTCTTCCCTGAGCCCTAAGGGGTCTGGCTGTAAATGAGGAAGAACAGGACTCACAGAAGGGACATAAAGATTTATTTATCTGGGGCTGGAGAGATGACTCAGTGGTTAAGAGCACTGGCTGCTCTTTCAGAGTACCTGGGTTCAGTTCCCATCACCCACATGGTGGCTCACAATTGTCTAACTCCAGTTCCAGGGAATCTGGCACCCTCACACAGATACACATGCAAGCAAATCTCCAATGAACATAAAGTAAAAATAAATACATCTTTTAAAAACATGCTAATATTTTTACAAAGATTTATCTAATATGTAATGAGGGGGGTTGGAGAGATGGATCAGCACTTCTTGAAGAGTATCCAGATTTGGTTCCCAGCACTGACATGGTGGCTTATAACTGCTGTTAACTACAGTTCCATGCCTCTCCTGACCTCTGCAGATAGCTACATACACCTCTTGTACGTACATACACTCAGGCACACACAATACACTTCTATCAAATAAATACTTTAAGAAATATTTACCAAGCCAGGCAGTGGTGGCACACACCATTAATCCCAGCACTTGGGAGGCAGAGGTAGGTGGATCTCTGAGTTTCAGGACTAAGCAGAGAAATCCTGTCTCAAAATAAACAAAAGAAAAAAATTTACTGAGGCTCCACTACATCCTAGGAGCCATTGGAGTGCGTGTTTATGGCAACACAGATAATGCAGGGTCTCTTACAAAGCCCCAATCTATCTGGATGAGAAGGGCAGTTGACCCAATCAGGAAGGTGGTTGAGCATCATGTGAAGAAAGGCGAGCAATTCCAGGATGTGGGGTGTGCTAGGATGATGTGGGGTGTGCTGCCATTGTTAAGAGAGTGGTCAGAAAGTCACGGTGGCTGATGGCAGAAGAGAGGGTTGAGCCATGCAGAAATCTCAGGAGTGAGCATCAGGCCAAGCTCCACCCAAAGAAAGGGAGCCACAGAGTGCCAGAGCTGTGTGAGGAAGTGGGAAATCTTGCAGAAAGGTGGGTGTGAGCACTTCTAATCGCCAGGATTTTAGAGGGTGAGAGTCTCCTGAAGCCCAGTGCAACACCCAGCTGTGGGGATTTTTTTTAAGATTGATTTTTCTTTTATATGTCTGGGTGTTTTGCCTGAGTACAAAGTGTGACACCAGAAGATAGCACTGGATCCCCTGTAACTGGAGCTACAGATGGTTGTGAGCTGCCATGTGGTTGCTGGAAATCAAAACCAGGTCCTCTGCTCTTAACCACTGAACCATTTCTCTGGCCCCAAGCTTTGGTGGAATTTTAACTCCTGGCACATGATACTCTGTCCCCCCGAAAAGGAAAATAAAGTAAGAAAATATAACGATACAATGAATTCCCATATACCCACCACTCAGATTTATTCATATTTCACTACCTTTGGTTTACACATTTACTGTCATATTAGAAAATTGTTGGCATCAGACTGGGGATGTTCACAAAGTTCAATTCCCCCAGCACTGCATACACTGAGTGTGATAGCACACAACTGAGCCCAGCACTGAGGGGGCAGACCAGGCTGGCCTCACAATCACAGATATGCCTACCTCTGCTGGGATTAAAGGTGTGTGCCACCACCATGCAGCCTTTAAATTTTATTTTATGTGCATTGGTGTAAGGGTATCAGATCTCTTGGAACTGGAGTTACAGACAATTGTGAATTGCCATGTAAGTGCTGGGAATTGGACCCAGATCCTCTGTAAGAGTAGCCAGTGCTCTTAATCAATGAACTGTCTGTTTCTCCAGACGTTTGAAGGTCATTTTTAACTGACAATGAGTTTGGATATCTCTTAGGGTACATAAGTTCTGTGGGAGGCAAGGATAGAGGGAGGGAGGGAGAGAGAGAAAAAATTGATGGCATCTCACTATTTTTATTTTACTGTATTTTTAAACTTAGTTTATTTCCTCTGTAAGAGTGTTTGCCTGCATGTATGTGCACTACATGTGTGTCTGGTGCCCTAGGAGGTCAGAGAGGATATTCCCTGGAACTGGAGTTACAGATGGTTGTGGGAGCCGGTCCTTGGCAAAAACAGCAGGTCTTCTGAACCACAGAGCCGTCTCTTCTGCCCAGCCAACATTTCTTATTTGACCCTGAAATAGTTCTGTATGAAGTATTACAGCTCGTATGCTAAGGTATCCTGGCACCTGGGAGCCAAGGAATACTACAAAGTCACCCTGCACAATAAACATCATATAAGGGACTTACTGGGGGGGGATAAAACAGGAGGGTGACTGCTTTTGCTCATGTGAGGAACAGCAGGGAACTGAACAGAAGGCAGGGTTTATATAGAGTTTCTTGGGGAGGGGTGGAACTTTTCAGGGTGAAGCTATCCAGGGTAGGGATTGGTGGGATTTCATGTCCAGAGATTGAGCTTTTTACTCAGTAGGGTGGGAACAGGGTCCAGTTGTTAGGGCAGTTAGAGTGTTCTGTGGATTGAACCTGGCAGTTGGAGGTCCTTGGAAGGAGCCTTGCCACTTGTATGCCTCAAGAGGCTTACATCTTTCCCCACCCTCTTTTTGGTTTGTATTACGAGGGCCAGCTTGTTGGGGTATCTGTCCTGCCCAGTACCCTACAGCCTGCAAGCCCCAAAGAAAATCAATCACACAGAGATCTCTATAAGTTATAAAGCTGATTGGCCCATTTGGTCAGGCTACTTATTAGTTCTTATGACTTATCTTAACCCATTATTCTGATCTATGTTAGCCACACGGGCTCAGTACCTTTCTCAGTGTGACAGCTTACATGTTGCCTCTTCGGTGGTCTGCGCAGGAGTGGCTGAGGGAGCTTCTGCTTCCAGAATACTCCCAGTCTCTTTGCTCCACCCCTACTTCCTGTCTGGCTTTCCTGCCTATACTGCCTGCCTGGCCAATCAGCGTTTTATTAAAATATGATTGACAGGATACAGACAATTCTCCCACATCATTGGTTTATTATTGATAAGCAATCAGGTTACTAGAAAGGAGGTGATGTTATCATTAAACTACTTTATTTTGAATTGGGGCATCGGTGTACTTTGTGTAAACACTGTCAGGGTATAATTGGGACTCACTGACCTCTTCCTCTAGCCAGGGACCAGTAATCCTGTAATAGCAACTGATTAACAGTCTGGTTAGAGATCTTTTGAACCTGTTGAAGAAATCTAATCAAGAAGTTTTTAAGGCTAGGTGCAATCAGTAGGACTGAGAAAAGCAGAAGAATGGGGTAAGAAGGTGTTTCTCTTGCTGGGAAGACAACATGAACACAGCAACTCTTATAAGGAAAACATTTAACTGGGGTGGCTTGCCTACAGTTTCAGAGGTTCAGTTCATTATCATCATGGAGAGGGGCATGGCAGCATGTAGGCAGATGCGCTGGAGAAGTAGCTGAGAGCCCTACGTCTTTCAGGCAACAAGAAGTCGACCGAAGTATTGGGCAGTATCCTGAGCATAGGAAATCTCAAAGATCACCCCTACAGTGACACACTTCCTTCAACAAGGTTATATACCACTTCAGCAAAGCCACACCTTCTAATAGTGCCCCTCTGAGATTATAGGGGTCAATTACATTCAAACTACCACAGAAGGGTAGACTCCCACTCCATATTGGACAGTCAGTGAGTCCAGAGGCATCGAGCTGTTTGTTACATTTTTGGAGAGCCATCTGTCGTCACATCTTATCATTTACAAACTTAACTGGTAAATATAGCCCTTCCTCAGCAGAAGACAAAGACCACTGTAGTGATGAAGCAAGTAGGCCTGCTTTTTGTCTCGCCCAGCTCCTGCACAGCTAGCTTTACATCCGAAATAATTGCATGGAAACTGTATTCATAAATGGCCTATTAGCTCTAGCCTCTTACTGGCTAACTCTCACATCTTAATTAACCCATTTCTATTAATGTGTGTAGCACCACAAGGTGGTGGCTTACCGGGAAGATTCTAACCTATGTCCATCTTGGGCTGGAGCTTCATGGTGTTTGCCTGACTTCCCTTCTTCCCAGCATTCTGTTCAGTCTACTCCACCTATCTAAATTCTGCCCTATCAAAAAGCCAAGGCAGTTTCTTTATTAACCAATGAAAGTAACACATAGACAGATGACCCTCCTACATCATTTCCCCTTTTTCTGTTTAAACAAAAAAGGAAAGGCTTTAACTTTAACATAGTAAAATTACATATAACAAAACAGTTATAAAACAAGAATTGCAGTTACAATATTTATATCTATTTTATCTTTTATCATAACAATGGAAAATTATAACTATCCATTTTTCAACTCCATCAAAGACTTCAGAAGAATATAATATTATCTAAGCAAACAAGAAATAAGCAACTTCCAAACTCTAGAAATGACAGAGACATCTCACTGCCTGGACAGTCACCCAAAGTTCCTCTGTACCATTGGGCCATCCATCTTTAGCCTTCAGGACAAATCTTTCCAGCAGATTTTTCCATGAAGCAGGAAATTTCAAAGGCAGTTCAGTCACTATCTGCTGTGTCCTGCAGAATGTTTCGCAGACTCTTTAATGAATCAGGAACCCCAAAAGACCATCTCACCTTTAGGCAAGTTCAGCAGTCCTCTCTCTGTGGGGTTCTTTGTGTCCAGTTTATGCAACAGTCCAGGCAAGAGCAGTTTCTTGCCCAAATGGCTATCAAACTCCATAAGGAGCCTCTTTGATGCCCATCTTCCTCTTGAAGTAGCTGGGGCTGCCAGGAGCAGACGTGTCTCATTGTCATAAAAAGCCCTAAGTTATTAAAACATTTAAAATGCCATGTTCTGTAGTCTTTGAAAGATATGAAGAATGCCTATCTTAAATATATCTATGCACATCTAGGAAATCCAACTGACATGACTACAAGCTTGACTATTACTGACGATTATCCATTAACAACCTATATTTCCTAATTATACATTCCATTTTTAAATGAACTACACAGTCACAATACCTTAATAAAGATCAGAAATACATATACATATAACAAAATTGACCTTAAATTTATATCAATAGAGTAAAATTTATACTGATGTAAATTATTCATATCTATATCATATCCCCCTTTAAATGTAAAAGAACATTTATAAACAATATCTGGGAATATGGGCGTAGTTATTTCTCTCCAAACTTCTTCCTACTGTATAGGGGCGCTGTTAATCAGGTCTTTTATGGTGTATCCTGTATGCCAGGTTCATCACAGTCAGCAGTTGAGCAAAGTAATTTTTTGAGGGTGTTCACAGCAACCTTTCAGGAGGACGGGGTCTATCATACCATATTGGGATAGAAGCAATCTACAGGGTCTCATCCTCTGTGAAAACAAAAGAAGAACTTTTCCAAAGCATCATAACCTTAGATCCTAATTTTGAAGTCAAGGTATTTTTCAAAATATCTATCTTGGATTAGTTCAGCAGCATTTATAAACAAATATCTTTTAGCAGCTGTTACTCCTTCCTCAGCATTCAAATAATTCAAAGAGAGCATAATAGCATACAGTATCAAGATTCTCTGTGTATTTTCCATCTTTTTGTGGCTTTATTTTAACCTCTATTTCTTTTATTTTTACTTTTACTTTTTGAGACAGGTTCTCTTATATCTTTGTCCTGGAATAACTCTGTAGACCAGGTTGTTCTTGAACTCACAGAGATCTCTGCCTCCCAAGTGCTGGGATTAAAGGTGTCTGCCACCACACCTTGAATTCACAGAGGTCAATCTACCTCTGCCCCTTGAAGTCTCAGAGGTCAGTTGGGATTAAAGGTGTGCACTACCACACCCAACTACTCTCTTTTTTTTTTGTACACTTTTAAGAACTTTAACTTTTAGCCTGCATATATTTTTAACACAATGTAAACCATTTATTGGTTTTCTTTGTCTTTGAATCTCTCTTTACTGTATATCTCTCTTTTTGTAACCACATGAGTCTTTAAGGAGAGGATTAAAGTCATGGCTTTGATGGCTGGATCCAGCCCATTCCTTAGCTTTTCAGCCTCCTGGCGGAGGTACCAGCTGTAGCCATTTTTATTGCCACAACTCAAAGTCCCTGCCAGCAAGCAAGCTGCAGCATTCTGCTCACAGACCACACTCAATCGGACTGCCTGCCTGAAAGAGTCAGAGATTGCCCTGGCAGGACGGCCCAGAAAGCTGGCATTTTAAAACGGCGCAGCTTTTTTCCTGCTATGGCTGATAACCGAAAAGCATGCATTTAGCTTTTCATCAACACCATTTAAGTGTTTCGTGGCAGGACCTCTTAAAAGAGCTTCAAGATTTTGTAGCTAAAGCTGAGTCAGGAAGCCTCTCTTAGATGAGAGTGCTTGCTTGCCTCTAGCAAGCAGAGGAGACCCGAGAAATTGCTGCTACCAAGAAACCAAGCGCAGTGCTGTCCTTTTGTTCTAGAATTACTTCCCAAGCTGTCTCAGGCTTTATGTGGATACAGTTGTCCACATGTTGGCACCATCTGTAGTGATGAGGCAAGTAGGCCTGCTTTTTGTCCCACCCGTCTCCCGTAACAGCTAGCTTACACCTGAAATAATTGCACGGAAACTGTAGTCATTGAAACACTGTCTGGCCCATTAGCTCTAGCCTCTTACTGGCTAACTCTCACACCTTAATTAACCCATTTCTATTCATGTGTGTAGCACCACGAGGTGGTCGCTTACTGGGAAGATTCTAACCTATGTCTATCTTGGGCTGGAGCTTCATGGTGTTTGCCTCACTTCCCTTCTTCCCAGCATTCTGTTCAGTCTACTCCACCTATCTAAATTCTGCCCTATCAAAAAGCCAAGGCAGTTTCTGTATTAACACACCAGGCCACCTCTCTCTGCTGTGACTAAGTCTAACCCTCACTGATTCTGTAGCACTCTGGTGGACAGTGAGTTCATTTGGCTCTGGAGGGTGAGGCTGGTCTGAGCCACCCACTGAGGATCCTGGATGAACTAAGAGGAAAACAGATAGTGAATAGCTGGGGAAGTAGTTAGTCCCACTGCTCCCATGGTGACACCCACGGTTGTACCCAAAGCTGTGGTAGGAATTGGCAAGAGTTCTTCACTAGGTACCACTGCTAGTTTTGGGAAAAGGAATACCAGGGAACAAGTAAGTCCCAGACCACCCTGAGCAGGTAGGCAGTGATATAAACTTGAGTGCTGCAGAGAATCGAGGCAGCGTAAATATTTGGGCATAGGGGCTAGGTGGTAGAACTAAGGGTTAAGGAATTGTTGCAGTCTACAGAATCCAGTGTACCACCCACAAAGGATACGTGAAAAGACGTGGGAGAGATAAGGGGTGGCTTTAGAGCAATTAGAGTGTCGGAGTGGGACATTGGACACACAGCCCACACTCTGCAAAACAGGCAAAGCATTATTCAGTAGCTGATATGCAGAGGTTAAGGTCTGAAACGAGATGGTGTGACCAACATTGTCTAAAAGGGGTGATGTTAGGGTGTAAAGGAGGCTTTGGACTGCTTCTACCATGTCTATACCTAGGGTTTGAGAGAATGGGATATGTGTCCTCTGTTTTGGTTTTTTGTTCGGTTTGGTTTTTTGAGACAGGATTTCACTGTTTAGCCCTGACTGTCCTGGAACTCGCTTTGTAGACAGACTGACCTCGAGGTCCACCTTCCTCTGTCTCGTGAGTGCTGGGACTAAAGGTGTGGAGCACCACTGCCTGGCCTTTTTTTGGGGGGGGTAACCTCTGTATTTGATTGTACCTGATTGAGTAGCTGTGATAAATGCTATAGTAAAGTTTACAAATAACCTTATCTCCCATCTGGGGTGCCATAGGTCATTAATTAGTATGTAAAAGATTGATCATTTTGCATAAAAGGTGGAATGTCTTCCTGCGTATGCATCATACATCCTACAGTACCAATAAGGGTACAGTACCAATAAGGATACTGTAGTCTCTGGGCAGTGTCGACAGTGAACTCTAGTGTGATCACAGAGAAAGCAGGCATAGTGGACAGGTGTCTGAGAAGTCAACTTAGGCACTATAAGGACAGGTATCTTCTTTTGGCAACCTGCTAGTGAGCAGACTTCAGGCCCCACAACACAAGTGATCTGGTTGAACTTTTAAGTATAGGTTTCCTAAACCTTTGAAACCTTTTTTTTTAATTCTTATTTTTTTTTAATGTATACAACATTCTGCTTCCATGTATGCCTGCAGGCCAGAAGAGGGTACCAGATCTCATTACAGATGGTTGTGAGCTACCATGTGGTTGCTGGGAATTGAACTCAGGTCCTCTAAAAGAACAATCAATGCTCTTAACCACTAAGCCATCTCTCCAGCCCAAACCTTTGAAATCTTAATATAACAATAGCATAGAGGGAGGAAGAAACATTTTTCATTACCTTAAACCACTTTCTTAGACCCTCAGAACTTTCGAAAGCTTTCTCCAGTAACCTCTGCTAGGCCGTCTTTAGGAAGACGTCTTCTTCTTCTTCTTCTTCTTCTTCTTCTTCTTCTTCTTCTTCTTCTTCTTCTTCTTCTTCTTCTTCTTCTTCTTCTTCTTCTTCCTCTTCCTCTTCCTCTTCCTCCTCCTCCTCCTCCTCCTCCTCCTCCTCTTTTTCTTCTTCTTCTTCTTTGGTTTTTCAAGACAGGATGTCTCTGTAGCTTTGGAGCCTGTCCAGGAACTAGCTGTTGTAGACCAGGCTGGCTCAAACTCACAGAGATCTGCCTGCCTCTGCCTTCCGAGTGCTTGGATTAAAGGCATGCACCACCACCGCCTGGTCCTGAAAATCTTTTATATTTCACCTTGCTCATATTCATATTGCCACACTCGGTTTTCCATGGTGGCAGCGTCTGCCACTGCACAAATGATCTGAAAATCTTTGTTTGTAGTTTTGTTTTGTTTTGTTTTGTTTTTTGCTTTTTTTTGAGACAGGATTTCTTTGTAGCTTTTGGGGCCATGTCCATCATTTAGGCCATGGAAATGCACTGAGGCCAAGCTGTTTGCAACAGAGCAAGGCTTCAACAACCCGAGCCCACGGAGGAAGAGAGGAAGGGTCACAAAGGACTCAACTAGACCAAGTTCCTAAGCTCCAAGCAGGAGCTGAGAGGCAAGACAGAAGCCCAGGAGGAAGCAGAGAAACTGAGAGACAAGGGGGCAAGGTCACAGAGGCCCAGAGGGCTTAAAGAAACTGTGAGATTTAGCAGGCAGATTACCTACGTGGAGGAGCAAGCTTCTTAGTAACTAGAGAGTTACTCACAGGGTGGGGCCCTGGAGGGTGTAGCAGGCTCCAGGAGACAGGACACTTACTGAATAAGGGAGGAGAGATGGATGGAGAGAGCAGGTGGAGGGTAGAAGTGGTTAAAGAAGTATGCTCTAGAATTTGGAATTAAATATGGTGTGTGGCAGAAGCCAGCAGAAGCAAATGATCAAAAACAGACATAATTAGGCACACCGTAAGGAGTCAAATCAACAACTTGAGTCAGTTTGAAATGTCAAAATGTGGGCATGGCTGAAGGGTAAGTGTAGCATCCTCTACCAGTGCTACCTGAAGAGACAGCACTCAGGAAGGGGGTAGTGCTTGGAGAGAAGCCCTTGTAGGAGATGATAGGAGATGGGGCGGTGGTGAAAAGAGAAGACAGTAGTGGGTGACCCGGAACTTAACCATTTTTATTCATGTATAAGAAGTTTGGCAGAGGCCGGAGCATACAGGCAAGGTGTCCATCCTTGAACAGTATGCTCTGTGTTTTGGTAAGTATGCAGTGGGCACAAAGGAAGTTCCCAGTTGGTGACCCAGGAACCTGAGGGCGTATTCCCCCTTTTCTGTAACCTAGAGAGAGAAGGGGGAGTTCAGTTCAGAAGACAGAGGGCCAGGGTCTGGAAGAGGGCCTGTTGCAGCCTACAAGATAGCTTGGTAAGGGCTTCAAGAAGGATCATGTGAGGGCCTGAGGACAGTCTCAGAGAGAAGGAAAAAAGGAATCCAAGAGTGTAAAAAGCTGGCCATCCTTAGGAAGGATAGAATTTTGTCCTTGGTGTTGGTTGGGGGACTATGTTCTTTATCTAGGGTAATGACCTTATGAGGTGGAGTAATAGCTAATCCTAGATAAGTAACCTGAGGGGTGGACAGCTGGACATAGAGAGTAAGAGCCTATATTCCTGGCTGGACAGAAAATTTAGTAAGGTAGAGGTGTCAACTGCATAGATGCACTGGTTATATATTGCATAGGCTTGGATTTAGGAAGAGACAGAATAAGTCAGAGGCTAGAGCCTGGCCAAATAGAGGTAGCATGTCCTGGAAGCCCTGGGGTAGGACAGTCCAGATATGTTGTGACTGGGAATTGGGAGATGTGGAAAAGAAGGCATTCTAGAGGTCCAGGACAGGGAGGTGTTGAGGGGATGGTGCAAAGGAGAGTGTAGGCATTGGGTGTCATGGGATGCAGAGGGACCACGGCTGAAATGGGGTTGAAGATCCTGAACCAAGTGGTAGTTCATTGTTTTGTTTTTGTTTTAACCTCAAGTATGGGGGGATTAAGCGGGGCACAGAAGGTTCTTTCTTAGAGGTCAGAAATAAGAAGTTTATGTCCCCTGAGGCTGTGGGGAGAGTGGGTATGGAGTTTGGGTGTTACATTTGATGGGGTTTGGTGAGGTTGGTAAAGCTGTCCCTCTTACTCTAACAGTAGAGGAACGAGGAGAGGTGGGTCCCTAAAAATCTATCAGGACTAAGTAGGTGACCCCAACATCCAGAAGGAGAGAGACAGATCGCCCTGATACTGTGATGTATACCTGAGACTCCCAGTCAGAGACGGCACTGGTCAGGCCAAGGGAACCAGGGACCCCTCAGTTGTCCACACCAGACTGAGGACGCCTGAAAGGTGATGTGGGCTTGCTGCCTCCAGGCCACAAGGGACATGGGGGCAGTCAACATCCCCAGTGCCCTTCTTGTTAGCACTTTGGACATGGTCTGGGCTGTTTACATGTTCAGACAGGCCCAGGCCCAGTGATCCTCCTGGCTGCATTTGAAACAGGGACCAGGAAGTTCTTTGGCTTTGGGAGGCTAGGAAACCTGGGCAGTGGCTATGGCCAGTCGAAAGGCCTTTAGTAGCATCAGGTATTTTTATTTTTGGGTTTTATTATCTCTCCCATGATACACCTTAAAGGCCATGGCCAAGACTTCTGCCTGTGGAGAAAGGGGTCCTTTCTCTAGATGTTGAAGTTTGACCCTGATATCAGGGAGACTCTGGGAGAAGGAGGCCCTAAAGAGTTATGTCCACCTAAATCTAGGGATCCAGATTGATGTACTGTAAGAGGATCTTTGTGAGTTGGTCTAGGAATTGAGTGGGGTTTTCATGTTTGTCCTGGGTGACCTCTTAGATTTTTTTCATATTTTAGAACTTAAGGGTGACCTTACGAAGACCAGCCAGGAGGCCAGTTACAAATTGATCCCTAACAAGGATGCCCCTGGGGGATTGTCATTCCATTCAGGGGCCTGGTCAGGGACCCTCAGCGCTGACTGGGTGGGCAATCTGTTGAAGAGAAAGGAAAGGGACTATGGGCTGAGACTGATAAGTGGGGGCTCGTTAGTGTGATTGAAAACAGCAGAGGAATCCTCTACGTTGGGCTTTAGAGCTAGGAGGAGTTGATTTTTTCCATATGGTCACTTTAATCAAGATGGGAGTGAGGCTACCTTGGTAAAATTCTATTTCTAGAAACCATATGGAAAAGCCAAGTGTTTTGTGCTTGTCATCTCAGTGCCTCGAAGGTGATCTGTGACGATCTGCCAGCTAGCCCAGACTACCTGAGACACTCAGGCCAGTGTGAGACTTGTTCCTAAAACAAAACAAACAAACAAAAGTCAAATGGGACCAAGAAACAACATCTGAGGCTGACCTTTGCCAGCACGCAAACACACACACACACACACACACCAAATATTGAAAAAAATAGTCTGCTGAAAAAAATCCAAAGTTAAAATCGTGGTGGTTGAGACCTTTAATCCTCTGTAAGTTAAGGGCCATCCTGATCTGTATAGTGAGTTTCAGGGAAGCCATACCTACAGAGAATGAGACCCTATTAAAAACAAAACAAAACAAAACAAAACAAGACGAAAAGTATGCCAGGCAGTAGTGACGCACACCTTTAATCCCAGCACTTGGGAAACAGAACCAGGTGGATCTCTGTGAGTTTGAGGCCAGTCTGGTCTACAGAGTGAGGACAACACAGAGAAACCCTGTCTTTAAAAAAGCAACTAAACAAAAAAAGTAAAAATTACAAAAAAAGAAAGAAAGGAAAAAGCTCTGGAGAACTGGAAAGATGACTTGGCACTGGTTGCCCTTTCCAAGACTGTGGGCTCGATTTCCAGCACCCACATGGCTGCTCACAACTTTGTAATTCCAGCTCCAGGGGTGTCCCACAGGCACTGTGTGCCTGTGGGCTAAGACATCCCTGCAGGCAAAACACAGCAGATAAAAAAAAATAATAAATCTCAAAGGAAAAAAGCTTATGGGGGTGGGAATGTGGCTCAGTTAGTAGAGTACTTGCCTAGTGTGCCCTGGTTTAGGTTCCCAGCAGCACACGCACCTATTAGCATGGTCCAGAGTGGCAGTGAGTAGGTTCTCTACCATGAGGGTTGGAGTTGCCCTTCTGTGCCAGCTTGTTGACCCATCCTGCAGCTCTTTGGGCTGTAGCACTCTCCCTAATGGCTCATTGTCCCTAGGTGCTGCCTGAGTCCACAGTCTCATGTGACTGCCCATGCAATGCTGACACCTGCCCCTTTTAGTCCCTCTTCATTGATTACTGGCAATTTCTTTTTTATTTTTATCTAACAGGGTCCTTTATTTCTCCCAGTGTTGGGGGGTGGAGCCTTCCAATATGGTGAACAAATCCCCAGCAAATCCACATCCCTCCATTGTTATTTTTTCATGTTTGAATTCTTTTTTTTCAATTTTGTGTATGGGGGTTGACTGTATGTGTTACAGTACATGGAGGTTTACCCCTGAGCTATCTTCCAGCCCTATTTGTATTTTTTTGTTGTTTTGAGACAGGCTATCTCTGTGTAGCTCTGGCTGTGTTGTAACTCACTCTGTAGACTCAGAGATCCTGCTTCTGCCTCCTGAGTGCTGGGATTAAGGGTGTGTGCTACCACTGCCTGGCTTATATTATTTTAACTTTGCCCAATGGAAGTCCCTCCAACCTTGACCCCATATCCTTCTGACAAGTGTTTTATTTACTCTGTTTATTTGATACAGTAAAGAGCCACAGGCTCATTCTGAACATCCTTTGGTCTAGGTGTTTCCTTAGATTCTTTTCGGTGGACAAAGGTGTGGGTCCCAGTGTGTTCACAGCTGCCCCACCGAGAAGCTGGAGTGCCTACAGCAGGGCTATTTCCACCTACAACCTAGTGTTTAGGAGTTCCTTCCCACTGATTGTAACTCTGTCTGTTGGACTCTAGTGTCCAAACACCGAGAAGGAGTCACCCCCAGAGACCATCTCACACACCACAGCCGATGCAAAAGCATGAGGATTTTATTAATTCTGTCATGACAGGGTCCCTCAGCATTTGGGAAGCCGAGAGACCTCGAATAGCTGGTACAGTCTACTTTTAAAGGAGAAGGGGGGTTGTTCATTGACCATTATGATTGGCTTATTCGAAAAGGGCTAATACCAATAATTGACTGGAGAGCTATTGTCAGATCAGATGAGGTAAGAGGTCATTTTGACCCCGTTTCCCAGGGGACTGAATCAAAACATACGTGTATGGGTAATTGTTCAGGAACTGAGTTAACATCGTAAAGGTTATCTTGCCCCAATTTCTGGAGAACATACGTGCATGTACAGCTGTTAGGTCCTTGGTTCCCAGGGGAGAAGGGGAAGCACTAAGGCATGGAGGCTGAGAGGGTTCAGAGTTGTCAGAAATGGCTTCAGAACTGTCTTAAAGTCTTACATGTCCTTCTTTATCGAGATAGAGATTTGGGGTCCAACTGTTTGCTTGATTGGTTGCTTAAAGACAGGGTTTCATGTATCCAGACTGACTTCACATTCCACATATAGCCAAAGCTGGCCTTGAACTCCTCCACTTTCTGGATGCTGAGTTTTCAAGTGAGCAATGTCACACTCAGCCTTGCCGTTAGGTTTTAAATGAAGTGAGAAATTTCAGAACATGTTTGTATGTAGTACGAATGATTAGATAGAGAGACTAATGATACAGACCTAGGGGTTTGGGCTTGGGATTGGTTCCCAGGACATGGATAGGGAGGGGCAAAGAAAGGGAACCAAGATATAGGGCAAAAGATGTGGCTATCCCAGCACTCAGGAGGGAGAGGTAGGCACATCTCTGTCTACAGATCGAGTTCCAGGACAGGCTCCAAAGCTACAAACTCTCCAAAAACCAAAAAGAAGAAGGAGTAGCTAAGAGTAGACACGGGCACTCCTGAGCTCCTGCCCTCATGAGGCGCAGGAGGCAAGAATATTGACTCTATATCGGGAGTGCTTTTGTGGGTTTGAGGAGGATACGTTTGAGAAGGATTTCATGGGTGTGCCACACCTGTGCTGATGCTGATGGAACCGTCCCAGCCTTCAGGAGCAGCTGCTCCTGGGAGCTCTGGTAAACTCCTTGTGTGGCTCTGCAGCCGAGAAGCCCATCTGGGGCTGGATGAGCGGGAAAGCCAGCTGTGTTCTTGCTTTTTCATTCAGTGAACAAATATTGATTGTGCATCAGCTAAGTCTAAGAACTGTTTTAAGCTCTTGGCATACAGCAGCAAACCTAAGAGGCCATACCTGTCCACTGGCTTCCCATTCTGCCTGGATCATGCTTTCACTGGAGGCCAAAATGAATGAATGAGCTGGCTGTGACCACGGTGGTGCATGTCTGTGATCCCAGTTCTCAGGAGGCATAGTCGGGAGAACTGCAAGTTTCTACTAGCTGGAACAACAGAAAAAACCAAAACCAAAAAAACCAGCTGGGGGTGGCTGTCAGAGAACCCATGTCTGGAGCCCTGGGTTTAAGGCAATGCCTACCACTCACTGTGCCCCTCCTGTTCTGTGTCCCTGCAGGACTATGAGAAAGCCCTGTTTTTTCCCTGCAAGGCTGCAGAGCTTGTCAACGACTATGGCAAAGGCTGGAGTCTCAAGTATCGGGCCATGAGTCAGTACCACATGGCTGTGGCCTACCGCCTGCTAGGCCACCTGGGCAGCGCCATGGAGTGTTGTGAGGTGGGGAAGCTGGGAAGCACTTAGGTTGGTGGGAGTGGGAGTGGATCTCAGGCTCAGGACACTGGGCCCCTATTTTCTAGAACAGCCCACACAAACCAACTCCTCTACCCTCCACCCTGCAACAAGGTTTGCCATTAGCCACTGAAGAGAATATTTCTATCACAAACCTTATTCCCTTCCAGTCCACCCTCAGGGCAAAGAGATTCCTTGTCCCCAGCAACTTCTGTGGACCACTTTGAAAAGTAAAATATAAGGGCTGGGGATGTAGCTCAGTTGGTAGAGTGCTCGCCTAATATGCACAAAGCCCTGGATTCAGCCAGGCGGTGGTGGCGCGTGCCTTTAATCTCAGCCCTCGGGAGGTGGTGGCACATGCCTTTAATCCCAGTGCTTGGGAGGCAGAGGCAGGTGGATTTTATGGAGTTTGACACCAGCAAGTTCCAGGACAGCCAGAAATACACACAGAGAAACCCTGTCTTTGAGAAACTAAAACAAGGGACTGAAGAGATGACTCATCAGGTAAGAACACTGGCTGCTCTTCCAGAGGTCCTGAGTTCAATTCCCAGCAACCACCTGGTGGCTCCCAACCATCTGTAATGGAATCTCATGCCCTCTTTTAGCATAAAGGTGTATATGCAGATAGAGTGCTTATATATAAAATGAATAAATCTTTAAAAATAAATAAATACATGTTTTTAAAAAAGAAAACCCAAAACAACAACAATAAAGCCCTTGGTTCAATCTATAGTCCTACATAAAACCTAGCTTGCTGGTGCATGCCTATAATCCAGTCCTAGCACTCTGAAAATGGAGAAGGATCAGAAGTTCAAGGCTTGACTGGGCTACATGAGACTCTGTCTTTTGAAAAAAGAAAAAAAACAAAAGAGATAGAAAAAGAGAAGGACAGTCTTGAAGTTCCCCCACTCAGACTCAAATTCCATTACTTCTTCCTCTGGTCCCAATAAAGGTACTTCTCTCTGAGTCTGTTTCATCAGCCAGAGATTACTGTGGTCTTAGTGGTACAGTGAAAGAGGCCTCACCAACTTCATCTGAGGATGTCGTGACCCTAGCTGTCCCTTCTGAGGGGCTCCTGGGTATGGGATACCCCGTATTATGATCCCCTCAGCTTGCCTGAATGACCAGCCTCCCTTGCAGGAGTCCATGAAGATTGCGCTGCAGCATGGCGACCGACCACTGCAAGCACTCTGCCTGCTCTGCTTTGCTGACATCCACCGGAGCCGTGGGGACCTGGAGGTGAGATCACCAGGATGAGGTGGGGGAACCTTGGGCCTGAATCACCTTAATTCCAACTCTGCCTGGCTTTTCAGACAGCCTTCCCCAGGTACGACTCAGCTATGAGCATCATGACTGAGATTGGAAATCGCCTGGGACAGGTACACGTGCTGCTGGGTGTGGCCAAGTGCTGGATGGCCAGGAAGGTGTTGGACAAGGTGAGGCCAGGCCCTTTCCTGTAGCTAAAACTCTCCCTGGTACTCCACATAGGCAATACCCGGGGTATGGTACTGGACTTGTGCCCTTTATTCTGTTCCCATGAAGTCCATGTCTTAGCCCAGGGACCCACAGCGTATAAAGGGCCAAAGCTGGCATTTGAAGCTGAGATTCTTAAATTCCCTTCCACTATCTCATAGCATCCCACGAGCAGTCATGTTCTGCCCATTATGTCTGCATAAACTAAGGTAATTTGCTCACACCGTCCTTCCTATCTTCCCCTTTCCCTCCCCAAGCCCACTTTCCTTTCCTTTGCGATGAGTCAAGGCAGTCAGACTGCCTACAGCTCTGGCCTCTGCTCACCTTCCAGGCTTTAGATGCCATTGAGAAAGCCCAGGACCTGGCTGAAGAGGTTGGAAATAAGGTCAGACATGATTATGTCTCCTGGGTCTGGGATCAAGAACCAAAGGAGGAAAATTAAGTGTGGCATCACACACCTCTAACCCCACCACTGGGTGGAGGAGACAGGATAATCGGAGTTCAAGGCTATCCTTGGCTATGTAGTGAGTTGAAAACTAGCTTGGGATCCGTGAGACGCTGCTGGAGCTCTGAGCTCCTCTGCCCTTCTGATGGCACTTGCAGCCATCCGGAACCCCTGGATCTCCAGCTTCCTCCCATAGAATATTTCTGGGGCTGGGCAGGCATTTCATAGCTTGGAGAAGCACTGAATCCCTAGAAGCCTCTTAACTTCATTAAAAAACCCCTAGCAGGCTAGAGATGGCTCAGCACACAGCAGCTCTCCACCCCTGTAACTTCAGTTCCATGGGCACATGGACAAGGGCTTGCCTATGGTACACATACATATGTGCAAGCAAAAATACTTGAACACATTTTTAAAAATCTTAAAAATAAAACCAAATTACCAACCCTAACAACATCCTCTACTCCTTAAGAGTTGGATACTTGTTATCAGGTGCTGTGTATCCTTATAGGTGTTGGCTGCAGCCTTCCCTGGGAGTGGTCTCATGCTATAGATGAGGCCCAAGGCCCCCAGCTACCAGCTGCTGTGTCTTAATACTAAAATTCATAGTATATATAGCTTCTTCAGTTGTCCCCATTGGATCCAGATCTTAAAGCCTTGGAGAAAGCTTAGTGTTTTCCTGTCTTCTAGAAAACGTACATCTCTTTCGGCTCTGATGCACAGCCCAACTAAGATGTTGAAGTATATTTGCTTTGGACTGGACCACAGCCACTCACATTTATCTGGGTATCACACTGACCAGAAGTGAATACTCAGTAACAATTGGAAGCAAATGAGTTATTGTAGAGGCAACACAGCAGCAGGTTTGGTCAATAAAGTCCTTCAGAAACATAGCATGGTGGGGCACCGCTGTTCCGGCATCTGGGAGGTGGAGGCAGAAGATCAGGAGCTCTAGGTTAGCCATGACTATATAGTGAGTTTGAGGCCAGCCTAGGCTATGTATGTGAAACCCTATCTCAAAACAAAAATATGGGTCTCACGTTCTCATCTCTGTTCTCACTTGCTTTCTGTCCAAAGGGAATCCAAGGCTCGGGGTGGGCAGGGTCTTTCTCCCAGGTCCCACAGCAAGGCAGGGTTGTGACAGGAGTAGCACCTTCCTAGCCCTGCCCTCTGTCTAGCCTCTCACAGAATCTGTTCCCACCGTCTTAGCTGAGCCAACTCAAGCTGCACTGCCTGAGTGAGGTCATCTACCGCAGCAAAGGGTTGCAGCGGGAGCTCCGTGCTCACGTCGTGAGCTTCCATGAGTGTGTGGAGGAGACCGAGCTCTACTGTGGCCTGTGTGGCGAGTCCATCGGGGAGAAGAACAGCCGGCTGCAGGCCCTGCCGTGCTCCCATATCTTCCATCTCAGGTGAGGCCTTCGTCCCGCTGGGTGGGGACGACCCCAAGATCACACTAGCGGTATTAAGGACAAACTACCGGGTGCCTTCCCCGGCCTTGGTGTGTTCTAAGAATGGCCCACTCACTGACTTCCCTCCAGCCTCATGAGGGGGCTGTTCTTAATATCATCCCAAGGGGAGTTCAGAGAGACCCCTTCCAGGACCCCTTGCCTCGGTGGCCGCAGATGCAAACTTTGCCCTAGCCTGGAAGCCTCTGGTGCAGGACAGACAGGAAGTGAGCAGGAGGCCCGGAGAGCCTTATCTGCCACTGAACAGTGGCCTGTGGACTGGAAGGGAGAAGACACAAGCCAGAGACTGGAGACAGTCTGGTCTGGGTGACTGGACAGAGCCCTCTGCCTCCGCAGGTGCCTGCAGACCAATGGCACTCGGAGTTGCCCCAACTGTCGCCGCTCCTCCATGAAGCCAGGTTTCGTGTGACTTCAGTGGCCATTTTGGGTTTTCACACCACTTCCCTTGGCCCTTTCTCTACCATCAAGCTGGAGGCCCTGGTGAAATCCTAGAGTAGCTACCAGGACCTCCTTTACCAATTTAAGACCTGGGGTCTGCCTGCTGCTTCTCTGGTCCTTGCTCCCCTTCCCTGATTCTTTCTACTTTGTACTTTATAGAAAAATAAACTGTTTGTACCTGGTGCCAGCGACTCTGACTGTTTCTCCTCACATGGGCTTCCCCAGATACAAGCCTCACTCTATACTCCATGTGAGACCCCCCAGCCACCCACCTTCTTAGCAACTCAGTTACTACAAGAATTGGAGCCAGGTGATGGTGACACACACTTTTAATCCCAGCACTCGAAGTCAGAGGCATGTGGATCTCTGTGAGTTCGAGGCCAGCCTGGTCTACAGAGTGAGTTCCAGGACAAGCTCCAAAGCTGCACAGAAACACACTGTCTTGAAAAACAAACAAAAAAGTTTCATTATGTAGTTCTGGCTGGTCTGGAAGTCATTGTATAGATTCAGATTCACAAAGCTCCTCCTGCCTCTGGCTCTGGACTGATGGAATTAAGGGCATGTACCACCATACTTGGTTCTGTCAGTTTTATTAGAAGGAACTGATCATCATCTCCCAAAGGTCTCTGTACAAATACCGCCATAAGAGGGGTTCAATTTCAATATGTGAATTTAGGGCCATAGGAAAAAGTTCCTACTGTGAGTATATTTGAAGATGAGGCCTTGAACAAGATAGTTAAAGCCTGGAAAAATAGATCAGTGGGTAGTATACTTGCTTAGCATGCATGAAGTTCTAGCTTTAATCCCCAACACCACATAAACCAAATATGATAGCATATCCTAGCATTTTTGGGCTGAAGGCAGGAGGAGATAACACATCCTCATGTTGCTGGGGATACTGTGGCTAAGCAGGAGATTATTTCATTTTGATCCTGGTTCTCTTGGTTTGAACCAGGGCTTTGGGAACACTCTTACACTGAGCTACACCCCTAGCCCAGGAGAATGTTCTTTTTGTTTTGTTTTTGTTTGTTTTTTTGAGACAAGGTTTCTCTGTGTTAGCCATGGCTATTCTGGCAGTGTTGGCTCAGGGCCTTTGGTCCCAGCACTCTGGAGGCAAAGGCAGGCAGATCTCAAAGTTTGAGGTCAGCCTGGTCTACAGAGCAAGTTCCAGAACAGTCAGGGTTACAAAGAGAACTCTGTCTTAAAGACCACCCTCATTGCAAGAGAAGTTACTAGTGTTGTATTTTAAGTTCTCTGGAATTTGAGGCATGTATGTACATATATGCCAGGGACAGATGACACTGCTGTAATTCGGAAAAAGCTGCACACGAGACAAAGACACCATGTGACGGAGCTCAGTTGGATATTGGGGAAAAGTGGATGAGAAAAGGGGAAAGGGGAGACTGGCCTCTGGGGACAGGAGTGGCAGAAGAGAAGACAGAAGAAAGAGAGGAGAGAAGGACAGACAGACAGACACAAAGAAAGAGAGAGATGGGAGGTGGACAGGGCCCTTTTTAGAAATAAATATTTATTTAGCCGGGCAGTGGTGGTGCACACCTTTAATCCCAGCACTCAGGAGGCAGAGGCAGGTAGATCTCTGTGAGTTTGAGGCCAGCCTGGTCTATAGAGCAAGTTTTAGGACAGGCTCCAAAGCTACAGACAAACTCTGTCTTGAAAAAAACTAAATATATATATATATGTATGTATATGTATATATATTATACATCGTTCTGCCTGCATGTGTAGGCATCCCAGTTCTCTTTGCTTCTCGAGTCACCTCTCAAAACCTCCTCCTAAGAGAGACCACACCTAAGAACCATTCTAACACTAAGCCCGCCCACCCCGCCTATGCCCTACTCTAATCTTCTCCTTATGAAAAGTTATGTGTTTTTGTATAAAAAAAACAAACAAAATAAAACCCTGAAGATATGGGATAGTTCCTTGAATTCCTAAATTGAACCCACCTTCCTGCCTCCTGAGGAGCTGGGACTACAGGCATCTGTGCTGGACCGACCTTGGGGTATACGTCCTCAGCTGCAGCACGTCAGAAGAGAGCACAAGATCTCATTATGGATGGTTGTGAGCCACCATGTGGTTGTTGGGAATTGAACTCAGGACCTCTGGGAGAGTGCTCTGAGCCATCTCTCCAGTCCTGGACAGGGCCCTTTTAGAAGGGAACGTAGTGAATGTGCACAGGAGGTGCTCTTAGTGGCTGCGATGCAGAAGTGTTCCCTTTTCCCCACAAGCTCTCCAGCATAAGTTGTCATTAGTGGTTTTTATCTTGGCCATTCTTACAGGTGTAAGATGAAATCTTAGAGTTGTTTTGATTTGCATTTCTCTGATGACTAAGGATGTTGAACATTTCCTTAAGTGTCTTTCAGCCATTTTAGATTTCTCTGTTGAGAGTTCTCTGTTTAGGTCTGTACTCCATTTTTTATTGGATTATGTGATCTTTTGGTGTCCAACTTCTTGAGTTCTTTGTATATTTTGGAGATCAGACCTCTGTCTGATGTGGGGTTAGTGAAGATCTTTTCCCATTCTGTAGGCTGTCGTTTTGTCTTGTTGACTATGTTCTTTGCTTTACAGAAGCTTTTCAGTTTCAGGAGGTCCCATTTATTAATTGTTTCTCTCAGTGTCTGTGCGGCTGGGGTTATATTTAGGAAGTGGTTCCCTTACATTCTACATTCTTCTTACATTCTACGTTGGCATTCTCAAAAGCCAAAGATTCGATAAGTACATGTCTAGCTTCAGAGTCTGTCACTCCTACTTGTACAGCCTTAGTTAATCTTTGTAAGAAGTCACTAAAGGGTTCTCTCATATATATATATACTCTTTCCTGGTTTCTGAATTCTGTCCCAAGCATTTAAAGCTGCTGCACTACATAGGAACAAGGTGTGTTCGTTGTAGCAAACCTGTTCCTGAGGATCAGAGTAATGACCCTTGCCAAGAATTTGATCTTGGAAAGTCTCAAATCCTTTTGCTTTTCCCTGTTGTTCTAAAATTTTTGCCTCTTTTCTCAAATAACTTTTCCAAAGCAGATGAGATCCATCTTCTAGATCAGCTGAGACTAACTGAAGCCAATTGTGTGAGGTAGCCTTAGTACTTGAAGCCCACGTTTTCACCATTTCCCTGGCAAAAGGTGAAAGTAGCCTATAAGAAACTATTGCTTGGGCCGGACAGTGGTGGTGCATGCCTTTAATCCCAGCACTTGGGAGGCAGAGGCAGGCAGATCTCTGTGAGTTCAAGGCCAGCCTGGTCTACAAGAGTTAGTTCCAGGACAGGCTCCAAAGCCACATAGAGAAACCCTGTCTCGAAAAAAAAAAAAAAAAAGAAAAAGAAAAAGAAACTCTTGCTTGCTTTTTATTTCTTTTAGATAGCTCATCTGTATTTGTCACCATGCATATTCTTTGTCTGCCATAGGGTTCTTTGTGCCAGATGGTCTTTCTGAGGAAATTACCAGATGTGCCATTAAAACTCCATGTAAGTCATCCTGGGGTCTGGCACATACTGATGAGGCTACATCCTGTCCTTGTACCTTCTGTCCCTGCTCATCAATTTCAATAAATTCCTCAATCTTTTCAGATCTTTTTACTACTGCCTTTTTTAAAATCTGAATCTCCTGTCTAGTGTTCTGTTCTAATGCCCTCGTTGAGGATTCCAAGGTATGAAACTTGTCCAGTAAAGATTATTAGTCTGTAAAGACTGTATTATTTCTGAAAGTGCCTCATTCTTGACTCTGTTATTGAACCATTTTAATGAGATAATGTTGAAAACAAAACTAATTCCTAGACTCAAATAAAGGGATGTAGAAGGAAAATCACATAAGCCTTGAAGAATACTTTCTATGGTGTAAGCAAAATAACTATTGAACTCCTAGATAGTGATGTTATCAGTAATTTTTGTAGTTTTTCAGATCTTATCTGTTGTAAGGCTATTACAATTAATTGGAGTAGGTGTAATAATCATTATCCGCCAGCAGATGTTGCAGTTGTAGCCATGTGACTGAGAGACGCTAGCAGCAGTGAACAGCACATGTTGCTTACTTAGGTACTGAAAAATATGCTTTGCTTGACAAATCAAGAGCAGTTATTAAGGTGATCAAATGAAAGTTGGGGCCCAGGATAAAGAGAAAACCCAATGTTTTTATCAGTGCCGGTTGTGGTCTATGTGTGCCACAGGAGTGCATGGGCTGGGCTGTAACACACAGAGGCAGTGTGGGGAGCTGGGGAGCGCTGAGCACAGCCTGCTGTGACTGAGTCTAGAACCGTGGACGGGAGAGTCAGTGCCCAGTGTTCCATGTCCCAAAAAGTGTGGACTGGGCCTCATGTTGGACACCAGATGAGGATAGAAGTTTTAAAACAATCCCACATTAGTTCAGAATTACATATAATAAGGGGTTATTTATTTAGGGGATGCTCACAGATCACTGTCCTTGATCACAGTTCTCTGCTCAAACAGGGAACAGGAATCAAATCTAGCAGCCGGAAGCGAGAACCAGAAGCAAGAGAGCAAGTACATGCTTTACAGCTGCATTTATAGTATAAGAGATCACGTCCAAGTATCTTAAAGGCTATTGGCCAAAGGAGCTCCCATAGCACACAGCTCTGTGTGATCATCACGAGGGGACTAGAGCTGCCAAAGTGTCGCTGCCACCTCGACCAGCAAGGACGACACGACTCCGAAGCTCTTCTTGCATGCAGTTTTTATTCAGGACCTTTTTTGCAAAACGCTTCCCGCGCTTCTTCTCACTTCTCTCTCTCCCAGGGCAAGCCCCTCCCAGCCCTTAAGTAGGCCTGGGCTGCCAACCCTGGATTGCCACGTAGGCACTGTCCATAGGTCCACACACACACACACACACACACACACACACACACACACACACACGCAAGCATCTTGCGATCATTGGGTGAGAAACACAAGAGCCTGACCATCTCCAAATATGGGGTTGTTTACCCCGGAGAGCGCTCGCCTTCGGGATAGCGGGGGTGGGGGCAGAAGCCAGCGCCATTTTCAAGGTGCAGCTCCATGCAGCTCTCCACAGCTCCCCCCTTTTGTTTTGCAAAGCAGCAGGCGAGAGTAGAGGTCTGATCTCTGTTAAAAAATGAAGCATGTACTATTGTTTATTCAGGTGTCCTCCACCCAGAAAACACTAGACCCGCTTGGTGCCCTTTTCACAGAAGTGGGACATAGGCACCGACCCACGTGCAATCAGACTTGCTCTCCTTGAGGTAGATGTAATTGCCCTCAAGTGCAGTGCGCAAGCCTCGCATCCTGTGCTTACATCTCTTTTAAAGTAGTTAACCAAGCTTGAGGGAACTGTCCTGCTTCAATAGCCATGAAGGCTTGTATGATCAGGGCTGCATTGCGATGTTGTGAGGTTCTCATGCGACAAATGCACCACAGACATACCAGGGAGGCAAGCACCATTAGACCTGTCAGGGCTCCTATTCCCGCCCACTCCTTAAAATAACTAAAAGTCCGTTTTAGCATATTGAGAAAAGCATTAGCAGTAGGTAATTCCAGCCATGTGGCATTCAGGAAAATGATCTGGTTGGTCAAGGTGTCTGTCAGGTTCTCGAACTCCTTGCTCCACTTTCCCTGGAGGTATTCGCTCAGCTGCCGGCTCAGGTTACCGTTCTGTGTAAAATTCTCAGCCAGTCTGGAATACATACATACAGAGGAGAGGGAATGCATATATTCTATACTGGTTAAGGTTACTAAATTATCCACTTGCTTTAGTAGATCTTGCACAAGTACTCTTTGGTTTACTGTCAAAATGCCAGCTTTTAAATGACCATCGATGGATTTCAGAGTGGTCATTGTGGAGGCTGTCCTCTCCACGATTTCATTAACTGTCTCTGCAATCTGAGTTGTTGCAGCCATGGCAACAGCAGCTGTCATGGCAGCTGCAGCAGATACAGCAATTGCGGAGTCTGGGGCTGCTGTTATCCCAAAGTCTCGTTTTGTTCTGAGCAAATGAGCGATCGGGAAGGTACCAGTATCGATTCTGACTGGGATGGGAACATATGAGGGAACTCTGATCACCACAGCTGTGTTATAGGTACCATTCCAGCATTGACTTGCGAGGCAAGTTGCCTTGGAGGTATTGCAATAGATCACATCCTTTGTGGCATTGGTAATATTGATCAGCAAAAAGAAGAAGGGTGCCTTTAAGCACACTGGACTGGCAGGAACAATAAGGTTGTCCATCATTTTATTTATAGCAACATTTGAAAGAACGCCCTTCGCATCTCTGCTGGCAGAGATGTTAAGTAGCTGAACAGTCAGATCACGAAGGGCAGCCAAAGGTTCTAGGGATGAAAAGGCCCCTCTTTCATTAGAAAAAATCCACTGAAACCAGGGCCAGGTATTTTTCTTATTGGTTTTCTGATCAGTCCAATTAGTAAGATTAAAGGAATATCTCCCTAAAGGAGGGGTAAATTCAAAACCTGGTGCAATCTGCATTGACGTATGATCTGGGCTTTGACATGGTGTCCAATGAGGAGGGTACCCTAAATTAGGGGCACAATAAGGTAACACTTGTCAAGCGGTGGAATTCCCTAATCCAAAGCGTGAACTTGAATTGAAGGCCGAAGCCCTTCCATCAACATTAACAGGGTAGTGATACTTGTGGCATTACCACCGTTTTTACCGCTGCCTGTGCCTGAGGAAGCACCCGTATTTATTGTTTGCAGTGCTTCCGTGAGCATGGCGAGAGGAACATGATTATCGGTCAGCGAGTCAAGCCAATTACCCACCGAGCCATTCTTCAACCATATACATGGGTTAGAATTATTTTCAAGAGAAAAACATAAGGCTCCTTGAAGAGGAACATCAGTTGCTTTATACACAGCCATGCTAGGGTCTAAATTTACGCAGGGTAAGCCTAATTCACAACTAGTGGAAAAAAAGACTGGTAAAACCTTTGACGTAGAATGAACAGGTATAGGAATTGGCCATGCTTTTGCTATGACCCACAAAATTTGTTCATTGGCCTGGACCAGCAACGGGGACATCACCATCAGTAGGATCACAGTCGGAAGCTTCATCTTGCTCGTCTTTCCTCTGCACTTGTACTTTTCTCACCAAACGCTCCGGTACCCAAATAGGGTCCAGATGATCCTGTGGAAAAACACAGACAGAACCTCGTGCCCATGCCAGCACGGGATCAGGGCCATGCCAGACCCCTGTCAGAGCATCCTTCCAACGCACCAAGCCTTTGGAGGGACCAGACCAATTGGAATGCCTGTCCGCAGCTGATTGGACGGAGCAATCCAAATTTAAAAAGTTCAAGGTAAATAAGGTTAAAGAAAGTCTATTCTTAGGGGACTGTGCATGTTCTGTTCCCCCTTTTTGTTTTTGAAGCATCACTTTCAAGGACCTGTGGGCACGTTCCACAATGCTTTGTCCTTGTGGATTATAGGGCAGGCCATGTACCAACTGTACACCCATACGTTGGCAGAATGATGTAAATTTTTGACCTGTATAGGCAGGCCCATTATCTGTTTTAAGTTGAGAAGGTTTACCCCATGCTGCCCAAGCCTCTAGGCAGTGGGCAATAACATGGTTGGCCTTTTCTCCAGTCATAGGTGTGGCATGGATGATGCCAGAACAGGTGTCCACTGAAACATGTACATATTTCAGGGTTCCAAATTCTGAAATATGAGTAACATCCATCTGCCAAACCTTTTGAGGTAAGAGACCTCGAGGATTCACTCCAAGCGAGGGAGGATGGTGATGTCCACAGCTTGGACAATCAACAACTATCTTTCGCGCATCAGCACGAGAGAGAGCAAATTTATGTTGTAAGGTTTTAGAATTGACATGATATTCTTTATGAAATATTTGGGCCCTTTGTAGGGCAGATGCAAGAAACATCCATTCTTGTCTGGTGCATAGATCGACCTTGTTGTTACCTGCAGCCATGGGTCCTGGCAAACCTGTATGGGCACGAATGTGCTGTGCAAAGAAAAGGTGTTTCTGCTGACAGATCAGCAACTGCAACTGAACAAACAACGAATGCACCGGGCTGGAGGCTTTTATAGGTCCAGCACACTCAAGGTGCCTGAGAGCATTTACTACATAACAAGAATCAGAAACTAAATTAAACGGGAAAGGGCAAGATTTAAACACCTCAATCACTATCAATAATTCTACTTGTTGAGGAGCTCCAGGAGAAAATTGATGTTTAACAGGTTCTGCGGAGTCCACCATGTAAGCACCACAGCCAGTTTTAGATCCATCTGTAAATATAATGCTGGCTCCTGGAATGGGCTGTAAGGCAGTGATTTTTGGAAAGACTACTGGATGTTCTTTTAAAAAGTTTAACAGTGGATGTGTAGGAAAGTGACAATCGATGCGCCCAGAATAGGAGCACCGTAAAATGGCCCATCATCACTAGTGGCACACAAAATATTAATTTGATTAGCTTTATAGGGGGTGACTACTACACCTGGTGCAACTCCAGAATGTTGCAGGCAAGCTTGAATGCCTTGCTGGGCAAGCGAAGCGACAGCAATAGGATAATGTTCTATGGATTTCGCGGGGGAAATCTTGGAATGAATCCAGAGTAGTGGTCCTTCCCGCCACAAAATACCCGTGGGTTGTAGACTAGTGGGTAAAATGCATAAAGCAATATCTTTTTCAGCTTGCACCCATTTTAAAAAGGCTTTAGATAATTTTTCCTCTACAAGAGAGAGTGCTTGTTGTGCTTCACTGGTTAATTGTCTGGGAGAATCTAGAGCTACATCACCAATTAAAATGTCATACAACGGTTTTAACTTGTAATTTGCCATGCCCAAACTGCCCCTGATCCAATTAATACCTCCCAATAATTTTTGAAAATCATTTAATGTATGCAAATGATCTTTTCTTAATTCTACCTTTTGTGGTACAACGTGGTTATGGGTTATTTTTGAGCCCAAATAGTTTACTATTTCACCATGTTGTACCTTTTCAGGGACTATAGATAATCCCCTTTTCTTCAAGTTATCCGCTAGGACAGCATAAGCTTCCTGCAGCACAGACTCCTTCTTTGCAGCTAAAAGAATGTCGTCCATATAATGAAGGCATCTTATTTCAGGAAACTGACTTCTGACTGGGTCTAGGGCGGTTGACACAAAAATCTGTCACATCATAGGACTATTGGCCATACCTTGTGGCAATATAGTCCATTGGTACCTTTTATCTGGCTCCTCATGGTTGATGGAAGGCAAAGTAAAGCAAACCTATCGCTATCCAGGGTATTTGATGGAATGGAGAAAAAACAATCTTTTATATCTACAACTATAATGGGCCAGTCTGCTGGTAAAGCTGATAAAAGTGGAAGGCCACGTTGGACGGGTCCCATGACTTTCATCTGTTCATTAATGGCCCTCAGATCATGGAAGAGCCTCCATTTACCAGACTTCTTTTTAATGATAAATATAGGGGTATTCCATGGAGAAAGAGAAGGTTTAATATGTCCTGCTTCTAATTGTTCCTGTACTAATTGAGGTGTTGCCTGCAATTTTTCAGAAGAAAGTGGCCACTGAGGAACCCATACCGGCTCTTCCGTTTTCCAGGAAATAGGAATTCCATCCCCAGTGGCCCCTAGGAAAAACCCAGGCCCTTCCTCTTTTCTCTAGGCTTTGCCTTAACAGGCTCTTTACATCCTTGAAGAAATTTTCCTAGTCCACAATTAGGGTGACATCCCATCTCTTTCATCACGTTTTGGGCAGTATTGGAATATTCATTGCTTAATTTAAAGCCCATACCTTTTAGTAAATCTCTACCCCATAAAGATACAGGAAGCTCTAATACATATGGTTGTATTGTTCCAGAATGACCTTCATTGTCTTTCCACTGTAAACAGCTAGCACTCATATTGGGAGCACTGGAATATCCCAGGCCTTGTAAAGTATGAGTAGACATCTGAACAGGCCATCCTTTTGGCCAGTCCTTACTGGCTATTATACTTCTGTCTGCTCCAGTGTCCAACAGACCCATAATCTATACTCCATTAATGGTCAGTTGTAATGTAGGCCTCTGGTCAAGGTCTAATAACAAAAATGTGAGATCAGTTCCGGAGGAGACGAAACCTTTGCCTCCCCTTTCCACCTCCCTAGCAGGGTGTTGTTCATGCATGCTTGGGAGAATAACGAGCTGAGCTATTCTGTCTCCTGGGGAAACTGCTGAGATGCCTTTTGGCGACTCCACCATAATCTTAACAACACCTGTATAATCCGGGTCTATTATCCCTGGGTGAATTCATAGACCTTTTAGGGTAGTAGATGATCTCCCTATTAATAGCCCCACTGTGCCAGGCTGAAGAGGGCCTTGAAAATCAAAGTCCACTGTTTGAACTCCCATTTGGGAAGTTAGTACGAGTCTGGTGGTGGCACGGAGGTCCAATCCTGCTGAACCTACAGTGACTCTCCGCGGTCCTTGGGGTGTCTGAAAGTTGGCCACTGTTCGAGACTCCCCTCTTGATTCAAATTCTCCATTGCCCCATATATTTGTGGGCCCTGAGGCCGGGGGCCCCCTGTCCGTTTTTTGGCCTAGCATCAAGAGGCCGTCCGTCAATGTCTTTCACTGATCTACATTCATTGGCCAATGCCTCCCCTTTTTACATCTGGGGCACACCCCGGGGCCAAGTCGCGACTCCTGAGCTACTGCTGGCGTGCTGCTAGGTGGTGCTCCACTCCGCTGCGGGCAATTACGTTTTAAATGCCCTTGCTTGCCGCAGCGATAGCAGGCCCCATTAGCGGAGCTTCCTCCTCTAGTCAGCCTCAGTACTGCCGCATCGAGGCCTGCATTTGTCAGTGGCCCTCCCAGTTCCCTACACACTCTCATCCAGTGCTCTATTCCTCTATGTTTATGCAGGGTAATGGCAGCCCTGCATTCTTTTGTACACTGTTCGTAAATCAATTGTTTTAGCATGAGCAGAGCAGAGTTCAAATCCTCAAATATCCTACCTGCAGCTTCCATTGTTCGTGCCACAAAATCAGAAAAAGGCTCAGTAGGGCCTTGAATAATTTTTGTCAAATTTCCTCTTACCTCTCCTTTGTTGGGTACTGCTTTCCAGGCTCAGATGGCAATAGTATTGATCTGTTCATATACCTGATTAGGATATCCATTTTGATTGTTCGCAAATCTGCCTTGTCCTAGCAACATGTCTGCATCCCAGACTGCCTGGGGTCCTCCTGCGGCCTGATTTATAGCGGCCTGTGCATGCGCAAACTCAAATAGGAAAGCTTTCCATTCTAAATACTATCCAGGGGACAAACAAGCTTTGGCAACATTTGCCCAATCGGTGGGTGTCATAGCAAACCTGGTTAAAGATTCCACCTGGACCATGGTAAAAGGAGGCTGTAATGCCATAGGTCCGGACAGATTCGGCTAGATTCTTTTTTTTTTTTTTTTACATTGTGACATTTTTATTGAAGATATCAATTTGGGGGAGAAGGTATGAGTGTTCACAAAGCAATTGATTTTTATTGTGACATTCTTATATTTATATGTTGTTTTATATTGGTGTCATTCTTGCCCATCATTGCGGCTAGATTCTTAACTGTTTTAAAATCTAAGAGCTCATGGTATCTATTTCCTTGTTGATCCTGGAAGACCGGAAAAGCCGCCATCATTCTTGCCCCTCCTTGAGTTATCATTTCAGTTCTGACCTCTCTCCATACTGTAGGATTAAAGGAACTTCCTCCAGCGGGTGTCAAAGGGCCTCCTGTCGCAGCGCCTCTAGTCTCCACATAGGAAGGAGGAGCCGTGGGAGTGGGATCCCTTTCAGTATGATGTTTATAGCCTTTCCTCATTCTCCTTTTACGCACAGTTTTATCCTTTCAAAGGCTTTTCGAGCTGCCTCTATGGCCTCTTGATCCTCCTCACTCTCACTACTTCTCTCGGACTGACTGACACTAGGGCTATCAGATTCATCTAACTCGGAAAGGCTGGGATATAATTTTGCCCTCCCTTTTCCAGGATCCTTGCTTGAATGTGTTTTTTTCAGATGCTGCCTTTTCAGATCTTTCCTCTTGTAACACTTCCAATGCTGCCCGTCCATTTTCCACTGCTGAACTGCATCTCTGATCACTCAGGCAGCTTCGTACCAGCTTCTAAACCAGTCTAACCCCGCCTTTCAATGTTCCCTGCTCGAATGCAAAATCGAGATCTCTACCTAGCTTATCCCACAATGGTAAGTTGAGATGCCCCGAGGTTGCAAACCAAGGAGCAGTCACATCTACCTCCCCTAAAAATTGTTCAAGGGTGCTCCTTTTCAGTTTTAAATTCTTGGAGCGTAGCAGCTCATTGAGAGCTAAGAAAATTGGGTGCGAAGATGAAGCACCCATAATTAACCTTTCAGTTTTACTTTGAACCCATCTGCTGTGGTCGTGGCTCTACTGTCCCTTTGAACCTGTCCGCTGTGGTGGCGGCTCTACTGTCCCACTCTCCCTTTTGACAGGTGAGAGCAAATAACCTGTTCTTGACACGGATCCCCAACTTACCTTGAGGACTTTTTCCGGTACACCCCTGACTGCTACAAGTTCTGGGCTCCGCGGAGAGAAAGTGGACGAAATTCCCGTACGTCACTTGTCCTGTACGGGTTTCGGCACCAATTGTCATTGCCACCTCGACCAGCAAGGACGACACGACTCCGAAGCTCTTCTTGCATGCAGTTTTTATTCAGGACCTTTTTTGCAAAACGCTTCCTGCGCTTCTTCTTGCTTCTCTCTCTCCCAGGGCAAGCCCCTCCCAGCCCTTAAGTAGGCCTGGGCTGCCAACCCTGAATTGCCATGTAGGCACTGTCCATAGGTCCACACACAAACACACACACACACACACACACACACACACACACACACGCAAGCATCTTGCGATCATTGGGTGAGAAACACAAGAGCCTGACCATCTCCAAATATGGGGTTGTTTACCCCGGAGAGCGCTCGCCTTCGGGATGGGGGGGGGGCCAGAAGCCAGCGCCATTTTCAAGGTGTGGCTCCACGCAGCTCTCCACACCAAAGCACACTTGGCCATCTCCATTCCCAGGCCCTTCCACAGGAGTCCAAGGTTAGAGTAGAACTATTATTCCTGATGCGCTCCTAGATCCAACTTCTACTGGCACTAATGTGTTGACTCCAGAACCTCCTGCCTCTCTTGCTCTGGGACTTTTCTTCCCTTTAAAGGGTTAGATGGACCTGAGGCCCCAAACTGGGTTAGTTTCTTTCTCCCTGAGGCTATGCTTACAATCTCTGTCCTGCTGGGATAGCCTGCTGATAAGTCCTAATCTCCCTCAGCACCACAGCCTTCTTAAATGATCTTTCTTTCCCATCTCCTCCAAGGCATCACTATTTCTTTGCTCTCAAGAGAATTGATCAGTGCTGGTATCCTTCATAATGAGAAATCCAGTCTACATCTCTCTTACTTTCTCTCCTCCTGTCCTGTACACACACTCTCTCTCTGTCTTTGTGTGTGTGTGTGTGTGTATTGTGTCTGTGTGGATACATTCACATGCGTATGTTTGTGTTGAAGTTAGAGATGTAATAGGGTATCTTCTTGCTCCCTGCTTCCCCTCCCTGTTTGAGACAGAATCTTTCTCAATGGTATCGGGTTGCCTTGTCTATTTTTTGTTGACCTACATTCATTGGTCCAATGTTGGCCTTTGTCACATCTCCTACATAAACCTGAAGGCTGAATCCTCCTACTCCTGTCATTCCAAGAGGAGACATCATTCCTGGAAATCCGTTGTCTACAATCCCTTTTTATATGTCCCATTTTACCACAATTAAAACATTTGGTATTTTGATTTCTTTTCTTACCATTGAAAATTACTTTTCCCACCCAAGCTTCAGTACCATATTCAAGTGTCTCGACATTCATTGTACTTAAGACCATGTATCCATGGGTGCTGATCTGATTTTTAAAGTCCCCAGGATCCTTTTGCACTCTATGTTGGCATTCTCATAAGCCAAAGATTTAATTATTATACATCTAGCTTCTCGGTTAGTTATCCCTATTTGTACAGTCCTAGTTAGTCTTTGTAAAAAGTCACTAAAAGGTTCTATCTGACCTTGTTTAACCCTAAGATATGATTCAACTCTTTGTCCTGGTTCCTGAACCCTGTCTCAAGCCGTTAAAGCTGCTTTGGTACATACAGACAGGGTGTGGCCATCATAGAGAGCTTGATCCTGAGGATCAGAGTAAAGTCTGTCACCTAGAATTTGATCTAGAGAAATCTCAGTTCCTTTTGCTCTTTTCTGTTGTTCTAAAATTCTTGCTTCCTCTTTAAGAAGGCATCTCCAGTACAATTGTGGCCCACTTTCTAGGCCAGCTGAGATTAACTGAGCCCAATTGTGAGTAGTGGCTTTGTTACTGAAGGCCCAGGTTTTGACCATCTTTCTAACAAAGGATGAATGTACTCTGTAAGTCACAATTGCTTATTTAATTTTTTTAAAAGTCATTCATACGTATGGGCTCCCATGTACATTCCTTGATAACCTTAGGATATTTGGAGCCAGATACCTTTCTTTTAAAGATTTATTTATTTATTATATATACAACATTCTGCCTCCATGTATGCCCGCACGCTGGAGGAGGGTGCCAGATCCCATTACAGATGGTTGTGAGCCACCATGTGGTTGCTGGGAATTGAATTCAGGACCTCTGGAAGAGCAGCCAGTGCTCTTAACCACTGGGCCATCTCTCCAACCCGCCAGATACCTTTTTTGATGTTATTACTGGAAAGGCAGGTAGAACTCTGGGGGAACTATCCTGAAGAGTTTTATGTACTGACAAATTTAAATTTTGCCTTTTTACCTTTTGCTCCTGTTCATCAAAGTCAATAATTTTCTCAATCCTTTTAAATCTGTTTATCACTGCATTTAGCAAAGTCTGGATCTCCTGTCCAGTATTCTGTTCTAATACTCTTATTGGGGGTTTTAAGGTTAATACAATCAACAGTGTGAATTCTGTCAAATAATGTTTTAGCACCCACTGTCATGGACTGGGTTTTATGTGCCAAATCAGCTGTTTCCTTCTCCAGGCTGCTAAATCTATCTTTAAATAAATTACTATTATGTGTCAAGTCAGCTGTTTTCTTTTCCAGAGTGCTACATCTCTCTTTAAATAAATTACTATCAGACTGTAACTTTTCCAAAAATATCTCAGTTGACTGATTCCTGTTAAGCAAAGTCCTAGTATCCTCCTTGAGAGATGTGATTTCCTTTTTGAAGTTTGGTATCAGTCTGGACCACTTCTAAAAGCATCTCATTTGACTGAGTTTTGGTGTTTAAAGTGTTTATATTCTCCTTTAGATGTGCAATCTCTTTTTTGAAAAGTTTGGTATCAGTCTGTATCATGTTTAAAAGTACCTCAGCTGACTAAAAATTGTTAGTTAAGATGGTCATGTCCTTTTTGAGATTTTCAACTTCTTTTTAAAGAAGTCTGGATTCAGTCTGTAAAGACTGCATCATTTCCCTATTGTCAAACCATATTTTTAAGAGAAAAATATATAGGACAAAACCAAACCCTAGGAGTAGCTGTGTAGGAGGGACGTCATTTATGTCGTGTAAGACCTCACACATGGTGTAAGTTAAAAGGCTATTGAAACCTTGGACGTTTAGATTGTCTGACATATTGCCTTTTTTAAAATCAGTAATGTATTAATTATATTTAAAAATTAATAAATCTCACCTGTGGTTTAATCAGTTGGAATAGGTGCAATAACCATTTTATGCCAGTAGGTGTCGCAGTGCACTTGAATTCACCTGCTCGGTTTGGATCTGAATTTAGGTGAAATACTGAAAAATATACTCAAATCAAGAAGCTTTTTAGTATAAATCACAGACTGTGTGCTCTGTGAAGGTCTTTGGCTGTTCAGTAGCCACACTAGACAAGCCTCCCACTCTGGCTCTGGCTCCAGTTCTTGCTCAGGCTCTGACAGCAGCGGCGGCGAGGGGAACCGAGAGGAGCTGAGAGGGGAGTGCGCAGGGACAGCTATGGGGCTCAGAGCTGAGTGCCAAGCTGGGAGAGCCTATGCCAAAATGAATGCGGCATGGCTGCAGCTGGCCAGAGCTACCAGAGACTCCACGTGGACCCACGAATCAGAAGCCAGGTGTTGTGAACGTGCTCAATATGGGAAATAACCAGACCAGGTTAAAGTTAACTATTATATTTTTAATGGTTACAATGGGAAACTCCCGGCAAAAGAATGGGGAGTCTGACTTCCTCTGTGTCCAGCGGGAATCACACAGAGAGAGAGTGCACCTGGTCCCTCCCAGTTTTCTTCCTGGGTTCCAGGTAGCCACGCCTTAACTAGGCGTGATTGGTTAACAGAGCTTCCCCATCACAAAACGACCTGCAGATGTTCCTCCTTGCTCAACCAACCCAGCAACCACCATGGCATCGATCATTAAACAAACAACTCCCGCACTCCCCCTTTGATTCTGCAGTTTTTTTCTTTAAAAGTAGCCTGTAACAGCCACTCGGAGTCCTTCTCCTCCCGAGGCTGAGGGCCCCTAACGCGCCAGATAATAAAATTCCTCTTGCTTTTGCAATAACTGTGGTATGAGAGTTGTCTCTTGGGGTGACCCCTCCTCAGTAAGTTGGCTTTAGGGCCCAACATTTTTTTTGTTTGTTTTTATTTTCTAACTCTCAATCATTCAATTTTACCAATATTAAGTTGGTAGCCAGATGATGAGGTAAAAACCTGCTAGCTCAGAGAGGCAGAGAAAGCACCTGGCTGACTTGCCTCCTGTGCTATCATCCCCCAGACAGAGTTTTCTTCTACACCCATCTCAAACAAAGCTTCCTAAACTAAAAGTCCCTCCCTTCTAAAGCCTACATCTCTCTGTCCTCCTGACTACTGTCTGTGGGTTTTTTTGTTTTTTTTTTTTACTGTCTACTGGTTAGTTACTCTACCTCTTAATCTATGGTTAACTTTGTTTAATCCTGTTTACAATATTCAAGCATAAAGCTCTTGGATTAAAGGTGTGTGCTAGGGCTCAGGCACATCACAACTAGAAACAGGTTTTTTCCCCCCGTAAATAATGCAATCTTGGGTTCACAGTGTGATCATATATCCTGCAACAGATTGGCTGTCCAGTGATTCCCTCAGGATCTGCTTGTTTTTCCCCTTCAGTCCTGTCTTGGTTATAGGCACAGGCTCTGACAGGTATTCACATGGACGCTGTGGACCCAAACACAAGTCCTCACACTGGCAGAGTATTCATTTTACCCACTAAGCCATCTCCCAAGCCCACCACCTACCCATTTTTCTCCTCTTTCATTCGAGACAAACTTTTGCTATAATTCTCAGGCTGGCCTCAACCTCCTGGGCATGCTTCCAATCTCAGCTGGAAGTAGATATTTGAGGCCGGTAGGGCCGTATGACAGTGATTCTCTGAATGCTCCTGGGTGCATCATCCAACCCTCTGAGCTTCTGTGTGCTTATCTAAAATTGGCAATAATCTGTCCACAAGGTAGCATGTTTGAAAGGACAGAATAACACACTGCTGAGAGATGCTATATCTGTCTGAGAGGGAAACCACAAATGCTGTTATCTAAATAAGGTCTGCTTTCAGCTGTATCCCATGGCAACCACTGCAAAGCATCCCCCAAATTTAGAGAAGATATGATGGCTTGACTTTTATTACAAGCTATGTGGCTTCCATGAAGATAATACAGGGGGCTAGCATTCATCTCAAACTAGTGAGAGATGTTCTCTTGAGCAACAGACAGAAGCACAATTAGTCTTATACTGTTCAAGAGAGACTAGAGAAATGACTCTCGATTAAGAGTACTTGCTGCTTTGGTTGAGGCCCTGAGTTTGGTTTCCAGCACCCACATGACTGCTTTCACCCTTTGTAACTGCGGGTCCAAGGGGAATCTGATGCCCTCTTCTGGCCTTCTTGGGCACTGGATTCAAGTGGTGCACAGACACACATGTAAGCAAAACACTCATAAAATAAATAAATCTTCAAAGGAGACCTGCTCTGCTCACCAAGGTCATGATGAATACAGAAAACAAATGCTGCAGACCTGAGTCTTGTTTTTAATTGCATAGGCATTGTCACCCGAGTTCCTCCTATATGGCCAGTTCAGTGGACCTGCATTAATGTTAGTAGGAGCAATTGTTGTGGGCATTCACTAGAGAAGACTGCTTGGACTTAAGTCAATAGAAAGTCTTTATTAGCCAGCCAATGACTACACTGGATGTTCAGGATCCTATTGCAGCCCTAAGCCTTTTCCAGGGTGAGCTTTTAAACGCAAAAAAACATGTCCTGGGCTGACACACTTTAGTAAACAAGAGCAGTGATTCAGAAACAGAACTACAGAAGCTAAAAAGCAAAGTTAGTACATTTAGAGACTTTCCAGAAATGTATGAGCTTTGATGGATTATGTCTTTGTTTTAGTTTTGGTAAGGTGCTGCTGTCTGTACGCTGAGTCTTACAATCCGAATGGCAAGTCCATCATGGAGTCAGTCAGACTCACCTTAGTCTGAGGCCCCGTTACACAATGATTTATCTAGTTTTTTGTTTGTTTTTAAATTTTTTGAAACAGGGTTTCTCTCTGTGGTCCTAACTGTCCTGGAACTAGCTCTGTAGACCCAGCTGGCTTCGAACTCACAGAGATCCATCTGCCTCTGTCTTTGGAGTGCTGGGATTAAAGGCATGCACCACCCCCACCAGATCTTTGGTTTTGTTTGTTTGTTTGTTTGTTTGTTTGTTAAGACTCATTCTGTAGCCAGGCTGGCCATCATGCTTGGCAGTTTCTTTTGGTTTTTATTTTTTTGAGAGAGGGTTTCCTCTGTGTAATCCTGGTTGTTAGAACTCACTCTGTAAACCAGGCTGGCCTCAAACTCAGAGATCCACCTGCCTCTGCCTGACAAGTGCTGAGATTAAAAGTGTGTGCCACCACCTTCCGACTTGGCAGCTTTTCTTTTTAAAAAGATTTATGTGGATAGAAGTTTCCGTCCCACCAGTCATGTAGCTGTTCAGTCCCAAAGAAATACACGGAGGATTATATTAACTATAAACTGTTCAGTCTATCAACACAGGTTTTTTTTTTTTTCTTTTTTCTTTTCTCAGTAACTATGGAGCCAGTCCTGAAACTCACTCTGTAGACCAGGCTGGCCTTGAACTCACAGAGTTCTGTGTCTCTCTCTACCTTTCTTCTTCCCAGAATTCTCTTAGTCTGGCCACCCTGCCTATATTCCTGCCTGGCTTCAGCATTTTATTAACCTAATAAGAATGACAAATCTTTACAGTGTGCAAAAACAGTATCCCACAGCAGATTTACTTATTTATTTAATGTATATGTGGGTGCCTATGTGATTTATGAGCACCACATATATGTTCAGTGTCTGAAGAAGTCAGAAGAGGCTGTTGGGTCCCTGAAACTGGAGTTACAGGTCATTGTAAGTTGTCTTACATCGAACTCCTTATGTATATCATGCTGGTCTCCAACTCAAAAAGAGATCTGCTTTCCTCTGTCTTCCTAGTGCTGGCTTAAAGGCCTGTGCCAGTACAATTTCTCTATGTTATACAACTCACTGGGTAAATTGCTTGTTTTCAAAGCATTGGGAACATCAGTACTGAGAAACGACCTCCATTACCCATGTAAATGCCAATCCCAGCACTCAGGAGACAAAGACGGGATCCTCAGGCAAGTTGATGTAGCCTATCCAGCCTGGTGACTTGCACGTTCAGCAAGAGAGCTCGCCTCAGTATAGGTGGAGTGATGAACACTTGATGCCAACCTCTGGCCTCCACGTGCGTCCACACTCACACAGCGTCACCCTATCCCTACACACACACACACACACACACACACACACACACACACACACGATAAAACAACAATTTAAAAATCTGGTTAATGTTTCTCTTCAGTAACCTTGGGTGTGGGGGAAGTTTGTACACAGTTGTAAACTGTGGCCTAGGGCGGCATGACATTTCTCTTTTCTGGTCCTTTGCACAGGGCTGGATGTGCCCTTTATGGCTGGAGAGCTGTTCTGGAGATCCGCCTGCCTCTGCCTCTCTAGTGCTGGGACTAAAGATGAACGATTCTACGCCCGGCGTTTTACAAATCTTTTTTTTTTTAAATATTTATCTATTTATTTATTATGTATACAGTATTTATTCTGTCTGCTTGTGTGCCTACAGGCCAGAAGAGGGCACCAGACCTCATTACAGATGGTTGTGAGCCACCATGTGGTTGCTGGGAATTGAATTCAGGACCTTTGGAAGAGCAGGCAATGCTCTTAACCACTCAGCCTTCTCTCCAGCCCCGTTTTACAAATCTTTCAATTTCAAGTTTACCCGGACCCTGACATTAAACTTGTGCCTCCGCAAAAGCCTTTTTAGTTATCCGCCGGGTTAAAACTGCATTTCCCGAAAGACTCTGCGAGTCCCGCCTCTTCCGGTTGTGCGTCAGGTCCCGCCCTACCACGTGCCCCGGCCAATAGCAGCCCACCTATCGCTCCCGCACAAACGGGAGCAACCGGCGAGCCACTGGGCGGGCTTTGTGCTGGCTTTGGTTCGTGGAGTCCGAGCGGCAGATTCGCTCGGCTCTGGAGACGCAGCTCATTCTGCCGAGTCTGGAATCGCGGGTGAAGTTCGCCACTGGTGGAGAGAGGGCATTGAGAAAGGCTGCGCTGGGCTCCCGCAGGGGCTCGGGCGCACTCCCTGTTTCGGCCTCTTCATGCAGGAAATGAATCTGCTGCCGACGCCCGAGAGTCCAGTGACTCGGCAGGAGAAGATGGCGACCGTGTGGGATGAAGCGGAGGTGAGTCCCGGGAGACGGAGGGGCGTCCCGGAGCTTGGGCCAGAGTGCGTGACATTCTTGAAGGGCTGGGAAGCAGGTGGCCGGGAGTCCCAGGTCCGCTTCGAACTGGGCACCGAGCTTGGGACCTGGGCAGACGACCCGACTTCTTCATCCTGCTGTTAGGAGTAGGCTGTGAGGGAGCTGTGGGGACTGTGGGACGGCAGCTCTTAGTAAGAGTAAATAAGTATTTCTTCCTTTCTTTAAACAGCAAGATGGCATTGGGGAGGAGGTGCTCAAGATGTCCACAGAGGAGATCATCCAGCGCACACGGCTGTTGGACAGTGAGATCAAGGTAGGCGCCTGGCTCCGGTGCATGTGGTGGAGTCCCAACAAGACTCGCCCCGCCGACCCCAGTCTCCTTTCTTTACAATCATAATGCAGGAAGCTTGGAGCCTATCTCCTGGAACCAGAGAAAGCAAAAAAGAAAACTAACTCTTAAAAGAGGATAAGGGACAAACAGGTCAGCCTGGACTACATGAGACTGTCTTAAAGCACCAATCTTTTTTTTTTTTTTTTTTTCCTCAGACAGGGTTTCTCTGTACCTTTGGAGTCTTCCCTGGCTGGCCTCGAACTCACAAAGATCCAGCTGCCTCTGCTTCCCGAGTGCTGGGATTAAAGTCTTGTGCCACCACTGCCCAGCACCAATCTTTTTAATAAGTCTCCGTCTCACCACCACCACTATCCCTTTATTCTACAGCTACTTCACCAGGAAGTTTTCATACTGGCATCTTGTCTTGACTTCTGCAACACCGACAGGCTGGGTCTTCAGAAAGCCTTTGACCTCATTGGATAGGTCTCCCAGTCTGATGTCAACAGGGCCCTAAAACTGAATCAGGGTTGAACGTTTATTTTTTTCTTACCAGATCATGAAGAGTGAAGTGTTGCGAGTCACCCATGAACTCCAAGCCATGAAAGATAAAATCAAAGAGAACAGTGAAAAAATCAAAGTGAACAAAACCTTGCCATACCTTGTCTCCAACGTCATTGAGGTGTGTATATGTGTGGAGGGGAAGAGGGGGTGTGGAGATGTCTTGGGGCTAGGAGACATCTTGGGATGGGGCCCATAGGGGTAGAGCTGATTCAAGCATTGAAGCCAAACTCCCTTAGACCTTATACCTCCAGAGACTCACTTCCTAGACACAGGCCTGCACTGACGTCATGAACTTTGCATACAGAAGCACCATAGAAGCAAAGATTTTATCAAGCCTCTAGTATATCATTTTTGTTCATTCATTTTATTTTTGGTGTTTTATTTTTGTTTGTTTGTTTGTTTGTTTTGAGACAAGGTTTCTCTGTGTAGCCTTGGCTGTTTTGGAGCTTGCTCTGGGGCTGGGGTCAAAGGTGTGCACCACCGCCACTGCTTGACTCAAGTGTATTTTATTAAGCTTAATGCTAGTTTGGAGAGCTAAGTAGGGTCTGTGGCCTTGTGAGTGTGGGGAATTGTTTTGGCCCACACAGCAGTGGACTCTGGGAAAGTTCAAGGGATTGGGCTTATTTTCCTTCTTAGTTGCTGGACGTTGATCCCAATGACCAGGAGGAGGATGGTGCCAATATTGACCTGGACTCACAGAGGAAGGGCAAGTGTGCTGTGATCAAAACTTCCACACGACAAGTAAGGCTGGCTCAGTAGTAGACAGAGGGCAAAGGGCAGCACTGGGGAGCTTCAGTGAGGAAGTAGCTGAAACTGCCTGTAATTTTTCCTGAAGACATACTTCCTGCCAGTGATCGGCTTGGTGGATGCAGAGAAGCTGAAGCCAGGAGACCTGGTGGTGAGTGTTGCCTGATCCCAGGCAGGGCTTCTCCAGTGCACTTACACTGCCTTAGGTCACTGTTGCTTCTGAACTTGGCGCTGTAGCAGGAATTCTTCCCGCAATCTGTGATTCTTGTATTTCCCCCATCCTGTAGCTTTCTTCCCCTAGCCCTTTAGGCAGAGTGGGACAAATGCACAAGCTCCATGCTTTGTCCTCAGGGTGTGAACAAAGACTCCTATCTGATCCTGGAGACCCTGCCCACAGAATATGACTCTCGGGTGAAGGCCATGGAAGTGGATGAGCGGCCCACAGAGCAATACAGTGACATCGGGGGCCTGGACAAGCAGATCCAGGAGGTGAGGGAGGCATGGCCGCTGCCAGCAGCCTTGCCAGCCTTTTGTAGTTTTTTTCACTTATTTGACCAGATTGTATTCCCTCATTGTGCCTTTATCCTTGTAAAAGAGTTGCTTATGGAGGAAAAAGCCAAAAAGCAGTGTTAACTGCTAATAGCCTGGATTCCAGAGAGATTGGAGGGGTTACCCAAGGGCACAGAAAGGGCTAGTGCAGAAGCTCCACTCAGGCTACTCCTTCCTTCAGTGTGTGTGATGTCAGCACATGTGCAGGTTGCATGCATGCACAAAAAACTCCACCTTCTTCCTATGAGACATGGTCCCTCTCTGAACCTGGAACTAGGCTCGTGATCCTCCTGACTCTGTCTCCACAGCACTGGGGTTATAGACTTAGGTTCATGTCTGAATTTTCCATGGGTGCTAGAGATTTGAACTCAGTTCTTCGTGATTGAACAGCTGAGCCATGTACCCAACCCGGGCCAGGGCCTGCTGTTCTAGAGTGACTGTCCTTAGGGTGGGAAATGGGGACTTTAATGTGTTGTAGGAGAGGGGGAGTAGAAGTCTGCATTAGAATAAGAAACAGGCAGATTAGGCTGGGGTGTATCCCTCAGGGCATCACTCTGCTCACCCAGGACTTCTTCCTGGCAGCTGGTAGAGGCCATTGTCCTGCCTATGAACCACAAAGAGAAGTTCGAGAACTTGGGTATCCAGCCTCCAAAAGGAGTGCTGATGTACGGGCCGCCTGGTACAGGGAAGACTCTGCTTGCCCGAGCTTGTGCAGCTCAGACCAAGGTGTGTGCAGGGGCCACTGAGTAGGAGGTGGGTGGATTGAAACTATATGAAATGGGCTTAAAGATTCTTGGAGCCTCTTGGGCCTTTGGACTGGTCTGTCCCCTCTCTCTCTCTCAGGCAACCTTCTTGAAGTTGGCAGGCCCCCAGCTGGTGCAAATGTTTATTGGAGATGGCGCCAAGCTGGTCCGTGATGCTTTTGCCCTGGCCAAGGAGAAGGCGCCATCTATCATCTTCATTGATGAATTGGATGCCATTGGTACCAAGCGGTAAGGGAGTGTGCTAAAGACTTCAAGGGTTCCTGGGGGTGAGGGATGGGGTGGGAGCTCAAATCCCAACTCAACTAAATTACAGCTCTTTCCCATCCTGCTCCTCCCTCCTCCCTGAGTAGTAATGCTTCTGTTTTTCTGCTTCCTAAATTCTCACAGCTGCCACATTTCTCTCAAAAAGAAATGCAGTCATCTCACATGTATTCAAAATCTGTTACACACAGAGATCCTATTTAAAGCCCTTCTAATTGTTTACCCCATTGCTCCTTAGCATAAGCGCTATATTTGTGTGACTGTCCTTCCGGTCTCTGCCCCCACTCTGGACACCCTCCCAGTGTCCAATTGACTTTCGGCTCTTTCCTGTTCATTGTCTTCAGACTCAAGAACCCTTCCTGGGATGGGGTTGGATGCCTAGGCTCCTGATTCTCTGAGCAAAGTTTTGTGGGATCACACATTGCTCAGAGCCACAGCCCTAGCCCTGGCTGTTTCTGCTCACTGTCTGTTGTCAGCTAAGCATCTGATCCCAGAAGCCTCTGCAAGCTTTTTTGAATGCTGCAGTTAACTATTGGTGATACCTTTCTCTGTGCCAGTCCCTGGGCTGGGAGCCTCAAGTTGAGGCAACCATTTCCCTGGACAAGTTGGAATAGCCTGTGCTTATGCCGTGATGTCTCTGGCATCTCGGGCTCCTGTACACCGCAGCTTCGACAGTGAAAAGGCAGGGGACCGGGAGGTGCAAAGGACCATGCTGGAGCTTCTGAACCAGCTGGATGGCTTTCAGCCCAACACCCAAGTAAAGGTGAATAAAAAAAATGCAGCTCAGCTGTCGGGCTGACCCGGGGCTCCGGTACTGTCACCCTGAACTGCCTCCTGTTACAACCATGACTCGTGCCTGTGGGTGGATTCACTATTTTTCAGTTCAAGCTGCTGCTTCTCTTATTCCTTAGGTAATTGCAGCCACTAACAGAGTGGACATCCTGGACCCTGCCCTGCTCCGCTCAGGACGCCTGGACCGCAAGATTGAGTTCCCGATGCCCAACGAGGAGGCCCGGGCCAGAATCATGCAGATCCACTCACGGAAGATGAATGTCAGGTCAGCTGCAAGACATTTTTGGACCCTCGGTTCTCATCCCCCCTGTACTGTGTTGCCCAGCCACTGACCGCCCCTCCCCTTCCTATGCATGCACATAGCCTCCATTTTTCCTCTACTGTCTAAGAGTTTTTGCTGGGACTCAGACCCTACTTCTAGGTGGTGTGGTCCTCAAAGTCACCTGCACCTCATCCTCCCATCTGAAAACACATAGATTCCACAGCCCAGTAGGTAGGCATAGCCCAGCATGACTTAGGAGAATCTTACCAGGACCAATGATTTGAGCTTAGACCTGTACAACTTTCAGCAGGTGACCTGACCTTCTAAGCATGTTCTATTATTTGAAACTTGGGGATAATTACTCCACTTTGAGAATTGGCCATGATGATGTTTTGGTGGTTGTTGTTGTTTTTCCCCTGAGACAAGGTTTCTGCGTATCTCTGATTATCTTGGAACTTACTCTGTAGACCAGGCTGGCCTTGAACTCACAGAGATCCGCCTACCTCTGTCTCCCGAGTGTGCGCCACCGCCACTACCAAGTGCCATGATGGTGTCTTAAGTACAGTGCTTGGCATAAGAGGACAGATGTGGTGGCTGCACTTTGCTGACTAATGCACGATCTGTGGCATTATCTTTCGTCTACAGAACCCCTTGTTTCCTTGCCTCAGGCAGATTTGGTTACTGGAGTCTCAGATGGCAGGGTTCTAGGAGATGGGAGTATCAGAGATCTTATAAGTGGCTTTGTCTAATCTCATTAATCTTCAACCCTTATTTTATAATGAAAGAAAGCAACTTGCCAGCAGAAAGCAAGTTGACTATTGTTTGGTGGGTGCATAGTAAGACGTCTTCCCGTTCACGTTCCCTCTCCGTGAGTAATCAAGCTCTGTGGTGTCTGTCCTTTCTCCAGTCCTGACGTGAACTATGAGGAGCTAGCCCGTTGCACTGATGACTTCAATGGGGCCCAGTGCAAAGCCGTGTGTGTGGAAGCGGTGAGTTGCTAGGGGATTGGTGGGTTGTTTCAGCCTTGCCTTTTCCCTGGATAGATCAGGGTCCCAGGCCTTTGGAAGTTGGGCTCAGGATTCAGGGGGCCACACTAGACCATATCTGTAATGACTGCAGGGTATGATCGCACTGCGCAGAGGTGCTACGGAGCTTACCCACGAGGACTACATGGAGGGCATCTTAGAGGTGCAGGCCAAGAAGAAAGCCAACCTGCAGTACTATGCCTAGGAGCACCTCTAGTTAGCCCACTGAGGCATGGGCAGAAGTTGATAATAAAAGGTGTTTTCCGTTCCTTGCCACCTGTTTGTCTCATCCTCGTGGACTCTGGGTGGGAGTGGCATGTATGGAGAAGAAGGTCTTTTCCTCAGGAGCTACAGCATCAAAAATCTCACTGTGGCAGGGAGGTACAGGGCACAGCTGTTTCCTAGAGTCTTTTCTATCTCCTCCCCAAAGTCTCCTTAAGTCTTCTCTCTCCTGTTCCCTGCCACAGCTCTGACTATTTTAGAGGCTTGCAGCCTTGAAGTACCCAAAGGAAGAGCCTGAAGAGAAGCCAGAGTTGCCCACCTAGCATTGCAGTGCTCTGGTCTAATTCTTGCTGTCATATACAGTCAAGATGTAGGGGTTTGGTTCTCGAAATAAACCGCACTACCCTGGCTTGTGGGCATCCTGTTTCTCCCGGGGCCCTTCAGGCCTAACCTGTCGTGCTGCTCTCTCCCGGCCTTACTCTGCTGCTGCCTTGCTGTGTGGGCGTCCACAGCCTTTGGGCTTGGCGGTGCTGCCAGAGGTTATAGGCATGTCCCACCATTCCCATTTTTTTTCTACGATTGATTATATATTACGTATACAGTGTTTTGTCTGCATGTTTACCTGCATGACAGAAGAGGGCACCAGATCTCATTACAGAGCCACCATGTGGTTGCTGGGAATTGAACTCAGGTTCTGTGGAAGAGCATCAGTGCTCTTAACCTCTGAGCCGTCTCTTCAGCTCCCACCATTCCAGTTTTTTGTGGTGCTGGGATAGAACCCAGGGTTAGGCAAGCACTCTACTACCTGAGACACATCCCTGCCCCAAATAGGTCTTAATGCATATTTTTTTTTATCAGGATAGCCGCTGTATTATTTTTACTTTGTGTATGTGCATGTAGTTAAGATACATGTCCATCAGAGGACAGCTTTGTGGAGTCAGTTCTCTCCTTCCACCTTTACCTGGGTTCTAGGGATCGAACTTAGATCAACAAGTTTGTGCAGTAAGTACCTTTACCCACTGATCCATCTCACTAACCTGGGTGTACCCATTTTACAGACACAAGCAACTGGGCTGAAATTATAGCGTAATGAAATGAGGTGGCATCAATTTTTTTTTAATTTTATTTATTTATTTATTTTGAGACAGATTCTTGCTATGAAGTCTTGGCTAGCCTGGAACTTTATGTAGATTAGATTGGCGTTGAACTCGTCGCTTGTGGCCTCTGAGATTAGTCTAGAATGTTAGGATTAAAGGCATATGCCACCTTGTTTGCCCCATCATTCATCTTTTCAGTGAGTTATTTTGACAGCCCAGAATGGCCTTTCAAAGCTGTTAATCCTCAAAATTCCACCTTATTGCCAAAAAGGGGCAAAAATTCCTTGGCACTTTTCTTTCTTCCCCTTGCTCTCCTTGCCAGCTCTCCTCAGTAACCTACCACATGTGCTGGCTCTCTGAGCTTTGCATGCTGCCTGTTGATTGTAGTATGATTATGTCTTGCTCTAGGAGCTGAGCAGCTAAAGGGCTTCTGATTTTGTCCTCTGGCCTGGGCTTAGGTGTCCCCTCCTCCTTTCTAACCAGAGAGAATGTGTTCTTGGTCATGAGCAAGTAAATGTGCAGGCACCATCACCTGGCTTCCTCAGTACAGCAGAACCCCTTCTAACCCCTTGGGCTGAGTACAGTGTGAACAGTGATACTTGTGCTTGTCAGCCTCCCAGCTGGGCTTCACACCACAGCTCTGCCCTGAGCACTTGCTGAAAGACAACGGGCTTGAACCTTTCTGTCCTGAGGTCCCTGGAAGTCAGCCAGGTAGACCAGTTGCCTGACAGATGTGATGCTGGAACAGCTGAGCATTCCCAGCTAAGGAGGTAGCTGCTTAGGTGTCCCACCTGCTTGCACTAGACTCAGCACAGATGACTTACTTATCCCACCCAGAGGGCTGCTGAAGGCTGCTTAGTGGCTTAGGGAGGAAAGTGGGTTGGATTCTTCCCGCAGCTGCTGATGGAGAAGCAGTACCCCTTGCTGTGCTATGGTACCGGCGCAGTCAGGAAGGAAGCCTGGTAAAGACCCTTTTTCCTCCTGCCTGTATTTGGGAGGTGGGTGGTATGTCTCAAGTGAGAGGGTCTTATGTAGCCCAAGCTGGCCTGGAATTCATTGTTCTACCTGATGTATTGCCATATACGATGCTCTTCCTATGCCTTCCTTTTTTCCCCCTTGTTTTCCAAAATGGTGGCTTCATGTAGCCTAGGCTGGCCTTTTAACTGCAGATCCTTCTGCCACCATTTCTGGATGCTGAGATTATAGTGTGATGTCACACAACTCTCTTAAACGAACTATAATCCTACTGAAGTCAAAGCTGGAGATGACTTCATGGTCCTAAATCCCTTCATAAGAATTACTAAGGGGGATCAGGGGAGTAAATATTCTTAGCTTTATAGGTCCATAAGATCAGGTGATGGTGAAGAAGGCTCAAACATTCCTGGGCTAAAAGGTTAACAGTGGAACTAGGTGGGGAAATAGGGAACCTGCAGAGATGCACAGCAGGTGTAACGAATCTGGCCAGAGCACTGAGCAGAGCCCTGCTTGACCGCCCTAGTATGTGGAACAGGCAGTGGTCTAGGTAATATTTATTTACATCTATAGAACAGGTATTTACAGATAAAGATGAACCACAACGTAACTGCTACAGAATCATTCAGACTTCAGTGGCCACTTCTCTAACACCACAACAGCAGGTTGTCTGGCTGTTGAGTGGGCCAGCTGAGTACCTGGATGTCAGCCAAGGGAAATAGTTGGGGATTATGGCTTCAGCATTCTCCCAGTTCACATTCCTGAGCACTGACAATGTGGAGCCCTCACCACCCCCACCTTACTCAATCCAAAGGACAAGGGGCCTGAGCAGGGAAGGGCAGCAAGGCTCATTCTCCCTGCCCGGGGCATGTCTGCTGAACCATGTGCTGGCAGGAGCATTTGGAGCTGCACTGGGAGACTGGTAGCCTGAGGATTACTCGGTGCCTTGCAGACTGCTGTTTGACAGTTGGGGGTGCCTGGGAGGCCCGGAAGCATTTGATGGGGAAGCATGAGCTGACCAGGGTGGCAGCCCCTAGGCGGAGGTCCTTGAGAGGCTGCCTGCTCAGTGCTGAGTGGGGCTAGGGCTGCAAAGCACCTACCTCCCCTTTCTTTGGTTGTAGAGGTGGTATAGGAAGGGTTGGGAAAATAGACAGCAAAGAAGAGCTGTGCAGCCTCTGCCTCTAAGGTGCTTGGGGCCTGGATATATGAGCAGAGCTTTAATTAGTCTTGAGTTAGAGGCCCAGGAGGGACAGTTGTGGGGTTCTCTGCAGCCCTGGACTCTTGTGGGAAGTGAGGCCTGTGCCAGCACCAGCGCTGTCGTTCCTTGCTGCTAGATGACGGTTGGCTGGGCAAGTGCCCTCTGGGCTCTGCACACGGGTCACAGTGTCGGTCTCCTGCACACATATGGCTGTATGTGCACACCCCCTTTGTCCAGTGCGAGGCTGGTCCTAGCATTCACCCTCTGCCGCTCACACATGAAGTCACAGAACAAGCTGGTTCTCTATTGCTTGCTATGCAGAGTGGGATGTCAGGAATGGCTACTCAACGAAGATTGAGAGCAGCAGCATCACCACAGCGCCGGAGCAGAGCAGCAGCACCTGCTGCAGGGAGTGCCTGTGGGGGGGGGGGGAGCACGGACAGGGTGGGCAAAGGCAGTTCCTCCTGAGCCCCATCAGTCTGCAGGGAGTGCCTGTGTGGGGGAGGAGCACGGACAGGGTGGGCAAAGGCAGTTCCTCCTGAGCCCCATCAGTCTGCAGGGAGTGCCTGTGGGGGGGGAGCACGGACAGGGTGGGCAAAGGCAGTTCCTCCTGAGCCCCATCAGTGGCCATCCCAGGAGATCACTCACCATGGGTCATTTTCTTCTAAGAGGTCAGGCAACACATTGACCAGGGCAATATAGAGAAAGCCTCCAGAGGTAAAGGGCAGGATCCAGACCACTGTATCCCCTGTAGGGAATGATGAGCTGGTGGTAAGCCCAAGGGCCTGAATGTACCCTGCCCTCCTGCAGGAGAGACCAGGCACATGAGCCCAATAGTGGGGCAGTGGCACTGTCTGGCTGTTACCTCTACTGAACATGACTGTTCTCATACCTACTCCTTTGGGGGACTGTGTGCAGATGGCAAAGCAAGCCCCCAGAAGGCCTCCCAGGGCTGTAGAGAACTGTAGCTTGGCTGCAGTCCATCGGTCAAAGCCAGCTCGGAGCAGGATAGCAAAGTCACCCACCTGAGGAAAGGCCCAGATAGATGTTCACCCAGAGCCTGACCACATGAGCACCCAGCCTCCTGTCTACCTTGCCCCTGGGCCAGTACCTAATGAAGCGGTGCCCCTTCTCCAGACCACTCCTGTGGGCAAGGCCCACCCCAAAGCCCTGGCCAAGTGCCATACCCATGCTGAACATGGAAACCTTGGGATCTGGGCACTTACCTCATGGGGGATCTCATGCAGGAGGATGGCCATGGTGGTTAGAAGCCCAATCTGCAGAGATGGGAGTCTGAGTCTGATGCCTTTGCTGGGTAACTAGGTTTACCCCATACCCAGTCTCTACAAACAAGTGTTCTGCTTTGAGTCTGCTCTGGGCGGGACACTGTAGCTACAGGAAAGAGCAGTGACTGAAGGAGACAAAGAGGCTGCCCTCAGTCAGTACTGACAGCCTCAACACTGCAACGTGGTATTCACCTACAGACGTGCTGGGCTGCATTCATAGCACACTGGAACAGTGCAACCCCTAAGCTGCAGGCTGGGTGCACAAAACAAGCACCTGTATGGCTCCATCTGGAGAGTGCTGTGAGGAAGAGTATAGACGGGTGCCTAACTGGGGACGGGAGTGGCAAGTGCCTCTTAGAAGTACATTTCAATTGGGGTCTGAGGGCTGAGGAGTTTGGGAGGAAGAGGACACAGCGACTACCTAGTGTTGGGATAGACAGACCATGGGGCCAGAGCACAGATGACAGTAGGTAGGATGTGAAGGGAGAGGCATCCAAGTGAGGGCTGGCAACAAGAACAGTGGAAGGGAACAAAAGATGCAACAGAGGTGGGGGACTAGAGGTCAAGAGTGCTTACTCCTCTTCCAGAGGACCTGAGTTCAGTTCCCAGCACCCACATTAGGTAGCTCACAACTGCTATAACTCCAGCTCCAGAGGATCCAATTCCAGTTTGGGGATCTTTTGGCCTCCAAGAGCACACAAACGTGTAACGCCAGTGCAGACATGCAAACAACCATCTTTGAGGACAATAAAGTTGAAGGGAGATAATGGAGAGGCTATAGCAGCATCCAGCAGAGGGACAGGACGGAGGCTTCACAAAGACACTGCTAGTAAAAGCAAGAAGCAGAGACTTTCTTTCGGAGGTTGATCAAATTGGTAGATATTAGTATCATTTCCACCAGAAATGCCAGAGCTCTGCTTGCCCCACCCCTTACCTTTTTGCTCACAAGGAAGCTGGCGGCCACAGCCAGCCCATGAGTGAAGTTGTCTATGGTGTTGGCCAGCAGGTTGAGATAGCCACTGACCTGGGTGAAGGGAGAGAAAGCCGGGCTGAGCCAGGCAGGCAGAGCTGAGCTGGCCATTCAGCTCTGCAGCTGCAGGAGGGGGGCCCTCCTGGGCCACTCACTTTGAGGTTCCGGACCACGGCTCTCAGGCCGGGCTCTGCAGCCGGCTGGGCCAGACAGTGGCCTCCATTGAGCGCGGCAGCAGTGGGGTCTTTGCTGGGGGCCTACGGCCAGAAGAAGGAGAGAGAGGTGACATTAGATGCCCCCCACTCAGACAGGCAGACAGAAAGAGAGGGGACAAGAGACAGAATATCTCCTTGATCTAGCTAGACTTTGCTGATCCATCATCAGACTCATTAGACCCCACAGTCTGCCATTATCCATCTATGAGATCAAACTACTTCAGAGGATGACACTGCCATTCTTGGGAGTTTCCTAAAGTTGGCCCACCCTTCCACAGCTCTCAGGGAAGAGCCAGGAGAGACTCAGACCCTGGGCTTCTCCGGGCCCTGGGAATTTATTTTACTTTTTTTTTTTTTTTACTTACTTTAGAAGCAGAAAACAAAAAACAAAACCGAGATATCCGGGCTCTGGATCTTGTGGCTTACCTGGCTGGGGCCCTCCTTCTCCGTGCTATTCAGGAACATCTTCTCCAATGCCAGAAAGGTCAGGAAGCCAGCAATGACCCATAGCCCCAGCTGTTGCTGCTGCTGCAGACTCTGTCCTTCACCACCTGCAGGGGGAGCACTAACAGGCCATGCCAAGCCAGTGGCTAGAAGGGAGTCATTTGGAATAGGGCCTAGATCAGGGCTAGTTTGGGGAGGAGGTTTGAGAGGGGCACCTACTGAACAAGCAGCTCCCAAAAGAAGCCAGGGCATTGGAATTCGACCTTCCCTCTTAGACAAGGTTTTCTGAATCTCTCTTCCCATATCCCTCCCATGGCCCTCTCTGTAGAGCCAGCAGGGCCTAGGCCAGCCAGGGCATGGGTATCGGTTCTGCCCTCCTATCCTGCCCTGTGGTCTCACTCACCGGGACTGATGCTACAGGTGTAAGCCCATGCCTCTGGCAGCAGGTGCAGAAACACATTGCCCAAGAGTCCACCTAAGGCAAAGCTGAGCAGCTGCTTCAGACGCCAGGCTCCAGCTGCAAAGCAGAGACGTGAGGTCCTAGGCTGAGCTTGTGCTCCCAAGTGCACCCATTTCTAGGCTGCAAGCTTCCAAAGGCTGGATTTCCAAAGACTACTGCTTTTCTGGGTAGCTCTTCCCCAACCTACAGAGTGCTCAGTAGGAACATAAAACTCTGAGGAACCACTGTGGACTCACTGACTACTGCATATTGGTTAAGAAATGGGCTTGGCCCCTGACAAGTTCCAGCTCTCCAATCCATCTGCTGGTACCTGGAAGATACTGGAAGAGACTCAGTTTCCCCATGTACAAATCGCATTAGAATTAAACAACAAAGCATAAAGCAAATGTTCATTCAATGGGAATATCTTGCCTCAGTTAGTGCCGCCTGTAGAAAACTGACAGAAACTTAGGGACTTTTACGACTTACATGTCCAGATTTGGAAGTGCTCCTCGGCCTAGAGGGCAGATGCCGCTGGTGGTGGGGTGACCCCCAGGGGACACTGCTGTTTCCAAGTTAGCCAGAAAGCAAATGCTTCCCACTTGTAGAATGTAGTCAATACTCCAAGTGCATCCTGCACGGACCCTGCCACGCCTCACACATTTTACCAGAGCTACCCCATCCCTGGGTTGTCTGAAGGACACATTGCATGGCATGGCAGGTTCCAGGAAGACGGTTCACAACTGGTAGCAACCATCATCCAGGAGCGTGGCAGATGGTGAAAGGCTAAGGGTAGTCATTCTATTTATCCATTTATTTTATTACTATTGTGTGTGTGTGATGTGTGGTGCACAGAGGACAACTTTGTAGAGTGTCTTCTCTCTATCCTCCTTTACATGGGTTTGACAGGCTTGTAGGGCAAGCACTTTTGTCCACTGAGCCATTCCATGGGCCCTTCTTTTACTTTTTAAATGATTTACTCTTTTTTAAATTATATGCATGTTTATGAATGCAGGTGCCTGCCAAGCCTAGAGGATCATGCTGGAACTATAGTTACAGACAGTTGTGAGCTGCCTGACATGAATGCTAGGAATTGAATCTGAATCCTCTGTGCTCTTAATAGCTGAGCCATCTCTCCAGCCCCTACATTCTTTTTATACTTTGAGAAAGGGTTTCACATAGCACAGGTTGACTTCTGCTTGGTTATGTAGCTAAATAAAGATAACCTTGATTCTTCTGCCTTCACTCAAGTTCTGGGATTTTCAGTAAGAGCTACCATATCCAGCTTTATTCAGTGCTGGCGACTGACTTCCTGTGCACCAGACAAGTACAATAGCAACTGTGCTACATCCCTAGCCTTTAGACCACTAACCAAAACGGGAGGGCAGGCAGCACTTGCTCACCTCTCAGGTTCAGCATGAGCCTGTAAACGCCTGCCCTCCCTGCACCAGGCAGTCCTCTCCAAGTGCTCATCTAAAACTCACAAGCCCAGGCCTTGAACATGTGAGGCACTCATTCTACTACTGAACGACATGCTCAGATCTATTAGCCTTATTTTAAAGTCTGGCAGACTAAGGCAGAGTGAGATTAAGTGATTTGCCATGTTCTACTTAGTTGGTGGGTGGCAGAGCCAGGATTTGAGCCTAGGTAATGTGACAGCCATATTGCCAGCCATTGTTCATACCAAGTCTGGGGAATGTTTGCTGAATGAAGTAAGAAACAGATGCATAAATGAATGAACAATTGAATATGTATACCATCTTCCCACAGGATCAAGGTGACACTGCTCTCCATCCCAGACACAGTGTACCTGGTACATGAGACTCAGCATTTTTCCAAGAGCAAGCAGTATGTTTCCTTCCCTTTGAGCGGATTCTCGGCCACTGAAAGGCCACTCACCTTCTGAGTGTAACATGGTCCCCATCTCCAGGGGAATGACCAGCAAGGGGAAAACCCCACTGAGTCCAACCATGAGAGAGCCCAAGAGGGAGCAGATCCAGGTGTCCAGTCGCTCCCCACTCAGCAAAGTACCCCAGGACTCGCTTTCTTTATTATCCAGGCGACAGGCAGCTGCAGCCCCCAGGCTCCGGAGGGCTGGTTGAGAACCTCCAACCCTTCTCAGGAGATCCAGGGCAAGGACAGTGAGGAAAAGGACCTTTTGGCCTGCCATACCATAGCCAGGGCAGGGACATCCAGGCATGCCAGCTGCTAGAAAACACAAAGACTGCTTATGTGAGCTGCCTCCTTGGACCGCATACCCACTTAGGAAACACAGCATCTCCTCCCCTGTCTCAAATCACCCTCCTGCTGGCTCCCAAGGGTGGGTGAGCACAGCAAAGGGGATCTGCTCCTCTACACTTCTCCCAAGAACCGCACATTTTTTCCTTCTGAGCTGGCTCCAGCCTGTGTGTCAATGTGTTTGCCTGAGGCTAAACTTTCCCTAATGACTGGGTGAGACACTGTCAGCCACCGGAGAGCCCATCCCTGCTGGGTGTCTCTAGCTGCCAGGAGAGGCTTGGCTGCCAGGATGTGCCTGTGAAGACACTCCAGGGTCAAGGCCAGCAATGAGCTTGATGGGCTGGCACGAGGAGCACAGGTGGAGAAACTAAGCAGTGGTCCAAACCTCTTCCCCCTAAACGATCTCTTGGGTACCAAGAGACAAGTGGAGCAGAAAAGAAGAGATGCCTCACAGATGCAGGAGCACAGGCTATGACGATTTGTGGCTAACTAATTTGGTGATGTAGATTTTAAGCTGTCTGACTAAGGGGTGATTCCTGTTGCCCCTTCCCAGTCTGGTCCATCAGGGAATGATCTGGGTAATGCCTCCCTCACAGAGGTACGGGTATGAGATGAGCTTGATAATGCAGGTAGCTGATGGCATGGAGGAGAACTTAAGCCATGTGCCAGAGGAGGCCTGGAGGATTGTGTTCTGCAGACAGATCACCGGATGGGGATGTGAGTCAACCAAGCAAGAAGCTCAATCTGGAAAGTTTAAATGTGGTCTGCCCTGTCTTTACTGACTGTGACCTTGAACTGCCTCAGTTTCCTCCCTCTGGTTGGTGAGTAGAAACCTATATCTGGGATCTTAAGGCCTTAATTAGTGAGACCCCCTACAGCTACCACCGCCAAAAAAAAAAAAAAAAAAAAAAAAAAGCGAGGCTTCACTGGTACCAAACCAAGGCAGGCCCTAGCCAAGTCAAGTCCTTGGCGGGTCATGCAGAGGCGAGGGGATCACAGACTTGGAAGTATGGAGTATGGAGAGAACGGAGAAGGCAAGAGAAAGGAGAGTCAAGAAAGTGAGCCAGAGAGTATCTGGTGGAAGGAGAGAAGCGGGGCAGCCGAGAGAGATGAGGGGCAGAGTGTGGGACGACAGCAGTAAGGAAGAGTCAAAAGCAGGCAAGTTCCACTCCTAGACTCTGGACGAGTCGCAGCCGGTTTGGGAATCGACACGGTCCATCCCACCCCGGACGCGGGCCTGAGGGTCCAGCGACTCACCGTGCGGTGGCAGCGGTGGCAGAGGTGGCGGCGGCAGCAGCTGCAGCGCTCCGGGCAGGCCCGGCCATCCAGCTGCAGGCTCGCGCCCCGCCCCGACTCTGCCTCGCCCGGCCCCGCCACTAGGCCCCCGGCCCGGAGCCACCCCCGGCGTGCAGCCACGTCACACGGGACAATCCGGAACCAGACGTGCCCGGCTCCGAGGGGCTAGACGGAGCGGCGGCGGGGGGGCGCTTCCGCTTCTTAGTCATGGGGGACCCGCGCGGTCAGTGCACTTCCGCTCGGGCCGGATTACGGGGCTGTGGAGAGGGTAGGACGGAAGTGGGTAGACCCGCGGGCACCGCTTTTAGTCAAGCTTAGGTAGATGAGGGCAGCAGCCACGCGGGGACCGCGACCAACGGGGCGGCGGGGCTTGAGAGTGGCCGCTGCCTGCCTTCTGGGAATGCAGTCCCAGCAGTGGCCACACGAGGCCGCGCGTGGCCGCCACACCGCTCCGTCCCGGGATAGCAGCCAGCGGGCCTGGCTCCTCCATGAGCTAGGGAAAGGGGAAGTGCCTGCCACAAGAAGGGGCCTGGCCCCGGTACCTCAGAAGAGGGAATTTTATTCTTACTCATCGAATTATTTTTATGCTTTGGTTTTTCACTTGGAACCTCAGGCCACTGTCTCCAGGACAGTAACCCTTTGAGGTCCAATACATGTTTCCAGACCCTGTGCCCTGGAATTCCAAACCTGGCACAAAGGGCTTTGTGTTCTCTTAACCCTACACAAGCTGGGCCTGAACTCTACTGGAGCAAATAATGACAATAATTACTGTAGTTCTCTGATTTAGTGTAGCTTTTTATTGAGCACCCACTATGTACCACTTAGTAATTAGGGTTATCTCACCAATTCCTCGGTTTTTTTTTTTTTGAGACAGTAGCGCTTTGGAACCTGTCCTGGAACTAGCTTTTTTTTTTTTTTTTTTTGGTCTTTTTGAGACAAGGTTTCTCTGTAGCTTTGGTGCCTGTCCTGGCCTCGAACTCAGAGATCCCCCTGCCTCTGCCTCCCGAGTGTTGGGATTAAAGGCGTGCACCACCCACCGCCTGGCAGTTCCTTATTTTTATTAGATGTGTACTGACTGTTGTGTCGGTTTATGGCAGTCACACAAATGGCAGAGCCAGAATTCAACTTGGATGTACCTAGGGCCTGTGATAGCCACCTCATTTCTAAGCCTGAACACAGTACAAATGTGGCCTAAAATCTCCTTTGCGTCCTTTTCTAGGAATCAGCCAGCAACCGGTGCAGAAGAACATTTGTGACAGAGTGAGGGTCTCTGGTTTCATTAGCCTTCACCTCCTCTGGCAGCTCTCTAAATCTGTAGCTGGTCACTTTTTCTTTCTGGGTGCTCTGAGGAGACTGAACTCACAATGCAGCTGATGCCTCACCTACTTCAGTGTGTGTGTTGCATATATATTTCTTCATTGTTTATTGGTTTAATGTATTTTATTTTGAGACTGGTACTCTCTGTGTAGCCCTGGCTTTTCCTGGAACTAGATGAAGCTGGCCTTGAACTCACAGGATCTGCCTACCTCTGCCTTTTCAGTGCTGGGATTAAAGACTTGTGCCACACTCCTGGTTTATTTATTGATACGTTGTGATATAAGGTCCTTGAACTTGACATGTAGCAGAGGATGACTAGAGTGTCTGGACCTCCTGATTGCAGGCGTGCACTCCTACACCTGACTGATGCATTGCCGGACCAAGCATTCTATCAGATACACCCCCAACACTTATACTCTTTTCCCCACCAAAACAGGGTTCTCTGTGTAACGCTGCTGTCTAGAACTCATTTGGTAGATCAAGCTGGCCCTGAACTCAGAAATCCGCCTGCCTCAGCCTCCCGAGTGCTGGGATTAAGAGGGTACCACAGCAGGCCTACGCCGCCACTCCCAGCTGATATACTCTTTAACATTTGTGCTTTCTAGGCTACGAGCTCCTTTCAAAAGCTTCCTGTCTGGCTTTCCTCACCAGATCCATACGACTCCCAGGATGTGCTTCTGGGCCCTTATGAAAGTTCTGAAACAGAATGCCCAATCAGATTCTTTGCCACAAGGAGAAGATGTTTAGCGAAGACCACACTTGGATTTTAAAGATGTCTTCCTCCCTGTATGCAAATCATGCCATCTTATGCAAAGCACCTCACAATATTCAAATGATTTCACAATAACACTGTCAGCCTTCCTGTCTCTAGAAGTCAAGGGGCTCCTGGCCACCCAGGATGGGCACTAGCAAGACCCAGCTAGAAATACCACTTGCTGTGTGCTCTCTTCCCCGCTCTCTGGAATGTCCACCAATAGAACCTCATGAAATTAAAGAAGCAAGCACGTGGAGCTGGAGCCAGAACCATGAGCAGGGTGGTCAGGTGGTCAGGTGAGAAGATCCATTGTTGGAAACACTGGCTTTGATACAGAAATTTAAAAAGTTGATCTTGGGTGGGTGGAGAGATGACTCAGAACTGGCTGTTCTTCCAGAGGACCTGAGTTCAGTTTCCAAAGATGAAGCTGAGTCAATTCAGATGTTGGCTCACACCCCATTGTACCTCTAGCTCCAGGTGATTGGGTGCCCTTGTCTGATCTCCATGTGCTCTTCATACTTGTGGTGCACATACATGCACTCAGGCACAGGGCCAGCCTGATCTACATAATGGGTTCTAGGCAAGCTAAGGCTGTATTATGAAATTCTGTCTCCAGTTTTTCAAGACAGTCTCACTGTGTAGCTCTGGCTGGTCTGGAACTCACCGTGTAGATTGAGCTTTCCTTAAACTCAGAGTCTTGCCTGCCTCTGCCTCTCCAGTGCTGGAATTAAACTCCCAGTTTAATTTTTTTTTTAAATTCTTCTCTCATGGGCTGGAGAGATGGCTCAGTGGTTAAGAGCATTGCCTGCCCTTCCGAAGGTCCTGAGTTCAATTCCCAGCAACCACGTGGTGGCTCACAACCATCTGTAATGAGGTTTAGTGCCCTCTTCTGGCCTTCAGGCATACACTCAGAAAGAATATTGTATACATAATAAATAAATATTTTAAAAAAATTCTTCTCTCATATATTACATCCCAAATATAGTTCCCCTCCTTCCTCTCCTCTCAGTCCCTTCCCGCCACCTTCCGTTCCTCCATTTAAATGTGTAGATATATACACATATATGTATATACACTATATATATGCATATCTATATATTTTGTTTTTGTTTTTTTTTCAAGACAGGGTTTCTCTGTAGCTTTGGAGACTGTCCTGGAACTAACTCTTGTAGACCAGGCTGGCCTTGAACTCACAGAGATCCTCCTGCCTCTGCCTCCCAAGTGCTAGGATTAAAGGCGCATACACCACCACCCCCCGGCTGCATATCTATATTTTAAAGTTGATCTTGAGCCAGGTGGCACACTCCATTAATCCTAGCACTCGGGGAGGCAGAGGCAGGTGGATCTCTGTGAGTTCAAGGCCAGCCTGGGCTACAGAGGTAGTTTCAGCACAGCCAGGGCTGTTACACAGAGAAACACCCTGTCTCAAAAAAGCAAAAACAAACAAACAAGGTTGATTTGGGGCTAAGGAGGTGGCTCAAAGTTAAGATAACTTGCTGCATAAGCACCAAGACCTAAGTTCAAGTCCTAGAACCTACATAACAAGGCAAGCTTGTTGGGGAGTCTGGTGAGGACGCTCACAGTTAAGACCCTGACTTCTCTTGTAGAGGACTTGAGGTTCAGTTCCTGCACCCACATTGTTTGGCTCATAACCACCGCAGTTCTGCCTATGTTACCATGCCTAGCTAGGTTCTTACAACAGGGTCTACATAGGTAATCAAAACCGGCCTCTAATTCATTACTAACTTCATCTTTCCTCCAGCATAATTGAGACTCAGGACACACACCACCACGCACCATACCCAGCTTATTATTATTACTATTGTTACTATTATTATTATTACAATATCTTGGTTTTTCCCTATCTTGGTTTTTCAAGATAGGGTTTCTCTGAGTAGCCCCACTGGAACTCACTTTGTAGACTAGGCTGGCCACCGCCCAGCTATTTTATAATTTTTTTTAAGATTTATTTACTTAGGGGGCTGAAGGGATGGCTCAGAGGTTAAGAGCATTGCCTGCTCTTCCAAAGGTCCTGAGTTCAATTCCCAGCAACCACATGATGGCTCACAACCATCTGTAATGAGGTCTGGTGCTCTCTTCTGGCCTGCAGACATACACACAGACAGAATATTGTATACATAATAAATAAATATTTTAAAAAAAAGATTTATTTACTTATTTTGTTTACAGTGTTCTGTCTGCATGTATGCCTTCAGGCCAGAAGAAGGCACCAGATTTCATTACAGATGGTTGTGAGCCACCATGTGATTGCTGGGAATTGAACTCAGGACCTCTGGAAGAACAATCAGTGCTCTTAACTTCTGAGCCATCTCTCCAGCCCCCTATTTTATAATTTTTTTTTACCTTGCTCTAAATTAGGTGTGGTGGTACATACCTTTAATTCCAGCACTTGGAAGAAGTAGGCAGATCTCTGAGTTTGAGGCCAGCCTGGTCTACAAAAAGAGTTCCAGGACAGCCAGGGCTACACAGAAAAACCCTGTCTCGAAAAACCACACCACCACCACCACCAAAACCCATTATTTTGAGTATTGAGGGGCACTCATATGCCAAAGCACTGTTAGGGGAGCCAGAGGGCAACTTGTGGTCAGTTCTCTCCTTTCACCTGTGGGTGCTGGGGGTTGAACTCGGGTTGTCAGGATTGTAGGTAGGCCCCTTTAACCACTGAGTCATCTCAGTGGCCCACTTGTTAGATATTTTATAGAGAAGTAAAAGAGTTGGTAGTTTTTTTTGTTTTTGTTTTTCGAGACAGGGTTTCTCTGTAGCTTTGGAGCTTGTCCTGGAACTAGTTCTAGTAGATCAGGCTGGCCTCGAACTCACAAAGATCTGCCTGCCTCTGCCTCCCGAGTGCTGGGATTAAAGGTGCGCGCCACCACTGCCCGGCTGAGTTGGTAGGTTTTAAAGCAAAAAAGTGATAGCAGTTTCAGAAAGTAGAAATGCTAATTGACCTGTTTGGTAACTGTTCATTGTATGCACATATTGAAGGATCGTGCCATCCCACAAATACGAACACTTGTTAAATGTCAATTACAAAAATGGGCTAGAGCCTGGAGAGAGGGCTCAGTGGTTTAGAGCGCTTACACTGCTCTTCCAGAGGACCCAGGTTCAGTTCCCGTCACCCACATGGCAGCTCACAACTGTCTGTAACTCGAGTTTCAGGAAATCTGCTAACTTTAGACATCAGGCAAAATACGAATGCACATAAAATAAAAATAAACAAATTTTAAACAGAGCACTGGCTTGTTTAAACAGGACCCAGGCTTGTCTTCAGCCCCTCATGGTGGCTCACACTCATAACCATCTGTGATTCCTGTTTCTGGAGACCCAGCACCCGCTTCTGGTCTCCTCAGACACACATGTGGTGCACATACATGCAGGTAAAACATTCATGCACATAAAATAATAAAAATTAAAAACAGAAATAACCTTTAAAGGTGCTGTGGGCCCAGGATGTGCACCTCAGTAGCAGAATGTCTGCTTAGCCTGCAGCAACCCTGGCATTGTCCAAGCACTGCAAAGCCGGAAATGCTAAACTAATTCGGCCTGGGGCTTCCAGGTAAAGAGCAAGAGAAGTGAGGTGCATAGGGCTTATTTGCTGCAATTTGCTATCTTCAAATAATGACAAAAAGAAAATTCAATAGCATATGTGCAGTTAGAAATGTTAGGTCTCTGCATCTGTGTGTAGGGAGGAGGGACTAAAAATGAAGAAAGCTGGCTGTGGTGGTGCACACCTGTGACCCAGCACTCCTGTGACCCAGCACGCCTGTGACCCAGCACACCTGTGACCCAGCACTCCTGTGACCCCAGCACACCTGTGACCCAGCACTCCTGTGACCCCAGCACTCCTGTGACCCCAGCACACCTGTGACCCAGCACACCTGTGACCCAGCACGCCTGTGACCCCAGCACGCCTGTGACCCAGCACTCCTGTGACCCAGCACACCTGTGACCCAGCACACCTGTGACCCAGCACTCCTGTGACCCCAGCACGCCTGTGACCCAGCACTCCTGTGACCCAGCACTCCGGCAAGTGGGTCTCTGTGAGGTCAAGGCCAGTCTAGTCTACACAGTGAGTTCCAGGATGACCAGGGCTACATAGTGAGTCCCTGACTTTAAATAAAAGGGGGGGGGTATGAGGTCTGGTGTGGTAATGCACCCTCTTAATCCCAGCACTTGGGTGGCAGAGGGAGGTGGATCTCTGTGAGTTCGAGGCCAGCCTGGTCTACAGAGTGAGTTCTAGGACAGTCAGGATCAAAAAATAGCAAGGTCTTGTCTCAAACAAAACAAAAACAAACAAAAAAATCCGAGTATGAATGATTACTCACATATTAGGAAGTTATAAATTCTCAAGAAATCATATAAATGGAAAAGGAAAAAATAAAAGACATTTCTTTCTAATTTTTTATATGATTGTATGTACAGAAGCAGGCAGGTCTCTGAGATTGAGACCAGGAAGGGACACACAGTGAGATCCTTTTTTTTTTTTAAAAAAAAAAAATCTGGTTGCAGACTTCCTGGGACAAATGACTGAACTCCCTACGCCCTGGTTTCCTCAGCTACAAAGAAGCAAGTGTGCTGGATACATCAGTGGTTTGGGGTGTTTTGTTTCATTGGATTTTTAGAGAGGGTGTCCTGTAGATGAGGCTAGCCTTGGGTTTACTATGTAGCTGAGGCTCGCCCTGCACTCTGGAACTTTTCTGGACTCTGCGGTGGCAGTTTGCTCCTCTGCTCTCATCCTGTTCTGGGTCGCCATGAGGACTCAGACAGATACCTAACAATGGGAAGGTTTGTGTGTGTGGTGTTGGGGGCATGTGTGCAGGTACGTGAAGAGGCCAGAAGAGTGGGGTTGAATTCCCTAGAGCCAGAGCTAGAGGCTGTGGAGAACCGCCTGAGGTGAGCGCTGGGAACTGAGCTCTGGTCCTCTGGAAGAGCAGCCACCTCTAACCACACAGCCACACAGTTAGATAACAATATCTGCTGTATGCATAGTTTTATATGCCTTGTGCATATGCAAAGAAAAATATGTATTTTTCAAAGAAAATGTTAAATGAAAAGAACAGAGGCATCAAGAGACAAGGTGGGTCTTCCTTCCAGATCCTGGATTCTACCTGCACACCACTACCAAAGCATGTGGCAGCCAGGCCTCTGCCCTTGGAACTCAGAAGCTGGGAGCACCCTGGGCATGTTCCTCACTGGAGCAGTGGTGGAGCCAGCCTGGGCTGCTGCCTTGGCCACCTGATACCAAGGCTACAGATGTGGACTGGGGCCAAGGGCTCCAGAGAGGAAGGCATTCTCCTCATCATGGGCTTTCTGTGTGGGTCAGCAGACAGGCAGCGACATGTTATGAAACGTCATTGCTCTGGGTTACAGTACACCTGCCTCTCTGGAGTGCTGTCCTGGGTCACAGCACTCAATGTGAACTATGCTGATTTTGAGCTCCAGGGAGGCTCTCTTCTCCTAGTCCTGAGCTTTCTTCCACACCAAGCAACTGTTCCACATGGGGCCAGCCCTCGCTTTTGCCATTCTGAAACCTCCACTTTGCCCTGACACCATCTCTGTCCATCAGAATCCAGCCTGACTATCCATGTGACCTTTAATCCTGGCACTCAGGAGGCAGAGGCAGGCAAATTTGTATGAGTCTGAGGCCAGCCTGGTCTTCATAGTGAGTTCCAGGCTACACAGTGAGTCTGTCTAAAATGCAAAACAACAAAATTCGGCCTGTGTCTAAGGCCTCCTCTTCCCGGAGCCTTCCTAGAGCACCCACCCTGGAGACTGTGCTGAGTGTTTCTGGAGTGGAGTCCTTTATACTCACGGGCCTCCATTCTGCTAATGCAGACTTCTAGAAAAGACAAGTTTTGCCTGTATAAATATAAATATATACAGTAATGCCTCACCCCATTTCCTGCCCAGGTGTGCTAATTAAGGTGAAATCATTACACTTCAATGCAAGTCACCTTGGCTCTTTCAGGGTCTTCTTTAATTTCTGTGTTTATTTACATTTTTTTTTCAGGTGTAAAACCAAATCTTGTTTCCTTCTGCCTTCATCCCCCCCCCCCCCCTTCTGCCTTCTTGAAGTAATCAGAATTTTGTGAGGCTTAACATTTTGGTTATGTTGTGTGTATACAGTATTCTATCTGTGTGTATGCCTGCAGGCCAGAAAAGGGCACCAGACCTCATTACAGATGGTTGCAAGCCACCATGTGGTTGCTGGGAATTGAACTCAGGACCTTTGGAAGAGCAGGCAGTGTTCTTAACCGCTGAGCCATCTCTCCAGCTCTGTTTGTGTTGTGTTGTGTTTTGTTTGTTTTGGGCACTGGGAATCCAACCCTCGGTCTTCTGCATACCAGGCAAACATTCTGCCACTGCACAATCTCTCTCTTCCTGAACAAGATCTCACCTTTAATCCCAGGCAAATTTGGAATATAATCCTTCCTCAGCCCTCTCAGTGCTTTCTTTTTACAAAGTTTTTAATATATATGTATGTTTAGACAATGTTGTTTGATTTAACATTTCCTTATAAGGAAAATAAACTATTTTAAGTTTTCTTTCTTTTCTTTTTTAAAGATTTATTTATTTAATGCACATTGGGAGTTTGCCTTCTGTATGAGGGTATAGGTCCCCTGGAGCTGGAGTTACAGACAGTTGTGAGCTGCCATGTGGGTGCTGGGAATTGAACTCTGGTCCTCTGGAAGAGCAGGCAGTGCTCTTAACTATTGAACCATCTCTCCAGCCCCCCCTAAGGTTTCTTTTCATTATTTAGATAGTTTCACAGTTGTTTTCGTATGATCCCTGCACAATTATTAAATTCATGTACGTACATGTGTACCTGTGTGAGTCTATGTACATGATGCCCAAGGAAGTCAGAGGGCATCGGATCCCCCTGTAGCTGGAGTGAGAAGCTGTGAACCACCTGTTAGAGGTGTGGCATCCAAACCCAGAGCCTCTGCAAGAGCAGCAAGCACTCTAACTGCTGAGCCTTCTCTCCAGTCCCATTTGAGAGAATATTTTAAATGGATCTTTTACATTAAGTTTGAATGATATTGGTGGAAAACAAGAAGGAAAATAATTTACTGTTATTATTATTATTATTGAGACAGGGTTTCTCAGTAGCTATGGAGCCTGTCCTGGAACTCGCTCTGTAGACCAGGCTGGTCTTGCACTCACAGAGATCCAACTGCCTCTGTCTCTCAAGTGCTGGGATTAAAGGCGTGTGCCACCACCACCTGGCTCCAGTATTATTTTTTAATCATGTTTTTGAATGTCTGTGTGTGCCTGCATGAGTTCATGTACATTACATGCATGCAGACATCAGAAGAGGCAGGGAACGCTGGGTCCCCTGAAGCTGGAGTCACGAGTGATTGTGAACCACCTGATGTAGGTGCTGGGAACTGAACCTCGGTCCTCTGCAAGATCAACAAGTGCTCTTTGCATAGGGTCATTTCTCCAGTCCCAGAAGGCAAATTGTTTTAATCTATTCCTTTGATACCTTTTAACTAACCCCATTTTCTGAGTTCTAATAGTGTTTCAACATCCAATGGAGTCCTTTGAGTGGATAATCTCTAGGGTAAGGAGGAACCAGCATTGCTGTTTACGAAGATGTGACCTGCCATCTGTCTCTGGAAACTATTTTCATTGCACACTGTGGTACCGAGTCATTAATGATATTCTGTGCAGTTTTGGGTCATTCACATACTGCCTTGAACTGAATGCTACTTCTGTGAATGAATCCACTGAAATTGATTTATCATTCCCTTGTCAGGGTGGAGCTCTGTCTAACAGTATCAGGGCCATTCTGATGCCCCACCTCTTTCCGAGGTCTTGAGTCTGGCCTGAAGCTGGTTTGTTTATTTTTATTTATTTATTGGTTTATTTGTTTGTTCCTGTTTGTCCAAACAGCTTCATTTTGTAATCCAGATTAGCTAGAACTCACTATAGCCTACCCAAGCCTCGAATTCGTGGCTGTCCTGCCTCAGCTGGGGAGTGCAGGGGTCACCCGAGTCACCGTGCCCCATAGGCTAGGTCATCTTGCCTGACAAAGGAGTTAAAAGTAAAATAACATCTCACAGTGGTCTTCGTTTGCATTTCCCTCCTTGTCCTTAAATGTTTGCTGGACAATGTATGTGTTTCCTCCCCCTCACTCCCACAGGGTTTCTATGTGTAGCCCTGTCTTGGAACTGTAGACCAGGCTGGCCTCGAACAGAGATACAGATGTCTCTGCCTCTTGAGTGCTGGGATTAAACGTGGGCTGTGTTTCTGCTTTTGTAGCTGTCTCTCTGTTGGATTCTGGGTTTTTTTCTGACTGTGTGCAGGGGTGCTGTATGGATTTCTGGGGCGTGTGCTCCCTGCAGGCACACAGCACACATCGCTAGTCTGTGGTTCTCTGTTCACTTTCTCTCAGGTGTCTCCACCTTTCTCCTCCCACCACTGGGCAGAGACGTTGCTGGGCGGGAATGTGTGTGCGTGAGTGTGTGCGTGTGAGTGTGTGTGTGTGTGTAGGGGAGAGCTGTGCCCGTCAGAATCCCTATTACTCTGACGACCCTTCCCGCTCCCTTGTCCCCCAGGACTTTGGAGGACCCTCCCATTGGGGGGTGAAGGCAGTCTGGTTTGGGGAGCCCCGTGGGCTTGGGTCGGGCAGGATGGCAGGGAGGGTCCCCACTAGGGGGTGATCACTTCCGCCGCCCAGCTGGGGGACGGCGCTCTCCGCTCCGCTGGGCAGCAGCGCAGCGGCTCCGACTCCCCAGGGCCCTGGGGTCGGGCGTTTCGAGGGGGGGCGGGGCGCGGGGTGGGCGGAAGCTGCCGGCGCAGATAAGGCCGGGGTCGGTCCTGCGGCGAGACCGTGCGGGGACGCATCTGGTCCCACCCCCGCAGCCTTTACCACCCGGGGTGGAGCCTCGGTGGAGTGAAGTAGACCCCACCGGTCCCAGAGCCGGACCCACCCAAGGGAGCAGTGGGGGATGGGGCCTATCCTGCTCCCTCCCTTCTGGATAAATAGCAAGTGACAGCAAGGCTGCCCCACCTCGGCTGTCTCAGCGGGAAAGCGCAGAAATAGGAGCTCACTTCCCCCACAGCACTGTGGGATGGAAGAGGCTGACTTGGACGCTCTCTGAGGGTTTCCTTAATTTGGGGGCCTGATGTACCCCGAAGCCTTTGCTGACCTTGCCACACCTTCCTGACTGTCAGGCTTCATTGGTCCCCAATGTATGGAGGGGAAAGAGGTTTACCAAACTCAAAGCAAACAGATTCTAGGCTTTGTGGAACCTCAAGTTTTTACAGTTCTGGGTGAAGTGTGAGGAAGATTCCAAAGCCATAAACACAGAACGCAGACTCCCTTGCCAGGGCTAAAGAGGTACAAACTAGAAAAGACGGTCAAGTCCAGTTTCCTTAGGCTGTACCTCCCTGAAATGCCTAGCGGGGCTTACATGCCTCTTTGCAGAGACCACCGACACAGGCAACTGGGCAGGGAGGCCAGGGAGGCAGGGAGGAGAACACTCGAGGGACACTGCTGTTGCTGCCCCAAATCCTTTTTAAGACCAGACAGTGGTCCCTAAGCCTAATGAAGATCAAGAGCAGCAGAGTTTGAGGATGGGCAGACACACCTTCAAACTTCATCCTGTCACTTAGGGTTCTCAGCCCTGAGGGCAGGTGATAGCAAGTCCAAGGAGAGAAGAAAGGCCCTTTGGGGTTCCTCTGTTAAATGCAACCAAACTGGAGTTGTACAAGGGCTTCACCGCCCAGGCAGGCTGTGGGACGAAGGGGAGGAGCTTCCCCTGTCTCTCAGGCCTGCTGGGAGCTGTTCTGAAGCTGTGGAGGAACGAGGCTGTTTTTGGATGCCAGTGAAGTCAGATTCGACATGTCCAGGCCAGATTAGGCACGTTCCTCCTTTGTCTCCCAACTGTAGGGTCAAGTTACTTCCTCAGGGACTGCTCTTACTCACAAAAATGAGGCTAGATGTGGTGTCTCAGTCCTTTAATCCCAGGGCTCAGCAGATCTAACTTTGAGGCCAATCTGGTCTACAATTTGAATTAAAGGCCAGCCAGGGCCACATAGACAGACCCCATCTCAAAAACAGACGGAAGCTCTTGCCGAGAACCTGAATTCTAGAAGCTCCAGTACCACATGGCAGTTTACAACAGAATGTAACAACAGTTCCAGGGGTCCACGGATGCGGTACATGTGGTGTACAAACATACGTGCAGGCAAAACATCCAAACCCATAAAACAACACCAACTTACAACAAAAACAACACTTACAAATGGGGTCCAGGTGATGGGACTACACCTTCTTCAGCCTGTTACCCTATAGGGTAGCAGTTCCCAGCCTGTGGGTCAGATGACCTTTCACAGGGGTCGCACTGACCATCTGGGGAAAACATAGCTATTTACATTACAATTCATGGCAGTCACAACATTACACCTCTGAGGTAGCGATGAAACCAGTTATGGTTGGGGTCACCTCAGCGTGAGGAGCTGCACTGAGGGCCGCAGCACCACGAAGGTTTGGACTCTGGTCTAGAGCCCCACACTACTGTTCCTCTGCTGCAAGTCCACAGAGGTAGAAGGGGCCTCTGAATCGAGGGGGCTGCTCCACGTCTCCTCACCAGGCTGGCCTCTAACTCAGAGATCCACCCGCCTCTGTCTCCTGAGTGCTAAAATTAAAGGTGTCCACCAGCCATGCCTGGCCTCATATTCTGTTTTTCTTAAGTTATCATTACATTAAGAGCCTGTGTGTGTGTGCGCGGGGTGTGTGTGCTTGCACAAGAACATACCATGATGAACATGTGGTAATCAAAGGACAACTTACAGGCATCTGCTCCCTCATTTCACCATGGGAGTCCTGGGGACTGACCTCAGGTTGTCAGGATTGGTGGCAGGCACCTTTACCAAATAAACCATCTTGCTGTCCCTGTTTGTTTGTTTTTACTAAAGAGTCTCACACACCCCAAGCTGGTCTGAAACTTGCTGTTTACTTTAAGATGACCTTGAGTTTCTGATTTTCCGTCTCCACCTCCCAATTGCTGGGATTTTCGATTTTGTGGTCTCTGTTCTTGCAGACACCTGAGGGAGTTTCTCTGACTCTAGCATCTTCCAGGCAGGATCAGGAGAAACAGCACCAAATAGCACCAAAGCAGACCCAGGAAGGGATGGCCGCTGGCCCGGCAGTGGTGGGGTTCTAAACAAAACAAGCTGTCCATCTACTGTTTACATAGAATTTATCCTGGGCTGGTGGGCTCAAGGACTCAGCTAGCTCCCTTTCGCAGCTTAGGTCACTCCTCTGCTCTGGGCCTCAGTTTTCTCACCTTTAAAATGGAGCTAATTCCACAACTGCAAGTACTAAAGATGTTAATGAGCAAGTGGACTGGCACAGGTCATCTAAACAGACGTGGTGGGCAAGAAGTGCAGCAGAAATGGAGAGTCCTCCACAGCAGACGCTAAGGCCTCCAAGGCCTCTCTTCCCCAGGGGGAGCCCCTTGGTTGAGGGCTGAGAAGCCCCGTTATGGCATTCTCCCAGACCAGGAAAGGTCAAAGCAAGGCCAGGGGCCCTGGGGTGCTCAGAGAAGAATGGGGAGTCAAGGTTCTCACCTAAGTCAGTCAGGTGTTGGGGAGGAAGTGGGGATTTCGGGAGGAGGCAGGAAGGAGACTGTGGTACAGTACTGGCCGCAGGATCACCAGAGGCCCCATTCCAAACCTTGTTTGCAAGGCTTGCAGCTTAAAAGCAGGCATTCCTCCTTTTTCAGGTTCAGGATCTGTGGCTCAGGGAGGTGAATTCACTTACCAAGGTTCACACACGGCACATGCCCCAGGGTCTGTTGCCTGACAAGGCTGCCAGTGAACTGGTGTGATCTTGTTTCAGTGTATCCCCCAGACACGCCAGGATGGCATCACTGTGACGCCGGGGCTCATGGTGGGAGCGGAGAACTGGAGAAAGCAAGAGTTCACCACATCATAAGGTCGTCAGCAGAGGCATCTGCATCCCCCCCTTCACCTATACCCCAACAGCGGAGGTGGAGCAGAAGGAAGGACTCCTGATCGTGGAGACCCCAAAACTAGAAAAAAAATATGAAATTTTTCATCTTACAAGGCCATACAAGTTTTTATCCTTTTAGTTTTTGTTTTTGAGGCAGGGTTTCTCTTTGTATCTCTGACTGTCCTGGAACTCCCTCTGCAGACCAGGCTGCCCTTGAACTCAGGGATTCAGCTACCTCTGCCTCCCGAGTGCTGGGATTAAAGGTATGTGCCACCACTGCCTGTCTTCATTCTTATTAACATGGAAGGGGCACCTCTTTTATAAAGAACACCCTTTGAGTCTTTTCCCTAAGTGGGCAATTCAGGGAGACACACCATGGTTCCATCCAACGACAACTGGGGGTTGGGAAAAGAGCAAGGACAAGGCAAAGGCCTGGCCTGTTGCCACGGTGCAGGGCCATCTCTGCCTCTACTCCCTGCTTCAGCCATCTTCTCTCACAGACACATGTCCATTCTGCCTCAGGGATCTTGTTCACAGTTCTCAGAGGCTCCCCTCTCTCTCTGTGCCCTGAGGCTGCTGTTCTGACATCATCCTCATGCCCTTTTGCTATGCACTCTGACATCCACTCTCCAGGACTGGCACACAGACTGGGGCTTTCTGTGCCTCTTAGGAAGCAATCAGGACCTGAGTTTCCTGAGTTTCTCTGGGTGCTTAGTCCCAGAGAGCAGTGAGGAGGGTTGGTGGGTAGATAGATACCTGGAAGGAGGCTCTGGGCAGGTGAGGAGCTAGACTGCAGCAGAGATCTGGGTGCTGGCTGGAGAAGGCAGAAGGAAGGAGGGAAGGTTACAGGGTGCCCCGTGCTGCTGCCTGGCAGGTCCCTGTGCCCAGGCTAGGGAAGTTTGTTATTTCTCCGGCTCTGACTTCCCCCTTTGATTTATTATAGCCATGAAATGCTCTGCTCTCTTCTCTTTTCCTTGCTGTCCCCCGGGGTTGGAGGAACACAGGCCTCCACAGACCCTGGGCCTCAGCCTTACTGGACTACCATCTCTTTCCAAGGGCAGGGCATGGGGACCAGGAGTGAGAGGTGAGTCGGGCAGACAGGGTAGGATGGGAGGGGCCCTGATCTTCCAAAGGCAGGCTACCCCAAGGTGGGCAAAGTACTGTCTGGGCAGAGGGTAAAGCAGGTGTGGATTCCACCGCAACAGGCTTCCTGGGGTGGTAGAGATGGCAGGTTCAGGGGCTAAAGGTCTCGGTTAGGATCTGAAGGCCAGGTGTCTCCAAGTGGTAAATACCGTATTGGAGATATGGCTTTTCTGTGACCCCTGACCCCATATTCTGACTTAAGGGCAGCCACAGAAGGCCTGGCTCAGTCCAGTTTGTGTACTGGGTCAAGAACCTTGAAGAAAAATGACCTGAGATCTGAGGGCCCAGAAAATCCTAGGCTCCCTTAGTTCACAGTAGGACCTGTTCTTGCAAGCCAGGGTCTGTCTGCTCCTCCGCGGGCCTGGTGGCAGGAGCGTTTCTCCCAGCCCCTGTGTGGTGCCTGTGGTAATAGGGCTGTTGGCGTTTTGCAATGGGCAGGGGGTGGGGAGGCAGCGCACACATGCTTCCTGTGGTGACCGGGCGCTTCCTGTTTTCTCAGGCACCGGCCTTGCTGCTGCCGATGTGGAAATAGGGGCAGCTGCAGCCAGGGCGGCTCCAGGCTGGGCACACTGACCCTGCCCAGAAGGACTGAGGGACCTAGCATCCTCAAACTAAAGATCTGGGCAGTGGGTGGCCATGCCTACACTGACGCCTAGTCTTGGCTTACCAACAACACCTGTCAAAAGGGGGAAAGTCAGGCATAGTATGACTCTGGTCAGCAGCTGGAGTGACAGAGCCAGGCTGGCAGTGAGGGCACATGGTTCTTCTGACTTACTCTCTCTAAATGCCACTTCAAGTCTCCTCCATGATTCAGCCCTTGGTTTCTCGTTTTGTGGAGTGTCATGGCAGCCATGATGTATAATTCCTAGCCCACATAGGCCCTAGTTCTAACATCCACTGAGCTTCTCATCCCAAGAGCCACAACTTTGGGGACAGCACTGAAGCTGAGCCCCCCAGAGGTGGGACTTGGCATAGACCTTGGCAGAAAGGGAAATCACAGAGACAGGAAGAGGGTAAGCCACCTGGTGGGACCCACCAGGACCAAGTTTGACAGTCCCGGTGTTAATGGAACAGAGGGACAATAGTTGATCAGAAGGACACTGGGAAAGGGTTTGACACCCTAACACCCTTCCTTAGAAGGTTGGCGGTCATTTGCAGGGTCCCCACCTCCCAAGGAGATGGAGGCCCACATGAAGTGACCCAGGAGCCTTGGAGGAGACCCAATCCTATCCCTTGCACTCAGCCTGTTTGCCAGAGTGAGATGGGTGTTGCCATTACGGGCATGCCTTGAGGTTGACATCGCCTCTTCCCGAAGCTGTTTGCTTTGCTCATGAGCTGGTATTTCGAGAACAGAAGGGGATGACTCTGCTTTGTGTGGCCTTGCAGAGAACAAGAAGGCTTCCAGAAGGCTGAGCCCCAAGCACCTGGACCCTGACGAGTTTGTGGACTAAGTTAGGTAGACCTCATTGGTCTAGGATGTTTTGAGATGTGTACTCCACAGGAAGTTCCCTTCTAATCCCAAGATTTGCCAATCACAAGAGACCAGTCTCAGCTGAAGGAACTTTGGAGTCCCCTGACCCTGAGGCTCAGGCTAAGTGGCCGTCGGACCAGCCTGGCCTTCACAGTTCCATGCTCTGGGTCTGGGTGCTGAGTTGGCGACATAGCAGCTGCCCTGGCCACGGAGGCTCAGTTATAAATAAGCGCCATCTGGCCAGGTCATCAAGTTCTGCAGCTCCTCCAGTCCAGCTGCGTTACCTCAGTGACCACAGGTCTGACTGCCCAGAGCTGGGCCCACCAGAACCCACCTCCTCAGACCAAAGACTGCCTGCGATCCTCGAACCTCAGGCTTTAAGCATCTGCAAGGCCCCTCAGACCCAAGCCTCACTGGACACAGGTTATAGACGGACAGGGCCCATTCCTCCAGCACAGAGCTATTTACAAACCGAAACCAGGAGAAGTGAAGTGGCTGTGGCCAAAGTGGCTCCAGGCCCCCAGCCCCCACTCCCACTCCGTCCCCACTGGCCCAGCCCCCTCTCTCCGTGGCTTCCTCTTTCCTTCCCGCACAGCCTCCCAACCTCCCACTGCCTGGTCAGCTCTAGACTCTCTGCAAGCACCTCACAGTGACCTCTGACCCCCACAGTACTTTCCTGGGGGTCCCCATCTTTCCATCCCAGGACCCCAACAAGCGACGCTCTTGGAGCTGTCCCCTCCCAGCAGTGCCAGCCCACCCTGGCCTGCACAAACACATTCCCACAGTTCTCAGTTCCCTTTCATGCTTGGAAAAGGTCCAACCTCAATGGCCGCCATCGAGCTTCAGGCCTCCGCCCAAGGGTGTCTTCTCTGGCCATTCTTAACCTTCACAGTGGATATGTGGGGTCAAGAGATTTAACCAACTTGGGTGGTACTGGAGTCCCTGGGGCCCTCATAACACGCTTCTTGGCAGGAAGCCTGGCCATCATTCTATAAAGTTGAATTTCAGGCCAAGCTTGTGAGGGTCCAGACTTGAGCTGAGCCCAGCACTGCTCAGGAACTAGTAGGCAGGTTGGTACTTCAGAAGGCTCAAAAGACAAATAACTGGCAACACAAAACCATTACTTGGAGGCTGAGAGTGTAGCTCAGTAGGCACAAAGCCCTGAGCTTGGTCCCCAGCACCATAGAAACAATTGTGGTGGCACACACTTGTGATGCCGGCACTCAGAAAGTACAAGAGGATTAGAAGTTCAAAGTTATCCTTTGATAAATACCAAGGTCAAGGCTAGCCTGGATGATATGAAACCCTCTCTCAAATCAAATAATAAGAAAACCCTTACTGAGGGAAGACAGCCTCGGGTACAGGGGCGCACAGGGACGCACGGGGCACACAGTCCACGGTCATCCATCTCTCGCCAAAACAAAACAGTCTCATCATAAAGTGGAAACAGAGGCTCCGAGAGGCAGCCGTGCACCCAAGGGCAAACTCTTAAGTGTCAGGCTAGCTGGGCGGTGGTGGTGCATGCCTTTAATCCCAGCACTCAGGAGGCAGAGGCAGGTGGAACTCTGTGAGTTCGAGGCCAGCCTGATCTACAGAATGAGTTCCAGGACAGGCTCCAAAGCTACAGAGAAACCCTGTCTTGGAAGAAAAAAAAAGTGTCAGGCTAGAGGTTCATGCCCTATCTCTCCTCTGCCTGGCCCCCTTCGCTCCCCAGTTTTTCTCTTGGCGGGACAGACATATCCCAGCTGTGACAAGGACAGAAGCAGCAGAGATGACCTGGGAGGAAGCAAGCCTTAGACCATGGAGCCACTCCCCTCCCCTAGCTACAGTACTCCTGCCCAGGAGCCCTGGCCTTCTCTGCCTGCTCAGTCCTCTCTTACCATGTCCTGGCTGAGGGAAGGCACTAGCCTGAACTTGGTTCATCCACAGTCAGCTGAGTCTTACCTAGCTTCTCTGAGACTTAGAGTCCAGTTCTCTGAATCCTCACAAACATTAGTCATGCTAGCCCTGTGCCAGGTGCCCAGTATTTCTGTAGCTGGGACTCATTTTCTGGCCCTGGAAACCTGTGATTTAATGGGGAAGGCAAATGAGCTACAAAATCCCAAGCGTTCCAAGAGAAGGCTGTGGGGGATGAGAGGAGCAATGATGTTGCCCGGGATGGGAGAAGGGGTACCGGAGAGGTGCCTCTTGGGATGGCCCATGTCTGAAAGGAAAGCAATGCAGATGGGTATCCACGCTGAGTCACACCCCATGCCTCAGCTCCAGGGTTCCCATAGCCTGGGTGCCTTTCTTTGCTCTTCACTTTGCTGAATTCCTACCCACCTACCAAGGCCCTCCGACAAAACCTTAGCAAAACCTGGCAGGCCTCACCTCCCTCCTACTCAGAGCCTGAACAGAGCCAGAGACCAAGTCTCCTTGTTCATAGTACCCTTGCCAGCCCCACCCGGGCAGGCGTCTGCTCCCAGGCTCCAGCCCCTTTTGTCCTCTGCTCCGAAAAGCACCGTTTCCCTTTTCTGGGTGACCACATGCCATGCACAGGGAATTTCCATTGCAGCCTGCGGAGTGTCTGATTCACTCAGGCCCCTAACAAAATTAACTCCTTCCAGGCCCAATGTACTGGGCTCTCTCCCCATAGCGCGGGAATTGAACTCAGAAACCTCACTTAGCACCCCTCATTCAACCCTGTCACAAAAACCTCAAACGTACAACCTCAGGGAACACACAACCTTCCCATCCAGCATGAGATCTGAGGGGAGGCAAACGTGGCCCCTTTCCACCTGTGCAGGAGGTAGGCCCATTGTTTATCTGGAAAGTAGAAGAAACCCCTGCCCATAGCCTCACTGAAAAGACAGTTGTGCTGGGCTCACAGCAGTGGCAGCTCTTTCTTAGTTTTCCTTCTTTTAAAAGAGCCCACTCATTCAGTCACTAGGTCCCTGCTTTTTCTTTTTCTGAGGGCAGACAGTTCGGAGACACTGCCTTTAGGGTGGTGGGGACTTGTCCCGCAGCAGAGATAGCCCATCTCCCAGGTCTCCGCCAGTTCTCTGACTGCTTTCCTCAGGATCTCTAAGGCTATGAACTAAGCAAGATGCTAAGTTCTGGAGATGGGACTAGGTCTTCTTTCCCAGACTGGGATGCCTGGTATGGCATGCCCCACACAGTGTGCCTACTCCTTCAGTTAGCCTTGAGAAATCCCCACCTCCATATCTAGAGGCCTCTCCTATGATTGCTCGCATCTGGGGATGAAGAGCCTAAGGTCCCTAGCAGTGGGTTCCTTGCTCTCATCCTTGCAGGGGATGAGGGACAGGGATAGGAGTCATGCTGACTGCTTAGGGGCTGTGAGCCTGTTCTCTGCAGGCCTCAGGAAGCGTTTGCAGAGGCCATGGAAGAAGACACACAATGTGGACTTTTATCTTGGAAACAAGGTTGGAATATGGTTCTTGTTGATGCCTCTCTAGAGCTGAGCTGAGCCTGAGCTCTGGAGAGGGGAAGGAACTCGATAGAAGGGCACACAGCCAATCCACGGGGGGCAGGTACAGAGGACCTTAGAAAGGGATGGTAGAGGGGGCTCCATAGAGGAGGGGGCCTAAGTGGGGAAGCAGCTCCTGTCCTCGGTGAGCAAGCTGAGGGTGTGGTGCTGCCCGTGGTGAGCAGACGGAAGTCGCTGTGGGTGGTGGTGGGTTTGAGGTACCCGAGGCTGAGTGATGTGGCCAGGAGGTGAACTCCGCATCTGCGGCCTGGTCAGCAGGAGCTGGGGTAGAGCAAGAGTCAGAGGCATGTGAGCTGATCTGGGCGCTGGTGCTGGGCACAGGCACCAGGGACTGGAATAGAACAGGAGGGGAAACTAAGGCTTGGGAGAGACAGGGCAAACTGCAAAAAGGGCAGCCGGGGGGAGTTAAGCCTTGGAGAGATAGTGTCCTTTAGGGTGTGGAAGGGGGTGAACCCATGAGCAAAGTCCGTGGGAGATTGAGAAAGAGGTTCTGGGAATGTTGAGTATGTCTTCTGGCTGGCATGGGGGTAGGGCTAGCTAGACTCCAAGGGTAGGAGCCTCCATCACAGGTCCCCAAGTGGGCTTCAGCTCTGAACAGGTAAGAGCTAAGGAAGTCTTTCAAGTAGGGAGAGATACAGGAACTCTAGAGCTGGGACAGCTACAGAAGCCCAGGCCTTTGGGCACTGGGAGCTGTAGGTGCCTCCGGCCCCACTCACCAGCCAGGTGTGTGCCCTTTGTGATACCCTCACATCTCTGGCCTCATTTGTTTTACCTGCAAAACAGCGGTGATAAGGCCTGCCATATAGAACCATAGGAAGACAGAATGAATTAGCATTGACAAACAGTATGTGTCCAATAGATGCCAGCTGTTCACAGTACTCTAGAAAGCACTTGCTGGAGGTTTTTCCTGCCTTTTCTGTTCCGGGTTGGCTGAGGAACTCTGCAAGATGCAAACGGCTTCAGAGCCTCTGTGGCCTGATCCCAGGGAGATGAGGGTGGAAGCAGCTTCAGATCTGATGAGTACCCGCCACTGGGCCCGACAAGCACAGGTCCTACAGGGCTGCTCTGCTGTCCTTGCTCAGAACCGCCTGTGCGCCCGCCCTGCTTGTCCGTCTAAGACCTCCAGCTTCCAGCATCTGAGCCCCTTCCTGGCTGCATGCTCTCTCCATAGGAAGGCTTGTTTGCGTCTAACAAAGCCACCCAGATACTGTGTCTGTCATCTCTCTGTCCTTGCCATGAGGGCAGAAAAAGATCCCTGCCTCTTCTGGTCACCTAGAATCTAGAGACCCCAAGGAAATATTGGTTGACTCTCTCAGTGTCCTCAAGCATCACCCTGTGCTGTGACCAAAGCCTGGGGAGCTCTGAGGGGCCCAAGTGACCCAGGCTGGGGCCCCCGGAGCCTCTCCCAAGTGTCTCAACCATGAGAGGAAGTTGCAAGACGGCCATTTCAGTACATGGGCTCAGCTCTTTTCGGTCAGCTTTCCCAGCCCTTGGTGATTAGGCATCTGGTCACAGCTCCAGGGGATCAGCCCTTTGGACCACAAGGGCCGGGAGGTTGGGGGTCATGCCCTGTCTGTAGTTACAGGACTCCTGTCGGGTTTCCTGTTGGGGGCCTACTCTGCCATTGCATTAGACCCTGCCCGCCTCCCTCAGCCACCGGCTCAGAAGGGCAAAGGGAGACACAACTGCCAGGCAAGCCTGCTTGAGTTCCCTGTCACTCCGCAGGCCACTCTCTTGTCCAGGGTAGGAAAGCGGCACTCTCACAATTCAGTTAAGGGGAATAGGGCAGCGTCAGCCTGTCTATTATCTCTCTGTGACCTTGTAATTCAACTTTTAGACATTTTGCTAGACATAGCCTCGCATGTGTACAAACTAGGGTATTTTACCAACTGCAGCTCCGCTTAGAACAGCGGACTGTGCTGAGCAGAGACACGCGAGTCTGTAACTGCAACATCTGGGAAGCACGGCCAGAAGACCTGTGAGTTCAAGGCAAGAAAAAAGAAAGAATAAAAGATTATAAATAACCCAAATTAATAAGGGCCTAGTTACAGAAACTGTGACCACAGACACTGTCCGGCAATGCAATGGGCCATGGCAGCACACAGCAGCCATACTGCAGGAAGCAGTGACAGCCGAAGTTCCTGTAAGTTTTCTATAAAAATTAAAGTCCACTATGAAAATAAATAAATTATATACCCAGTCTGGGTTACATACTGAGTTCCAGGCTAACCAGATCCACGTGATCTCAATAAGTAAGTAAGGAAATAAAATTTACTTTTAAAGACATTCATTCATAAGGAAGACAGACAGGACAGGGCTGGAGTTTCGAGCAAGCGCTGGCCCAGTACAGTGAGACCTTGTCTTCAAACCCCAGGATCACAAAGAAGAGCGTGTTGAGTCTGGTGGCACAGACCTGGAATCCCAGCTTCTGGAGAGGATGGGACCGAGCAGCAAGTTGGGCAAAGTCTGCCTGGACACTGTGTTTCATATTAAAATGTCAGAGGAGGGTTGGCTCAGTGGCAGAATACTTGACTAGCATACGAGGCCCTAACTGAAGCTCAGTACCAGGAAAAAAATAAAAGAAGAAAAAGGAAATAATGAAAGATAGCGTAGAGTCCCTTTTAGCTGGAGCTGGCAAGGAGGCGCTTAGGGAACCCTCCGCTTGGGCTCCTTTGGCCTGTCTCTCTTTAACAGTGCTCCATTCCTAGCCCTGATGTTTCATGTCTTGACCTGGGTAATGATTTCACAGGTGTTAACTGCACATAAATACCTTATGTACTCTGTTTCATAAACGGTGTCCCCTAATCTATAGATACACCGCTGGATGTGGTGACATCTTTAGCCTTGATACTTGGTTTTGCTTTGTTTTTCAGTACTTGGGAATCAAACTCGTGGCCTTGTGCTTGCTGAGCACGTGCCCTAACACTGCAACCATCCTCAGCTCTGTCCTCGCTACTTATGAAACTGAGAGTTACCTGGGTCCAGGGATTTGAGGATAACCATAACAAGACACTATCTCAGTAAAAAAAAAAAAAAAAAAAGTTTAAAATTTTGCACATATTTAGTGTTTGTGCATCATGGCATTGGGGGGGCATGCACACGTGCCATGTGCATGTGTGGTAGTGAGAGGACAGCTTGTGGGTCCCAGCGCAAAGTAAGTTGTCAAGCTAGGTGGATAGCGCCTTACCACTGAGCCACCTCATTTGCCCTATTTTTTTTTTTAAAACAAACTACATTTTCCCCCTCTGGTATTGCCACGTTACATCCTGGTAAAGTAATCAGAAGTTGGAAATGACTCTGGTTAAAAATGCATTTAATAGGGCCAGTGAAATGACAACAAGGAAGAGCACTAGCCGCTCAAAGCTGACAACCTGAGTTCAGTCCTAGGATCTCACATGGCAGAAAAGAAGGAACTCCACAGAGCTGTCAGCTGACCTCAACATTTGGACTGTGACACATACCTGCCCCCATAATATACAGAGACTAACACAATATGTTTTAGTTTAAAAAATGCATGTATGCCAAACAATGGTGACACATGTCTATAATGCCAGCACTTGGAGGCAGAAGCAAGTGGATCTCTTGAGTTTGAGGCCAGCCTGCTTTACAAAGCAAGTTCCAGGACAGCCAGGGCTACACAGAGAAACCCTGTCTCAAAAAAACCAAGAGAGAGAGAGAGAGAGAGAGAGAGAGAGAGAGAGAGAAAAGAAAAAGGCTGGAGAGATGGCTTAACAGTTAAAGAGTGTGCATTGCTCTTGCAGCGGGCTAAAGTCACCTATAACTCCAGCTCTGGAGCAGAGGGAGCAGCGGGTCTCAATCTGTGGGTCTTGACCCCTTTAGGGTCATATATCAGACATCCTGCAAATCAGATATTTAGATTACAATTCATAACAATAGCAAAATTATAGTTACAAAGTAGCAATGAAATAATTTTATGGTTGGGGGTCACCATAACATAAAGAATTATATAAAGGGTTGCAGCATTAGGAAGATCGAGAAACATTGTGCTATGGGATCCAAAATCCTCTTCTGAAGTCTGAGGGCCCCTGCACTCATGGGCACATTACTACCCCATATAGACACATAATTCAAGATAATACAAATAAATCCTGTAAGATGTATTGAATGTATTTAACCTTCTCCCATCCTAGCTCAGCAAAAATGCTCACAGGCAGGATCAGCCGCTGTGCAGCTGACAGCCAGCACCTACTCTGTGTGCTGCTTGGCCTGGAGAAGGTCAACATTCAAAATCTGAATTTCTTCACCTAAAATTTCTGTTGACAGTGTTTCTTTCACACCATCATGAACACGGTGTGCTACCGTCTGGGTAAACACTGTAAAGGACCGAATCACAACCCTAGAGAGTGTCATGTGACAGGTGAGGCAGCCTGTGCAGGAGAAACTAATGCTGTTGGCCTTTTCATACCGTCTATAACATATGTCTGCATTATCAACTCAAAAATAAAAGATAATTTAAAACTTTGTTTTCATTTTTATTCCCTGAAGATTCCAATATTTTCGGTTCCAAACCAATTTCCTGCCAAAGAGAATGAGTCAGGCAAGGGGCACCTGTTGACCTTCAGAAAGTTCAGGACCCTTTCTGCTGGACAGGAGGAGGCTGGGGTGTGCTTCCTTCTCTGGGGTCACAGGTCCCATCTTCCCTTGTTCCTCCTTGTCCTGTCTTCTCCCTCAGTCTCTTCCCTCCCTACCTGAGGCTACTGTGCCAGCTCCACACTGCTGTCCTCTATTTCTCTTGCCCTCCCCTTGATACTGGAAAACCTGGACCTGCCCAGCAGCCAGGCCTCTCCCACAGCTGTGTGGCCCTGCTTGAGTAGATCGCCTGGCCTCACTTTAACAAGCTGTTGCCTTAGTCCCATGAGATCACAAGGATGGAAACATCCATAATGGCCACAGACCCCAAACCAACAGTTTTCCCTGGTGTGTGTGTGCACACTCATGTACATGTGTGCTCATGTATATAGAAGAGAGAGGTCAACCTCAGGTATAGTTTCCCAAGCTACTGTCTACCTTTGTTTTTGAGACAGGGTCTCTCACTTGCCTTGAACTCACTGATATGGCTAGGATGGTCTCACCTGCCTCTACCTCCTGAGTGCTGGGTTTATGAAGTATACCACCATGCCGGCTTTTTATGTAGGTGCTGGAACTAAACTCAAATTGCTCTATTACCCTCACCCAAGTCTCTCTCTGTCTCTCTCTCTCTCTCTGTCTCTCTCTCTGGTTTTTCAAGACACGGTTTCTCTGTAGCTTTGGAGTCTGTCCTGGAACTTGCTCTGGTAGACCAGGCTGGCCTCAAACTCACAGAGATCCGCCTGCCTCTCCCTCCCAAGTGCTGGGATTAAAGGCGTGTGCCACCACCACCCATCACCCAAGTCTCTTTTTAAAGACACTGTTACCTTGGGCTATACATTGGCAGACTCCCTCTATTGCTCTTGCTTTAAAGCTAGCACAGCACTGATGCTCCACAGCCTGTAGTGGAACTAGATGGTGCAGCCTGGTGAACTCACTGTAAACTGAAAACGGCTTGTGAAGATCATTTAACTCAACCTGCTGAATGCCCCAACTCAGCACCACAGTGAATGCTGAATCTCAGATGTTTCCCTTGGTGACTGGGGTCAGGCTAGGAGCCCTTCTGTGGGCCCTGAGCTCCTCCTGTGAGGTGCAAGGCTTGAATTGCACCTTAGAATCTCGGATTCCATATTTTAACAACAGCAGTTCCCTGGCGGTGAGAGGGGAAGAGGCCTGGGAGGCCTTTGGGAGAGAAGCGGGAAGCTGCTGAGGGGTTCTCAATCACAGGCTACTGTGTTGTCCAGAGGATGGGAGCCAGTCATCACATTTCTAGAGAGTTTTAGTCTGGGTCCCACCAGGTCTGTTCTGTAGTAGGGACTGCACTCAGGACCCTGCGAATGCTAAGCATGTACTCTATGACTGAGATTTCTCCCAACCACCCTGGATCTCTCTCTTACTTTAAAAAAACAAAACAAAACAAAACAAAAACTTTTTTTTGAGATTTACTTCATTATTTTATGTGAGCAAGTGTTTTACTTGTGGTACGTGTGTGCATCACGTGTGTGCCAGAAGAAAACATCAGATCTCCTGGGTTAGGTCCTCTGCAAAAGCAGTACATCTCTTACCCACTCTGCCATCTCTTTGACCAACCCTGAGTCTTTTTTATAAGCTGCCTTATACAGCTGCCATGGGTTTGGACAGACAGAGGACAATAGAATATGTTTCTTACCTGGGTGGTGGTGGCACACATGCCTTTAATCCCAGCACTAGGGAGGCAGAGGCAGGCAGATCTCTGTGAGTTTGAGGCCAGCCTGGGCTACAAGAGCTAGTTCCAGAACAGGCTCCAAAGCTACACAGAGAAACCCTGTCTCGAAAAAAAAAAAAAAAGAAGAAAGAAAACGAAATCTTTCTTTTGCTGGAAGCCCTTGAATCTTGGCAATGCAACCCACCTGACATCCTGACTGTGATCATAAGACAGAACTTCACACTAGCCTTCTAGAAGCAGCAGAAACTCCGCCAAGGGCCCCCATATTCATCTCAGGCTCCTGGACTTAGTACTAAGGGTTGTTTGCCTTCCCATCATACCTTTCCCCTGGCCACAGTGATGGCACTTCACTGTTGCGATTGTTTTCTAACTCCCCTGGCCACAGTGATGGCACTTCACTGTTGCGATTGTTTTCTAACTCCCTGCCTCTGCCGGGCTGCCTTCTCAGCCAGGCATGACTTTGTGATACCCCTTGCACACTGTTCCCAGGATGTTTCTGACCAAATGACGTACCCCCTACCTCTCTCTCCTGCATTCTCTCCTCAAGACCCACAGTCTGTTTGCACATCTCTCTATAACCACACAGGCCTCATTCCTGTTTGTGTGACCTTATAGGCCCAGCACACAGAAGACACTAAGTAAGACGTTAGTAAATGGATGACTGAACAAACGAGCAGACAGGCACATGAAGAAAACAAGGTAGGGTCTGAAGGTGAAACTCAGTTGACAGAGTGCTTGCCTGTGCTTGAAGCCCTGAGCGCAATCCCCAGCGCCACATAAACCGGGCTACTGAGTGTGGGGGCTCACATTTTCAGTGCTGAGGAGTGGAGGCAGGAGGATCAAAAGTTCAAGGTCAATCTCAGATGTTAAACAGTTCAAGAAGCCAGGCAGTGGTGGTGCACACATTTAATCCCAGCACTCGGGAGGCAGAGGCAGGCGGATCTCTGTGAGTTCGAGGCCAGCCTGGTCTACAAGAGCTAGTTCCAGGACAGGCTCCAAAGCTACAGAGAAACTCTGTCTCGAAAAACAAAAACAAAAAAAGTTCACCCTCAACAGAGTAGATTCACTCTGTGTGTGTGTGTGTGTGTGTGTGTGTGTGTGTATGTGCATATGTGCGCGTGTGTGTGCGAGTGTGTACGTGTGTATGTGTGCATGTCTGTGTATGTGTTCATGTGTATACATGCGTGTGTGTGTGTGTGTGTGTGTGTGTGTGTGTGTGTGGTTTATTCATTGCTCTACCCTCTAGACTGGATCTCTGAAGGACAGGAAACATTTTTACTTGCATAGAGCTTAGAGTTAACTAACCTTTGGAAGATGCATGCATGGATGGATAGATATGCAGATAGGCAGACTGATGGGGAGACAGATCAGTGACTAGTGGATGGGTACTAGTGAATGGGTGGGGGTGATGAGTGGATGGATAGGTAGGTAAATGACTGATGGATAAGTAGGTGGGTGGATGGATGGATGGACAGGGAGATGGATAGACAGGCAGACAATGAATGGATATGTAGGCTAAGTGAATAGACGGATGGATTAACACATCAATAGATGACCAGACTGACATTATATAGAGGAAAAACAGATAAAAATATGAACTGTTATCAGATGGATGGGATGACATGTGGACAGACAGGTGGCTGAGCAAACATGTCTCCAAACACAAGGGTAAGTGGGTGAGCTGATTGACAGGCTGAAAAATAAGTGAGCAGTTGGACTAACAGATAGGTGAGTAACTCTGACTGGTGTGGTGGGTTGGAGAGATGAACAGACAATCAGAGAGATAAGGGTAGGGAAAAGATGGAAGGCTGAGCATACAAGACACTAGGAAGAGTTTGGGAAACTGAGAGATCTGGGCTGGGAACACCATTTCTAGGGATCTGGAAGCAGCTGTGGTACTTAGCTGGGAAGAGGGCAATACAAAAAGCCAAGCATGGCCTTTCCCAGGAGGAAGGGAAGACGCCTGAGGAGCCAGGAAAAGGGATACAATGTGGGTCCTGACTGGTTTAGGTAGGCCTAGCAGGGATTGAAGGGCCTACAGGAAGACCCACACCTGGCAGCCTTGGGATCAAAGTCTTCCACCTGCCAGATTCACTCTACAAATTAGGGACCCGTCGCTGTCACTATTCTGACCTCAAAGAGGTGATCCGCCACAATAGGAGTCTGAGAATTCAGTAGTATGGGTTTGGAAGAATGGTGGACACCCTTAGAAGGCCTAGCGACCAGGCAGCAGAGGCCTTTCTTTCTCCCTCTCAGCCCCAGTTTCCTCAGGCAGGGGGCCTGGCCCCATAGCCTCCCAGGGCAGCCCTTTGAGCACCACCTGCCCCAGCCGGCCAGAGACTTCCTGTAGCGCAAGAGATTTATGCAAACGGGCTGGGGCGGTGATGTCACCCCAAGGGGACTATCTCCCAGTGGCAGGCCCTTCGATAAAATCAGGAACTTGTGCTGGCCCTGCAATGTCAAGGGAGGGGGCTCACCCAGGGCTCCTGTAGCTCAGGGGGCAGGCCTGAGCCCTGCGTCTGACCCACGCGCGTCCAGCCCCCCTGACGGGGCACCCGGTCCTGAGGGGATCCACACTGATCCCCACCGAGGCAGGGGATCTGACCAACTTGGAGCTCAGCTGGATGTTACAGGCGTGCAAAATGGAAGGGTTTCCCCTCGTCCCCCCTGTGAGTACTGGGGCTTCACTACCTGCCCTGCCTTGGGCCCTGGGATGTGTGACCATCTGCCCACTAACCCACCAGCCCACCCGCTGCCCTCCGGCTCCCTATCTGTGGGAAGTCGATGTTTCCTCCCCGGAGCTGCTGGCCTGAGACTCAGAGAGGGGCCATTGGCTTCCTTAGAGCATGCCCTGGCGGGCTGAGGGTTGCCGGCTGGCCCCATGGTGGGGCTGTGATCGGTGGGGCCTGAATAGCTATTTATAGGTGGGGCTCAATAGTAGGCCAAGCTCTAGGACAGCGTACTGGGCTGAAGGCGGTGAGGGCTGCTACTGAGAGGCCATGGATGAAGAGATCTGGACTGGCCTAGCGGCCACCGGACCTTCAACCCATGACCTGTGGGCTCCTGAGACAAAAGCTGGTAGAACTCTGGGTCACCCATGGGTCCCCAACATTCAGTTTGTGGACTGGCATAGTGGAATGGCTGTTGATTCAAGTGTTTGGGCTTTGGGCCTACTTGAACCTGAGCGTCTAGGGCAGTGGCCAAGGCTGGTTTGAGGTCTTGGGGTCAGGCTGGGCAAGAGTAGAGCATACAGCTGAGACATGGCAGTTAGATTTGTGGCGGGCTGAGCTCAGTAAGAAATCGGGTAAAGGATGGGTCTGGTGACCAGAATGGGACCAGATTGGCTCTGGAACAGGAGGACCTGGATTGAGCATTTGAGTGGAGTTCGGGTGGAACAAGGACAGGGACCCAAGCAAGTGGGCAGATCTCACTGTTGCTCCTGGTTTCGGCGACAGTGGCAGCTTTAGGCAGATGGCAGTCCAGGGTCCCTTGGAGAGGACCCTCTGGCTTTCTCCTACCCTTGGAGGTGTTGGGACGGTGAGAAAGAGCTGAACAGAGAAAGGCTTTCCCACCTGACTCAGCTTTCCCCTAACAGATCTCTCTTCTACCCCACCCTGCCTTAGAGCCCTAGGCCTGACATCATAGCCAATGTCCTGCACCGGGGGGCAGGCCCAGTGTACTGCCTGGAAACCCAGGGAAAGGGGCAACTTCTGGCCCTCCACAGGGCTGGTTGGACCTCAGTCCTCACCCTCATCTTGAACTCCTTCTCCCACCTGGGATGGAGAAGGTGCTGGGGCAAGCGCAGGTGTAGGAGGCCGTCCCAGAGAGGGTCCACTCTGCCTCAAGTAAAGCCATTGTCCCTGACCTTTGACCTCTCCCTCCTGAACAGCAGGCAGATGTGGGCAGGGGGAAGTCCAATTCCTGAGCCCCTCTCTCGAGTCCCAGAGGACATTCCAAATTGTCTCTAGAGTGGTGAGCTCCCAAGTAGGACTGGCCCACCAAGCAAGCCCTGAGGGCCACAGTAACTATTGTGCAATCCTTGGGCACACTCTGCGGGGGTGGGGAGAAGCCCGAGGACTGTTGGGATGGCTCTGGTATATATGTCCTGTGCCCAAGCAAGTGAGAGAGGGTGGGGAAAGGAGATGGAGGAGGCAGAGGGAGAAGAGAGGGAAGAGAAGATAGAGGAGGGAGGGAAGAAAGACAGAGGAAGGGAAGGACAGGAAGGAGGGAAGAGAGGGGGAGAAAGCAGCAGGGGCAGGGAGTCGTCCATCAGAATTACTGAGGGGGAAGGAATAGTCAAGGCCTCTGTCCCTTGGCTCCCCAGACCTGCCTGGGTGACCTTTGTACAAATAAATCATCATGACAGTCATGACAGTCATCCTGACCATCCTGTGCCTGCCTAGGGCTGGACTGACGGAGGCTAACAGGGAGGGAGGAGTGGGCTGGGCAGACTGCAGCAGAGGGACACAGCGTCGTGTGGGAGAGTGTGCAGGTGGAGACAGTCTGTGTGAGCGAACTGACGGCTGGAATGTGATGTGAGCGTGTGTGTGTCGGTCTGTATGGATGCCTGCAGGGCTAAGTGCACAGTGGTGTGTGACTGGTCCTAAGAGCAGATGTAAAGACTTGTGTGAGATGTCAGGACGTCTCTGTGTGGGAAGGAGACAGGAAGCCAAGAGTGAGTGTGTAGACATGTGGGAGTGAGTCCCCAGAGGAGTCTGGGTGTGTGTCACAAAATGTTTGTACATTTGGGGGAAGGTGCATCCACGTGAATGGGAAAGAGGAGGATGTCCTCACAGGATGGGTACAGTGTAAGGGGGCTATGGAGATTGAGCAGAAGAGAGGAAGGGGCTGCACCCTCTTCTCAACCCTGGTCCTCCTGACCTCTGACTTCTCTGCCCCATTGCTGCCCTACCACCACCCTTTCCTGAACCTCCCATCATTGCCTCACCCCTGCATCCCCGGGCACTCTGGATTCTAAGTAAAGGCTGGGCTGCTCCAGGTGCCTCCGGGAAGGTTGCCGACCTCACACTTCGCTGAAAATCTTGCTGGAGTCTCCTCAACAGTTCAGGCTCTGATACCTTCCTCTCTCAGCAGCCATCGGACGAACTGGTTACTTATGATTCTGAACTCTACTCACGCCAAACACAAGACTACTATGCCTTTATGGGCAGCGATGGAGACAGCCATAGTGGTGAGTACACTGTCCGCCTGACCTTCTCACAGCCTGGACTGGGCCCGGGGCTGGAGACAGATACAGACCCCTAAGGCTCCTTGAGAATAAGATAAAGGTGCTACCTCATCCCTGTCTCCCACAACTTTTGCCCCAACCCTTATCTTTGAGCATCTTTCCTGTGTCAAGGGCAAATTTAGTTTCTCATTTACCTTGTCTGATCCTTAGGGCTTCTTAAAAAATAGATTATTTTCATACAATATATTCTAATTATGGTTTCCCCTTCTTTAACCCTCCCCACCTTCCCATCATCCAAATCTGTACCTTCTCTTTCTCTCTCTCATTAGAAAACAAATAGGCATTCAAAAAATAAAATAAAGCCTGCCAGTGGTGGCACTCGGGAGGCAGAGGCAGGCGGATCTCTGTAAGTTTGAGACCAGCCTGGTCTACAAGAGCTAGTTCCAGGACAGGCTCCAAAGCTACAGAGAAATCCTGTCTCGAAAACCCAAAACCCAAAACCAAAACCAAAACCAGAAAAAGAAAAACCAAACCAAACCCAAAACAAACAAACAAACAAAAAAAACAGAGACAAACACAGATGTCCCATAAAAAGACAAAACTATAAGGTTAAAAAGAAAGTGTTCAGACAAAGCGCGGCGAGACAAACCCTGCGAAGACACCACTGAGTTTGCTTTGGGTTGGCATCTGCTGCTGGGCATGGGACCTGCCCTAGTGAGGCTCCACTGGAGAAAGCTAAGTTGTTAACTGGACATAGCTTCTGGGTTAGGGGTGGGGTCTTAGGTCCACGTCCTCTAAAGCACTGGGACCCCATCTACATGGGGACTTTTTAATTAGTGAGCTATGTAGGGAGCTTGGGTAAGCTGACTAGGCCAGTGGATGCTGGTCAGGCAGTCGGCCCGACCCCACGCCTGCTTCTTTTTCCTGACCACTCATTCCACCGCTTCCTCTCCTCTCTGTCACACGCTCACATCACATTCCAGCCGTCAGTTCGCTCACACAGACCGTCTCCACCTGCACACTCTCCCACACGACGCTGTGTCCCTCTGCTGCAGTCTGCCCAGCCCACTCCTCCCTCCCTGTTAGCCTCCGTCAGTCCAGCCCTAGGCAGGCACAGGATGGTCAGGATGACTGTCATGACTGTCATGATGATTTATTTGTACAAAGGTCACCCAGGTAGGTCTGGGGAGCCAAGGGACAGAGGGCCTTTTTTTTTTTTTAAAGATTTATTTATTATGTGTCTTTTTTTTTTTTTTAAGACAGGGTTTATCTGTAGCTTTAGAGCCTGTCCTGGAACTAGCTCTTGTAGCCCAGGCTGGCCTTGAACTCACAGAGATCTTCTGCCTCCTGAGTGCTGGGATCAAAGGTGTACACCACCACCGCCCTATTTATTTATCATATATACAATGTTCTGCCTGCATGTGTCCATGCAGGCCAGAAGTTGGCACCAGATCTTATTTCAGGTGGTTGTGAGCCACCATGTGGTTGCTGGGAATTGAACTTAGGACCTCTGGAAGAGCAGTCAGTGCTCTAAACTGCTGAGCCATCTCTCCAGCCCCAAAACTCCCTTCAGTGAGCCTCCCAGCCTTACTGTGTAGCCAGTGGCCCTTCTCAGTTGCCACTACTGAGATTTGGGGCTTGGTAATTCTGTTCGTAAGAGGCTTAGCAACATTTTTATCTCTTCTGCTAGATGCCAGATCATGAGAACCATCTCTTCAGACCCCCACTGTGCCAAGGGAAAGTCTCTAACCATCCCTTGTAGAGCAGACACCAAGGCCCCAGAGTCTGTTGGAGGTGGGGAGGAGGCCTGGCCCCAACTGTCCACCCCAAACCCAGCCTTGCTCTGCAGCAAGTTATGGGGAAAGGGGTCTGACTCTTAGGGACTGGACCCTGGGCAAGGAGACTCCAGGTTACCAGAGATGAATCTGGGTTCTAAGAAGTATAGTCATGTTGTTCCAGACTGGACTGGGGTTTCTCCAGAAGGCCTTCCCCTGGGGACTCAGCTGGAGGAGGCCTCACGTCTGACAGCCACACCCAAGGCTGTCACACAGGGCGTTTCCATTTGGACGCCAAACCGTGAGAACACCTTCTTCTGGCGTCCGGTGGCACGAAATCTTCCTGAAAGTGTACCCTAGGGGGAGGTATATCAACTTCAAGGCACAGGCTTCTTTCAGACTCCAGTTCTAGAAAGGCTTTCAAACGCCCTCTTTTGTTCTTAAATGTATTCAAAGTGTTTAAGAAATACGCACTCCCTGGGTGAAATCCAGATAACATAGGTAGGATTTCTCACCCTACCTTATCCCTACTTGTTCCCCTCACCTAGATTAAGAACCAGGTCTGAGTAACACTGACACCACATCCACCCTCCAGGGCTCGCTGAAGGACCAAGCAAGGTCCCTTTGGCATGAGGAGGGCGCCCCCTGGAGGTCCTGGACTGGCAAGCACAGCAGGCCTCTAAGCCCCTTTCTCACCAGGGCAGCTTCTCCTTGGCCTAATCCCATGTACAGGTCACTGGGTTTGGAGGCATTTCCTTCAAGTCTTTGGCCACTTAGGTTTTGCTGCCCAAATATCTAGAAAGCAAATGGGTCTGGGGCTGGGACAATGGAGTGAGCTTCACAGGAAGCCTGGGTTTTTCTGACTCAGCGTCCCAGTTAGTTCTTTGTATCTGGGGCTGGGCATTAGGAATGACTCTTGGTTGTCATCTTGGACTTCTACTTAAGGTAGGAGCCCAGAATTCCTTCAGACTCTCCCCTAGTGTCTCTGGGTATCCCTGTCTATTCCCAACCTCTGCCATCATTACCCTCTGAGTAATAATGGTGCTGTCCTTGATATTTACCGGAAGTTACTATTAGAAGGCTAAAGGAAAGTCTTCTGTCCCTCACATCCTTCCGCTGCCTGCTGCACCAACACTTCAGAAAGCGATGTCAGTGGGAAGGCACGGGTGGACACGGGTGGACACGGGTGGACACGGGTGGGCGTGGCTTCAGTCCCAACTCCTCTGACTCATCAGCTGTGCTGCTGCAGGACAGCGCGAGAACCTCTGGGTGCCTCTTCCTTGTCTGCAAGACTGAAGTAATGGAAGCACCTTGGAAGTGGAACAGGCCCATGAGGTGGCTGTGTCCTCTATGAGGTTGTATGTGCCATGCTGAGAACAGGACTGGGGGAGGCTCAGCAGATGTTAGCATGGCTGTACCCCAAGCAAGCCGCTAGGCCCTCAGTGGTTCTCACCTTCCTAATGCAGTTCCTCATGCTGTGGTGACCCCCTTGACCATAAAAATGATTCTGTTGCTACTTCACAGCTGTAATTTTGATACTGTCATGAACTGTAATGTAAGTACCTGATATACATGATATCTGATATTTGCCCCCTGAGGGGTCACAACCCACAGGTTGAGAACCACTGAGCTGGGGGACTGGGAACAGGACGGAGGTCTCTGTGGCAGGTCAGTTAGATCATTGTTTACTGGCCTGGGTGACAGCCATTCATCACCCACCCTACCCCATCCATTCTTCCAGATACTTCCTTCTCAGTTTCCGTGTCTCCTTCTCCACTCATCACTGTGCGGAAGCCCTGCTTAGAGAGGGGGGGCGGCTGAGCTGAAATCTGAGTGAAGAGCAGGGACCATGCATGTGAGGTGGGTGGGGGCAGAGAATGACAAATTCAAGAGCAAGAAGCCTTCAGCAGAGGACAAAGGGAATTCAAAGTGGCCATTGAGGGACAGATCAGACAGGGTTTGAAGGCTATGGAGGAGAACGAGGTGTATCCTGGTCTTCACACTTGCTAGGTCAGCCCTCCCGCAGGAAGCTACAATAACCCTATGCAGGAATTCTCAACAGGGAATTACATGGTCTGAATAACCGTATATGTGGTGTGAATATAAATACACTACTATTTTTATATTTACTTTGTGTGCACATGTGTGTATTTGTAGGTCAGAGAACAACTTGTTGGAGCCATCCTGCCAGCCTTAAAATACATTTTAAATACTTAATTTTTAACCATTAACATGACAAGACCTCAGGGGCTGCAGAGACGGTACAGCGGCTACGAGCACTGGCTGCTCCCATAAGGAGGCTCACACCTGTTAGTAACTCTATTTATTTATTTATTTATTTATTTATTTATTTATTTATTATGTATACAACATTCTGCCTCCGTGTATGCCCGCACACCAGAAGAGGGCACCAGATCTCATTACAGATGGTTGTGAGTCACTATGTGGTTGCTGGGAATTGAACTCAGAACCTCTGGAAGAGCAGTGAGTGCTCTTAACCTCTGAGTCATCTCTCCAGCCCCTGTTAGTAACTCTTGAGCACCACATATGCACATGGTGTATTGACATGCACTCATGCACATAAAATAAATACAGCTAAATCTTAAAACAACAAGTTCTCATTGCCGGTGTAAGAAATACAGCATAGCAAGCAAAGCCTTCTCTCTCCCATCTCCCCACTGCTGATGGCACTGTCTATTTTGCAGAAACTTTGTGGTGCATCTGTCTTTCTGTGAATCTGACACCACCGGTATGTCTAGTCAGCTTGCTCTGGAGCACTGGGGTTTCACTAGAATTTACGTGGATACTAGGAGTTGAGTCAGCGTGCCCATGGCTGGGCGCCTATGGCTTTACCCACTGAGCCATCTCCCAGCCCCATGGACACTGAATTTTGCTGAGAGCCTTAGCTGTTGAGCAGAGATGAATCAGCTTGGTCTTCCAGTTTGAGACGTGTAACACGCGCACGCAGGCTCTGAAGAGGGACTTTATCGCTTGTCTGCTTTAGAGGAACATTTGGCCACAGCCATGCACACTGCATGCTCACATTTCTGCAGGCTTCTCACATGGTAACCCACTTGAACAGAAGTGCCCATCGTTATGATCACGTGACTATGCCATGTGGCTGAGCCACAGCCGTCCTCTGATTGCCGGCTTTTACTTTTCCCCCATGCTCCTCAGGGTACTGTTGTGAGGCAATAAGAGCTCCCTCCATGCTCCTCAGGGTACTGTTGTGAGGCAGTAAGAGCCCAGGTGGCTATGTCTGTGTCTAAGCCTTTCCATAAGGACACTCCCTTTTCAAGACTACTGTAAGGACAGAGTGAACCACTGTCTGCACGCAGCCCAGGCCAGGCCTTGGGAGGTGAGGTGCAGCTGAGCGCTGGTGTCACCTCCCTCCCTGTCTCTTCCATGCTCTCACCTGGTAAGCAGCAGTTTGGCTATATCAAACTTCAGGGTGAAAAAAAATCTTTTTTTCTGTTAGAAATTTGAAAACATTTCTCTTTTGGTTACTACAGTTTTTCTTATGATGTCTTATGTTCCATGGGGTCCTCTTTTTTATGTTCTAGATTTGTTTGTTTTTGTTTTTCAAGGCAGGGTTTCTTTCTTTCTTTCTTTTTAAAGATTTATTTATTATGTATATAACATTCTGCCTCCATGTCTGCCTGCACACCAGAGGAGGGCACCTGATCTCATTACAGATGGTTGTGAGCCACCATGTGGTTTCTGGGAATTAAACTCAGGACCTCTGGAAGAGCAGCGAATGGTCTTAACCTCTAAGCCATCTCTCCAGTCCTCAAGAAAAGGTTTCTCTGTATATCTCTGGCTGTCCTAGTACTTGCTTTGTAGACCAGGCTGGTTTTGAACTCAGAGATCCACCTATCTCTGCCTCCTGAGTGCTGGGATTAATGGTGTGTGCTACCATGCCCAGCTATAATCGAGATTTTTATTTTATTTTATTTTATTTTTCTACAGTTTTGTCTCTCTGAAAGTCCTTTTTCTTTTCTCCCCTTCTCCCCTTATCTCCCTCCATCCCTTTCCCTACCTCTTCTTTCTCTCCTCCTTGGATCTCACCATACCCTCAGGCTAACCTCACACCAGTCACCCCCTACACACACACACAGCTCCAAGGAGGTAGAAGGGGAGGCACCACCACACTCAACAATCTAAAATGGTCCCACTGACTTCTGGGTAGGCCGCAGATGGAAGGGAGACAAGGATAGGATCTGGGTGAAGGGCACTTATAAAAACAGACATTGCTCTCGCATCTTCCTGATGCAAGACACAGTGGAGGCTCGGGCTAGTGGCGATAGAGACAAAAGGAATAGATATTAGGCTGGGGAGATGGCTCGGTAGGCAAGACTGCTTGCTATGCAAGCATAAGGACCTAAGCTGTAATCCCCAGTGCCCACATAAAAAGCCAGGCATAGCTACCAATGACTGTAACTCTAGCAGTGGGGTCAGAGCCTGAGAGATCCCTGGTCAACCAGCCTAGTCAAAATGGGCGAACGGGAGAGTCAGTGAGAGATTCTCTTTTTCTTTTTCACTCCTTCTCCTCCTTCTCCTTCTACTGAGGTAGAGTCTCACTTTGTAGCCTTGGCTGGCCTTGAACTCATTGTGTAGACCAGGCTGGTCTTGCACTCACAGAGATCTGCCTGCTTCCTCTAAAGTGTTAGGATTAAAAGTGTGCACCACCACGTCCAGGGAGAGTCTCTGATTCAAAGAAAAAACGGTGTAGAGTGATAGAAAAAGATCCTTGAAGACCTCCTCCGGCTTCTGCATGTGCACACTCATCTGCACACACACACACACACACACACACACACACATACACACACTGAAACAAACAAAAGGGTTAGACATATTCAGGAGAGGTTTTACAGGTATGACAAGTATACAGATAGTATAAAATTTACCATCCTAGTCTTTTAAAATTATATCTATCTATTATCCATCTATCTACCTATCTACCTATCTACCTATCTATCTATCTACCTATCTATCTATCTATCTATCTATCTATCTATCTATCTATCTATCTATCTGTCATCTACTTACCTACCTAGCACACGTGTGTGAACATGCATGTACCACAGCATGTAGGTCAGAATCAGTTCTCTTCTTTCATCATGTGGGTCCTGGGTATCAAACTCAGGCAATCAGTGTGGTTGGCAAGTGTCATTGTCAAGTCACCGTCTGAATCATTCAAGGGTATAAATGGGTACTAATAGAGCACATGCACAAAGACTGGGCAGCTGGGCACAGTGGCTCATGCCCGTAGTTCCAGCACTCAAAAGACCAAAGGCAGAGGATCAGGAGCTCAGGGTCAATGTCTATGTAAGTCCTGCCTCACACAAAACAAAACAAAACAATATTCACATCGTTATGTATCCAGCACCATTATCTTTTGAACGCATTTTGCCAAACTGAAGCCCTGTGCCCATTAAACACCTCCCCATCCCCAATCTGTCAGCCTGCCTTCCTGCCTTCCTGCCTTTTCTTCTTGTTTTCATTTGGATTTTCAAGATGGAGTTTCTCTGTGTAGCTCTGGCTGTCCTAGAACTCGCTCTGTAATCCAGAGCTCTGCCTGCCTCTGCCTCCCTCGTGCTGGGATTGGAGGCCTGCGTCACCACTGCTCTGCCCTACTTTCTATCTCTATGGATTTTATGACTTTAGTGACTCTACTAAGTGGAATCATGCTGTGACTTTCCTTTCATAATAACTTATTATGACTGTCAGAATGTCCTCAAGATTCACCCATGTTGTAGCACATACCAGAATTTCTCTCTTTTTAAAGGTTGAATAATATCCCACTGTATGAGTGCAGTACATTTTGGAAGTCAGCTGTGCCCACCACCTAGACCACTACATTTTGCTTAATGGCTCATCTGTTGAAGGATGCTTCTCTTGTTTCTACTTTCTGGCTATGATGAATAACACTGCTATGACTGTACGTTTAGATCATGATTAAGGCTCTGACATATTCATCTGGACGCACACTCACAAATGGACTTGGTGACTCACTGTGTTCTATGATAGTTCTTTCTTTAGTGTATGTATGTTTTATTTTTGAGACGATCTCATTTTGCAGCCCTGCTGACTTGGAACTCACCATGTAGACCTGACTGGGTTCACACTCATAGAGATCCACCTTTCTCTGCACTATACCCCAGGCTGTTTTATTATATTTTAGTTGTGTGTAGTAGGCGTGTGTATATGCGTCTGAATGTGAGTACAGGCGCATGAGGTGTCAAAGGCATCGAATCCCCTGGAGCTGGAGTTACCGGCTCGGGTCCTCTGGAAGAGCAGTGAGTGCTCCTAACCGCTGAGCCATCTCCTGAGCGCCTCTTTTTCTTTAAGGAACTGCCCTGTTATCATAACGGCAGCAGCAGCTTTACAATCCCAGCTACAAGGCACAAGTAGCCATGTTTTAGTAGCACTTGTCATTTCCTGTTGTTACTATTGGTTTTTTAGAAAACAGGAGTGGTGGGGCTGGAGTTTATTCATACAGCCCTCTAACCAACCACTCCCCTTCTTTGCAGCCATCCTTCCCTCTACCCCAAACCTTCCACTCACCTCCCATTTGCTTTTCCATCTAATAAATACATCAAGGCCAGATGCTGTGGGGTGAATAGGGTGTAGGAGCTGCCAGATTAATCTTTGTATCAGGGGAATAATTAAAACACCAATAACCAGGATACATAGAGCCTTCTGCTCTCTGGGCCTCCAAATCTACAGGCTGGCAGTGATAGTCCTTTCCTAAGAAGCATTTTGGGGTGGGGCGCTCCTTTCTTGATTTCTCATCTGCGATATTTGTTGATTTGTGTTTTGTTTCTTATAGCTTAGGCCAGCCTTGAACGTCCTATAGAGCTCAGGCAGGCTCTGATGGCCTCTTTCATAAAGCTTTGTTTTTATTTTTTGTAATTCTGTGGAGACACGTGTGTATGCAGGTGTCCTTAGAGGCCAGGAGTGTTAGATCCCTTGGATCTCAAGTTATAGGTTGTTCTGACCTGCCTGACATGGGTGCCGGGAACTGAACTCAGGACCTTTGGAAGAGAGTGGGCGCTCTCACCCCAGAGCTAGCACAGTATAGTAAGAATTCAACCCCTGGAAATATGCAAAGGTGGGTTTGGGTCATGACACTACACTACCAGCGGCTACTGTAGACAAAGGATTTAACCTTTCTTTCTTCCTTCTTTTTTTTTTTTAATTTTGAGATAAGATTTCTGTCTGTAGTCCTGGCTTCCCTGGAACTCCCTCTGTAGACCAGGCTGGCCTCAAACTCACAGAGATCTGCCTGCCTCTGCCTCTCAAGTGCTGAATTAAATGCAGGACTTAACCTTTTGAGTCACAGCTTCCTTAACTGTCAAAAGGAAGGACCTACTCTGGCTGCTGCCGCCTCAGAGTACGGGTTTAAAGAGATAAAATGGGTTACGGTCTTAGCATGATGCCTGATCCACTGGAAGTTAGCATCAGCAATCCTATCAAGCACTGAGAGCTTCGGTGTGGTGGATGCCTAAGTCACCAGATATGCAAAGGACTTGATGATAGTCTCTGAAGAACTGAGAGTTTGCTAACAAGGTCTTCGGCAGCCTCCAGACAGAAGGCCAGGTGGCACAATAAAGGTATAAAACCAAGCTGAGTCCTGCTCTCACGGAGAGCTGTCCAAGGCAGGTGTGGTGGCACAGGCTGATAATTCTGGCACTTGGGATACAGACGCAGGAGGTTCAAGGCTTCAAGGTCATTCTCTGCTATATGGCAGCTCTGAGGTTAGCCTGTGCTAAATGAGACTCTGTTTTAGAGAGAGAGAGAGAGAGAGAGAGAGAGAGAGAGAGAGAGAGAGAGAATTGTCTAGAGTCAAGTATGATGATTCAAATCTGAAATAAAGCAAGAGGATCACCATAAATTAAAGGCTATCCTTTAAATTGGTAAGTTCTGGGCTATAAAAAGAGACACAAGAAATGAGGTTCAGAAGGCCAGAAACCTTTGTTCTCTGAATGATTGCTTGAATGTTTTCTCTGGGACCTTATATTTGGAATGAGTTTGCCTACCAGACTGTTGGTTACATAATTGCTTGGGCACCCAAATCAAGGGGAAAGGTGAGGTTTTGAAATGCTGTAGCTCAGGGAGTCCGGCTATCACCTTGAGGAGACTGAGAATAGGGAATGGGCTCACATGCTTCCTGCAGTACTTCACACTCCTGTTATCCACAGAAGCTTTGGCTTCAAATAGCACAGTGAGCTAGCAGAGCTGTGGTGTGCCTGGAAAGCGAGGCCAGAACCTTTCAGCCCACACCTGGAGCAAACACTCAGGGCTCCGTCCTTGGAGCCAGAATGGGCTGGGAGACGAGCGGGGAAAGGTGAGTGGCAATGGCCAGGAAGGTGCTAAAGGTGACCACCAAGAGGAAGTCAGGTCTGCAACCCAATTCTCAGAGCCCCACTCTGTCCTTTCGGGTTTATTGACCTTTGTTTTCGGTCCTAGGTCTTGAACCAGGACTTTGTGCGTGGCAGGCAGTGCCCACCACGTGCTATAATCCTAGCCTTTTCATTTTTGTTTTGAGAAAATATCTTTTTTTTTTTGCCAAGATGGCCTCAAACTTTAAAAAATATTTTGTCATTTTTAAATTTATGTCTCTATGCTCTGTCTCTGGTGTGTGTGTGTGTGTGTGTGTGTGTGTGTGTGTGTGTGTGAAGTCATGCTTTAGGAATCCAGAAGAGGGTGTTGAGGAGCTTGTGAGTTGTCATGTGGGCCCTGGGAGCTCAACTCCCCATTCTCTGAAAGAGTAGCAGCAAGTGCTCTTGACCACTGGGCTTTTTCTCCGGACACAGGCCTCAGATATGACCTGGAACTCGACATGCAGATGAAAGTGGTCTTGAACTCACAGAGGCCAGTTTGCCTCTGCCTCTGCCTCAGGAGTACTGGGATCAAAGGCATATGCCACTATGCCCGGCTTTCCTTTGGTCTTCTTTCCTCTACTTTCTGATTATTGAGATTACGGATGTGCTAACACGGGCTCTTTAGAGTAGACCGTTATGAGAGTGAAGGCTACTCCTTTGTGCCAGGTTTCATTCTAAGCACTCCACGGGCATCAGATAACTCGTTTATCCATAACTCACAGTATATGGATAAGATGGCTATAAATTATTAGCCCCATTCAGATGAGGAAGCTGAGGCCCACCCATGCAGCAGGGTTTGAATGCATGTGTTTTTCTTCTCTGTGTCACAGTCTCCTAGAGGTGGGTCCTGCTGCCTAACTCAAAAGATTCACACAGGAACAAGGTCTTAGTAACGACCTCTTAAGTCGGAAATTACCTCTTAAGAGGGTCAGAAAAAAAAATTCTAGGGTCACAGCACAGCAGCACTGGCCTGGATGAGAAATGGCCAGGTTTGTAATCCTGAACCCCAGAAGGATAAGTCTGAATGGTCACAGTTCAGACTCAGCCTGGGTGACACCCTGTCTCAAAAACAAAACAAAACAAAACAAAAACAAACAAAAACAAGAAGGATGGGTGAAATTGCTCAGCAGGTAAAGGCACTCACTGCTCCCAACTTGAGTTTGATTCTTGGGACCCCTGTGGTGGAAGGAGGGAGCCAACTCCTGGAAGCTGTCCTCTGACCTCCACACAGGTACAACGTATTTGCCCCCCAAATAAATAATGCAATTAAAAAAAGAGTCCTGTGATACCTAGTACATAGCTGGAAAGCATGTCATTGTTTAGGGGATGTGTGAATAAGGATGTATTTGTGGGAGAGAAGAAGAAGATGAAGGCATGCTTATGCACATGTCCTGGCTATTGGTGGACTCGCCCTGGTCCGGCACCTTCCACACTCCTTCTTCAGGTCACAGAAGGAAATCCCTCTCTTCACACCATGTTCTCATTTTCTTCTTTCTTCTTCTTAAATTTATTTTTTATATATGTATGTGAACGTGCGACAGCATGTATGTAGAAGTCTGAGGACAGCTTCCAGGAGCTGGCTAGTACACACTGCTCCAGGCACCAGACACCCACAGGGGCTTTCTGGGGAAATCTGTTCCTTCAGTCTCCCAGGAACCTGGGTGTGGCTACCCCAGGCTGTGGCTTTACAGAAGCAGCGCCCATAGGTTTGGGCAAACTCTAGCTGTGAGAAATGTCAGCTCTGTGACTTTGCAGTCATACTCTGATCATGTGACAAGGACCAATGCTTGTGACTTTAGGTAGTCAGGAGTCTGGAAGGTCACAGAGGAAGGGAAAGGAGTTGGCTTTTCCAACGCCTGCTCTAGGTCTAGAAGCCCTTGTGAATGTGAGCTCATTTGTATTTTCCCAATAACAATGTCACCTATTTTATAGGTGGCTCCATTGAGGCCAGAGAGTCCAAGGCATGTGCTGAGGTCACACAACCAATACATAGCAAAGCCAGGATTCAGCTTAGGCTCAGAATAAGCCTGTGCGTCCCTGGGTCCAGTCCCAGGACAGAATGGCTGCTGAGAACAACACCAGGCATGACTGGAGACCCAGGACCAGGCTCCACCGCTGTTGAGGACTTTAATCTTGGCATGTTCTAGGAAACCGCTCTAAGCCGGAGTCCTTGCTATAAAGTAACAGTGTAGCACCTGAAATTCTAGGAGCTGATTAATGTAAACGTTTGGCTCAGTCTCAATGGTTGTTTTGTGTTATTGTGTCCTGCCCTGGCACCCTGGCTCACCCCTCCTCCCTGGCTGTCCCCGCAGATCATTACTGGGATTTCCCCACACACCATGTACACAGCGAATTCGAGAGCTTCCCTGAGAATCACTTCACGGAGCTGCAGAGTGTGCAGGCCCCGCAGCTGCAGCAGCTCTACCGTCACATGGAGCTGGAGCAGATGCATGTCCTCGATACCCCCATGGCGCCACCCCATGCCAGCCTCAGCCACCAGGTGCGTGCTGACCTCCAGGCCTGTGGTGAGGTATGGAAGCGTAGCAGGAAGCGGACACAGGCTCTTACTCAACGCGGCTTCCTGCTCCCCAGAGCCAACGGCAGCTGGTACCCCAACGGCTCTGCTGACCTCCTGATTGACCTTATGAACCCACATCTTTATCTCACAGAAGATGGACAGACCTCATTGACCCCCTAGCCTCAGCCATTCTTTCCCACCCATCCCTGTTTGTGGGCCCGAGTCACTGAATCACTGGATCAGCCTCTGCAGATCCCATGGCTCCTCACTGATCTTTGTGACTGACCCTTCTCTGCTCCTGGGACCCTGACCCCAACCAGTGGCCTCTGCCACCCTTCACTGCCCTCCACTGCCCTCTCATTAGCTCATCATCCCCTTATTAAGTCCCACTCACATTTTTTTTCCTCTTCGAGACAGGGTTTCTCTGTGTAACAGCCCTGGCTGTCCTGGAACTCACTCTGTAGACCAGGCTGGCTTTGAACTCACAGAGATCTGCCTGCCTCTGCCTCCTGAGTTCTGGGATTAAAGGCATGGAGCTCCACCGCCCGGCCCCATTCACTTTCTTAAAACCAAGTCACTGCTCCCTGCACATCCCCTCCATTCCTAGTTCATTGCCAAGCTAGATGGCCCCTTGCCATACCAGAGGCCGCATTGGGAAGGGTGGTAGGCTCAGTAACTAGAAACCATTGCACCATGACCACATCCCTGACCGCTAGTGTTCCCTTCTCAGTCTTCCTGGCCCTGCTGGCCGCTCTCCCACACTCCCGCTCTCACCCAGTCGACCCCTGTTGCAGCCCTGGGCTACCCCTTATTGACTTCTGCCCCTTCCTTCCTTCCTTCCCTTTGCAGGTTTCCTACGTGCCCCGGATGTGCTTCCCTTACCAGTCCTTGTCCCCAGCCCGCCAGCAGAGCTCAGATGAGGAGGAGGGTGAGAGGCAGAGCCCCCCATTGGAGGTGTCCGATGGGGAGGCTGATGGCTTGGAACCTGGGCCTGGTCTTCTGCATGGGGAGACAGGTAGGATCTGTCTCCTGATCCAGCCGATCCTAGCTGCATTTACAACCCTTGCAAATCCCAGCCAAGGCCAACTGGCCCAGTAGCTGTGTCTCAGAGCTGAGTATGAGTGTGTGATTCTCCACTGTGTAAGACTCTCAGTCTGTGTTGTGAGTAAACAGTCATCTCCTGAAGTGTGTGAAGGTCTGTGTGTGTGTGAAGGTATATGAGTGTGTGAAGAGAGACTATGTGTGTGTATGTGAAGGCCTGATGTGAGTGTTGGATTTGTGAGCATGTGACTGTGACGGTCTGAGTGTGTGACTACTTGTGTGTATGTGAGGGCCTATGATTGTGTGAAGGTCTGTGGGTGTGTATAAGGTGCTGTGAGTGTGTGAAGGCTTGTGTGTGTGAGGGGGCCCTATGAGCGTGTGATGGACTGTGAGTGTGTGAAGGCTTGTGTGTGTGAGGGGGCCCTATGAGCGTGTGATGGACTGTGAGTGTGTGAAGGCTTGTGTGTGTGAGGGGGCCCTATGAGCGTGTGATGGACTGTGAGTGTGTGAGATATCGTGTGTGACTGTTTGTGAATGTGTGAGTGCCTGTATGTGAGGGCGTGAGGATAGGCATGTGGATGTGTGAGAGTAGATGTAGATATATATGGATGGATACATTGACGTGTAGGTACCACGACTTGTAGGGTACGTGTGTGTTTGCACCTACCACAGTCAGGAGCAACTGCTGGGAGGGTTCCCGTCCGCACCCCGCCTGAGTGTCCCTCTCCCACAGGCAGCAAGAAGAAGATTCGCCTGTACCAGTTCCTGCTCGACTTGCTGCGCAGCGGCGACATGAAGGACAGCATCTGGTGGGTGGACAAGGACAAGGGCACCTTCCAGTTCTCATCCAAGCACAAGGAGGCGCTGGCGCACCGCTGGGGCATCCAGAAGGGCAACCGCAAGAAGATGACCTACCAGAAGATGGCGCGCGCGCTGCGCAACTACGGCAAGACCGGCGAAGTGAAGAAAGTCAAGAAGAAGCTCACCTACCAGTTCAGCGGCGAGGTGCTAGGCCGCGGAGGCCTGGCTGAGCGGCGCCTCCCGCCGCACTGATCGCCCGCAGAGCCCGCCAGGCCCCCGGCCCCCGCCGGCCACAGCATTAACCCCTCGCCGGGCCCGGACACAGGGAGGACATTCCCAGGGCCGAGGCAGGACTAGGGGCCCGGCCTCGCCCTCCCACGCCCGGCCTGGCCCGTCCCGCCCCGCTTCGCCTCCCACCAGGACTCTAGCCCGGCCCAATGGCCGCCTGGGCCTCGGACCCCACCCGAGGGTCAGCCTGGCTTAATGGCCACGGTGCTTCCTTGGGAGTCTGGCGTCGGTACATCTTTGTATATTGAATGCTCTTTTTAAGGCTCTTCCTCTCCCTACCTCCCCCACCCACTAGCCTACCAAAGACAAGTAAAATTATTCTCAGCTATTCTCCCAGCGCAGAGTCTCATTCAAGAGTTTGTGTGTGCCGGGTGCAGGGTGTGCTCCCTGTGCACTTGTCCAGAGGACTTGTATCCAAAGCTGGACCCCGGAGACATAGTGACCATGGACGCATATAGGAAAACAAGTCCTGGGCTGTTAATCAGGGGCAGGGATCATATTGAAAGACCCTCTGTGCCAGGGAGGCTTAAGTCTTAGTGATCTGAGTGAGCCGTGATCCGAAAGTGCTGGCCGTTGAGCTTCTGTCAGCTCTAGGGTGAGGAAACTAACATCCCCCCCCCTCCACACACACTTTTTGTTCTTGTTTGAGACAGAGTTTCTGTGAAATAGTCCTGATTGTCCTGGTCTTAAACTCACAGAGATCCCCCGTGAGTTCGAGGCCAGCCTATTCTACAAGAGCTAGTTCCAGGACAGGCTCCAAAGCTACAGAGAAACCCTGTCTCGGAAAAAAAAAACATAACAAACAAATAAAAAAACAAAAACAAAAGCAAAACAAACAAAAACAAAAGCAAAACAAACAAACAAAAACTGAGACTTCACTGGTGAAACCTTGGAGTCCCACACTTAGCTTCAAGGCCCTTTGCTCCCTGGGGCAGCAGATAAGGGCTCTTATCTGTAAGCATCTTGCTCCAGTCTGGTGGTGCAGGCAAAAGTGGTGACAGACAGGGAGTGAGAAATTTTCCCAAAGCACTCTGCACACCTCAAGAAACACTGACCCGAGGGATTTGACGCCTGCACCCCTCCTGGAAATGTGGGTTCCTCCACATGATGCTCCCTAATCATACGAAGAGCCTTAAGAGACGACTAAGAATACGAGCTAAGGTTAGCCCAGTGGTAGAGCAGTGAGGTGTTTGTTGTTTGTTTTTCGAGACAGGGTTTCTCTGTGTAGCCCCAGCTGCCCTGGAACTAGCTCTTGTAGATCAGGGTCAGGCTGGCCTTGACCTCTCAGAGATCCTCCTGCATTTGCCTCCTGAGTGTGGGGATTGAAGGCGTGCACCACCACCACTCAGCCAACAGAGCAGTGTGTGTATATATGCATATATTTAATATTTCAATTCTTTTATTTTGTGTGTATGTATGTATGTGCATGTGTGCACACGCACCACATCATGCATGTGGAGGTCAGAAGACGACTTGCCGGGGTCAGTTCTCTCCTTCCACTAGTGGATCCCGGAGACGGAACTCATCCGGCTTGGCAACAGATACCTTTATTTGAGCCTCTTGTTGGAGGCTCTTAAGCAAGGGTTTTTTTTTTTAATTTATTTAACTTTATTTTATGTGCATTGGTTTGAAGGTTTCAGATTCCCTGGGACTGGAGTTACAGACAGTTGTGAGCTGCCATGTGGTTCCTGGGAATTGAACCTGGATCCTCTGGAAGAGCAGCCAGAGCTCTTAACCACTGAGCCATCTCTCCAGCTCCCAAGTATCATTTTTTTAAAACCATTTTTTTAGATTTTAAAAAATGTATATGTCTGTTTTGCCTGTATTTATGTATGTGTAGCACATGTGTTCCTGGTGCCTACAGAGTTTAGGAGAAGGGATAAGGTCCCCCTGGAGTTGGGGGTCACAGATGGTTGTGAGTGAGGCACCATGTGGGTACTGGGAATGGAATCTGAATTCTCTGCAAGAGCAAGTGCTTTTAACCACAGAGCTATCACATCAGTTCTCCAGAAGACTCAGATAGGCATAGCAGTGTATTCCTGGAATAGCAGCACTTAGCAGGTTGATGCAGGAGGATTGTCATGAGACCAACCTAGATTACTAGTAATAGCTTCAACACACACACACACACACACACACACACACACACACAACTTAAGAGTAGATGGTGTGGCTTTAAAGTAACTAAAATTGAGTGAAAATCATGGCTGGTAAGTTTCTGTTATATGGAAAACACTTATGTATGGCCTCTCTCCTTTCCAATGGTAAACAATCTATTCTACTAATGTTCCTTGATAGGGGTCCCCGTAATTTACTTTTCTGTAACACCCAATGAACCTGAAGTGATTGAGGGTTCAGTTGCAGGACAAGAACAGTGGGAATGGGGTGGAAGATGGGGGTGGGATTCAGAATATTCTGGCATTAATCTTTAGTTAGTCCTTGTGACTTTAGTAAGAGCTAGCTTTGCTTCTGTCTTCTACTTTGGAGTACTTTTAGAGATTCCCTTCCCTGCCCTCACCTGTAGGTTCGTCTAGCACTTCCCTTATGGTGATAGTAACTCCCAGCATTGGCTCCTCCCTGCCTGACCCTAGCCTAAGCCCACCCAGCATTCCAAGGTCCAAGGTCCAAGGCCCCTGCCCCTTGTGGTGCAGCAATGTCCATCAAGGCTCTGCTAATCAAAAGAACAGTAGCACCAAGCCCTGGACACTCTAGCCATGGGTGTCACAGGCAAGAGCACCTCTACAGTGTAGTTTTCTGCTGGATGGATACACAGACAAAGGCGAGGTTACTCCTGAGGTCCACAGCAGGTTGGAGGGGCAGAAGCCATCCAATCATGCTGGGAGAGGGGGAGGGGAGCCAGAGGACCAAGTGGCTCTATCTTCTCCGTGGAGGTACTTCAGCTGGATGGAATTTGTCTATATTTAGCAGGTGACTGGCAGGAGTCAGATAAGCGGGGATGGGGAGGGGGATGGCGTTCATAAATAGTGAGACCACAGGGCACTGTTCAGCTCCTCCTTGGGTGACTTTACCTGCCTGGTGCCTGGTGTGACCGTTCTCAAGATGCCTGAGCCAGGGAAGAAAACAGGTAGCTGCATGCACGGGTTGAGTCTGAATCTGGGGCGGTGGATGTGCACAGCTTGGGGACAGGGCTAGGATAATGTGAATGGGGCCTCTAGGTTCCAGGAAGACACAGAATAATCTTCTTTGGTCTGTCTATTTCTCAGTTTCTTTCCCCTTCCCACCTGTGCCAGAGCCACTGAAAGAAGTACCCAGGTCAACACCCATTCCATCTTGACCTGTTTCTTCTTCAGCCAGGGTCCTCACTTCAGGGAGCCCAAATTCAGGCTACACTGAGCCCCTGAGCACCTCCTGGTCTCACGTACAGTGTGCGGGGTAGTGACCCTTTTCACCTTTCTGTGTCTGCCACCTGCGCCGGAACCCCTAGGGTATGCAGACCATGCCCGGCTAGATGTGGAGGACTTTTCCTCTTCTCTGGAGAAGAACAGACAAAGAACAGAGAAACTGTAATTCAGGGCCTGGCCTGGCCAGGCCTGTGCCCTTGCAGAGGTCACTGGGGCAGGGCAGGGATCCAACCCCAGCCCCCCCACCCACTCCCAGGCTAGCATTATCTCAGTTGTTCATTCTTAGTCTGAAGCCCTCAGAGGACAAATTTAGCTATATTCCAAGTAGGCAGAGTGCATGGGTGGGGGTGGCCTCCTGGTGGGAGTGGAGCTGGACTTACCCCGAATGTTCCTAGACAGGAGGGAGAGGATCCAAGGTAGGAGTGTCCTGTGTGGTGATTAGGACAGCAGACTTGACTCTTTCATCTATAATCTTTTATCACTTAACCTGAGCCATAAATATGGCTGCACCTACTCCGTAGAACTTTTGAGCACTAATGAGAGATTTGGAGTGTACTTACCCCAGTCTCTTTAAAGGAGAGTGGCAGGGATGGGCACCAGGGAGCCCAGTCCCCAGAGGGTGGCAGGGGTGGGTATCAGGGAGCCCGGTCCCCGCAGGGTGGCAGGGGTGGGCACCAGGGAGCCCGGTCCCCGCAGGGTGGCAGGGGTGGGCACCAGGGAGCCCGGTCCCCGCAGGGTGGCAGGGGTGGGCACCAGGGAGCCCGGTCCCCGCAGGGTGGCAGGGGTGGGCACCAGGGAGCCCGGTCCCCGCAGGGTGGCAGGGGTGGGCACCAGGGAGCCCGGTCCCCGCAGGGTGGCAGGGGTGGGCACCAGGGAGCCCGGTCCCCGCAGGGTGCAGGGATGGGGCACCAGGGAGCCCAGTCCCGCAGTTTCCATCTGGCTCTTCAGTGTCAGCCTTCAACAAGAAGCCACGGTCGGTGGAGGTGACAACAGGCAGCGCTGCCGTGTTCGAGGCTGAGACAGAGCGCGCAGGCGTGAAAGTGCGGTGGCAGCGGGAAGGCAGTGACATCGGTGCCGGTGACAAGTACGGTTTGGCGACAGAGGGCAAGCGGCACACACTGACAGTACGAGATGTGTGCCCTGCAGACCAGGGTTCCTACGCGGTCATCGCAGGCTCCTCGAAGGTCAAATTTGACCTCAAGGTCACAGAGGCAGGTAAGGGCTTGCTGACCTTCTTCCCAAGGCCTGAGCTTCAGTTGTAGCCCTGAGCAGGGAATGGACGTTGGGTGCTCGTCTTTGCCCTGGTGATGCTATAAGTCAAAAATGCCCATTCCCACTTCTGCACCAAGATCTCGCTCCACATTAGAGGTGGCTGCAGCCTTTTCTGAATTGTGGAGGTGGGGAAACATAAAGGTGACCTAAGCCCTCTCCTACACAGACCCACAGTGAGGTCACACCTAGATAAGGACTCTAAGGAATCCTAAGGGCTTGGGGGTGGGGGTTGGGTCAAGGCCAGAGCCTGGAAGAGGACAGCAGATGGACCTCGGAGCTGTTCAGAGCAGAAATCCTGGACATGGAACAGGTGGGCTGTGAGGGCGAGAACAGGAGATGCAGGCCAGCGCCTCTCCTTGGCACGAGCCCAGTGGCTGAAGGTGACTGTGACTGCGCACATGAGATGCATCTTAGGTACAGGCGGACCCAGGTCTGAAGTCTGAGAGGGTGTGTGTGGTGTCTCTGGTTAGAAACTGTGTCATGCGAGAAGACAGAGCCTGCAGTTGCTCCCACCCCTGAGGAGGCCCCTGGAGCCCCCAGAGAAGTCCCAGCTCCAGTCACTGAGTTGGAAGAAAACGTTCCAAGTCCTGAAGGTGAAGGGGCTGGGCGATGTGGGACAAGCCAATGGGAGGACAGTGTCCCAGGACAGGTCTCAAAAGTCTTTTTTCTCAGGGTCAGCCCCAGGGAGTCAGGGAGCCCCCGATGACCCTATCGGCCTTTTTCTGGCACGGCCCCAGGATGGCGAGGTGACTGTGGGTGAGTGGGAGTTTCTGTGCTCAGGGGTGTTATGGGAAGTAAGCTCCAGAGTACCCCAGGTTCAGTCCATCGTCCCTCTCCTACAGGGGGCAGCATTGTCTTCTCGGCCCGCGTGGCTGGGGCCAGCCTCCTGAAACCACCAATGGTCAAGTGGTTCAAGGGCAAGTGGGTGGACCTGAGCAGCAAGGTGGGCCAGCACCTACAGCTTCACGACAGCTACGACCGGGCCAGCAAGGTGGGACACCTGGTCAGGGGCACAGGGCAGAGCGGGATGCTCAGCTGAACCAGGTGTACACTGCACAAGATGCCTGAGTCAGCCATCTCCTTGGCATTTCACGGTCATGTGCCTGCGAGTGCCAGTGATGGGTCTTGAGAGGTGGATCCTCTCTGTAAATCACACAGTATGAGCTCTGTATGTGTGAACCCTGACTTCCTTCGTCTCCTGCCCACAGGTCTACCTGTTTGAGCTTCACATCACAGACGCTCAGGCAACTTCTGCGGGGGGCTACCGCTGCGAGGTGTCCACCAAGGACAAGTTTGACAGCTGCAACTTTAACCTCACTGTCCATGGTGAGAGACTTGGTGTCTGACCTGGTCCTGTGGTCTCCGCGGGCGCTTAGTCCCCAGCATTAAAGAGGGTGACCAAGCCGGGCGGTGGTGGCGCACACCTTTAATCCCAGCACTTGGGAGGCAGAGGCACGTGAATCTCTGTGAGTTCGAGGCCAGCCTGGTCTACAGATTGAGTTCTAGGACAGGCACCAAAGCTACAGAGAAACCTTGTCTCGAAAAACCAAAAACAAAACAAAACAAAAAAACCCAATAAATAAATAAAGAGGGTGACCAGCTGTGGCTAGATAGCCAGACTGACCACACATCCAGCGCCGATCACCCAGGGTGTGAAAGAAATCCATGGTTGCTGGCAGTGGTAGTGCACACATTTAATCCCAGCACTCGGGAGGCAGAGGCAGGCAGATCTCTGTGAGTTCGAGGCCAGCCTGGTCTACAAGAACTAGTTCCAGGACAGGCTCCAAAGCCACAGAGAAACCTTGTCTCAAAAAACAAAACAAAACAAAATCCATGCTTTCAGGGTCTTTCAGGGTCATGGGAGGCTTAGACGAAAATGAAGGGTGGGCTCTGCTTCAATTGCTTGTGTCCCTGACACAGTTGAATGTGAACTGGGAGGTGAATGGAAAGCTGCCTACCATAGAGGTTGGGATGACAAACTGCCTCACCTCTCTGGACACGGACCCTGGGACAAGTTGAGAAGGTGGAGTCCCGTGGTCCCCTCTGAGCAACACCATCACTTCATTCTCTTTGTATATAGAGGCTATGGGTTCTGGAGACTTGGACCTCAGATCAGCTTTCCGCCGCACGTGAGCGCCTCTCCTTCCTCGGGACTTGGGGGAGGCCAGTGGGAGAGGCCGAGGCCACTCGAGGTTTGGGATAGGGATATATGGGGTCAGAGCTGTGAAGGGCAGGCAAACTGGGTCATTGCAGACACTGTCTAACCCACAGGAGCCTGGCCGGAACAGGTCGGCGAACCAGGTACCCTCTCCTGTCCTTCTCTGTCCCATCCACAGACCCCAGGTGTATCTGAGATGGGTGGGAGCCCTACTGGGCTGTGTCCCTTCCTCCTACTCCACCCCTTCTAGTTCCCTCTAAGCCCCTTCGAGTTCCCCGGAAGCCTCATGGTGTCTCCTTTCCACAGTGACAGCCATGAAGATGTGGGGACTCTGGACTTTAGCTCCTTGCTGAAGAAGAGGTGAGTCCTTGGGTCACGTCTTCTAGGGCAGGGAGTAAGACATGACCTTGAGGTTTCCCAGCTGTGTGGCTCTGAACAAACCACCTCTCTGAGCTGATTTCCTTGTTAAATGGGAGAATCCCAGGGTGGAAAGGAGTCTTGTCCTGACACCCATCCTCGGTGTACCCACCAAGGCCCCATAGAGCATCTCCAATAGATCATTTCTGTAGACTCAGGACCTAGCCAAGCCCCTTGACCTCGTTTCTTTTTCTGTCCTACCTTTCCCTCTCTCCCCATCCACCCCACATGGCTGCTGCTGCTGTTCCTGCCCAGAGAGTAAGCAATGGGTTTGGGAGCCTCTGGGGCGAGAGAACATTGGTTTTGGGGCTGTGTGCCCTTTCTTCTGGGGTTTGGTGAAACACATGCCTCAGGGTGGCCCCCATACTCTATCGGATATTAAGAAGAACAGGAGACCTGCTCTGAAAAGTAGCGGCACAGTATTTGGAAGAGGGAGGAAGTGGAGGCCCTGGGAAGGACCCCAGTCTTGGCAGGGAGGGGCCCAGACTTCTAATGTGTCCTTATCCTTTCTTCCTCATTGGGAGCAGCAGTTTCCGGAGGTGAGTGCCGGGGAACCTCAGAACCCGCCCTAGTTCAACCCCTAAAAACTCCTAGGCCTGTAGACTGGAAGGAAGGGATTAAAAAGAAGGGAGAAGAAGGGAAGAGAAAGGAAGGGAGAGGAGAGGGGAGGGAATAGGGCAGAGGCAGGCCCTCATCCTGTGCCCAGGAACCCCCACCCCAGGAAGGGACAAGAGGGACTGCCTTAAGCTTCCCAGTGGCCTATGGGGCACAGGGACTCAAAACTGGAGGCACCCGTTGAAGAGGACGTGTGGGAGATCCTGAGACAGGCGCCACCATCAGAATATGAGCGCATCGCCTTCCAGCACGGAGTCACGGATCTGCGAGGCATGCTGAGGAGGCTCAAGGGCATGAAGCAGGATGAAAGGAAGAGCACAGGTGAGCCCTTCCCACACCTGGGAATGGAGACTGGGCCCACACCAGAGCCTGCAGGCTGGGCAGATGGAGCCCTTTGGGGTAAGACAGTACTGGCAGTAAAAAGAGCGAATTAACACGTAAGCAATGTTTTACACAATTACCTAATTTAATTCTCCCAATATTATCTCTGTATAATAATACAGAGAATATTATCAGTTCACTTTGACAAGTAAGGAAACTGAGGCACAGAGACTAAGGGATAGCCCAAAGCTCCAGAGCACTGGGCACCGTGTTCCTTCGCAGCTGTCTCCAGGCTCAGCCTGAGCGGCTCAGTCCTTCAGCTGTAGCTCTGCTTTTTACCAACATGGCTGCAAGGGGAAGCATTTGTGAGGTGGCCCTGGGCTCTGGACTTCTTACCACAGATCAGTGGAGCTAGTGACTGGAGGGCACTCACTCCATCTCCCTAAACTTAGGGCAGTGGCCTGGAGGACTGAGCAGCACTAAGGAGGGAAGTTGTTAGGGACGCCAAAATGAGGCTTGGGGTTAGGGAGAGGAAGAGAGGGCCATGGGTCACATTTCCAGTTCTCACGATCTTGCTGGATGCCTCTGACCCTGCCCAAGAGCTGACCAGTTAGAAACAACCTCAAGGAAGGCAGGGAAGAGGCAGACAAAGGAATGAACAGACACGGTCATCACAAAAACCCAGAGGAATATACAGCAGGGTGGAGAAGGTGTGGGCAGCTGCTATGGTGGCTGTGGCTGCTGCCTGGGGAAACGTGTCGGCACTGGGGGCAGCTGGGCTGAGGTGTGCTGTTCAGTCTTTCAGAAGAAGCTGGAGCCTGCTTACCAGGTAAACAAAGGCCACAAGATCCGGCTTACTGTGGAACTGGCTGATCCGGATGCTGAGGTCAAGTGGCTGAAGAATGGACAGGAGATCCAGATGAGCGGCAGGTGTGGTGGGGGCAGGCGGGGTCCTGGGACCTGAGGTTAGGGAGAGCTGCAGTGCCCCACCTCCCTGACTCTGGTTCCTGGTCCTCATTTGTATCTTCTGCCATTCCCTCCCCACCCTCAGGGTCTAATCCTCTCTCTTTCTCTTCCTTCTATGTATCACTTCCTTCTATGTGGAACCCTGCAACGGCCCCTTCTCTTCCATAGCAAGTAAGTCTCTCCTTGACAACTTGAAGCAGGCGTAGGGTTTGTGAAGGGCACCAAGCCCAGGAGGGATAGCCATGGCCCTCCTGATACGCCTCTGTGCCCTGCCCAGGTACATCTTCGAGTCCATTGGTACCAAGCGTACCCTGATCATCAGCCAATGCTCCCTGGCAGATGATGCAGCCTACCAATGTGTAGTGGGGGGCGAGAAATGCGGCACAGAGCTCTTTGTCAAAGGTGGGCGCGGGACCAGGGTATCCTGGGAGGAAAAGAGGCCACAGGGAAGCAGCCCTCACGGTGTTCTTCCCTGGACAGAGCCCCCGGTACTCATCACACGGTCCCTGGAGGACCAGCTGGTGATGGTGGGACAGCGTGTGGAGTTTGAGTGTGAGGTATCAGAAGAAGGGGCCCAAGTCAAATGGTGAGTGCAGGAGTGTAGGGGTGTGAGGCAGGGCTGGGGGATGGGGACACCCATGTACCATGTCTGACCAGGCTGAAGGATGGGGTGGAGCTCACTCGTGAGGAGACCTTCAAATACCGGTTCAAGAAGGATGGGCAGAAACACCACCTGATCATCAACGAAGCAACACTGGAGGATGCGGGACACTACGCAGTACGCACAAGCGGAGGCCAGGCACTGGCTGAGCTCATTGTGCAAGGTGAGGGTACCAGCCCAAGCCTCACTGGCCACATGGAGGAAACAGGCTTTGGGCCAGTTTTTAGTACCCTGAGTCCCATCTTCTCATCTGTAAAATGGCTGTGCTGAAGTAAGCACTGCAGAGTGTTGGCGTGGGGTGGGGGTCAGGTGAGCCTGCTCAGTGTCACCCCTGAACCCAGTTTAGGTACACATGTCTGTTACACAAATGCACATGCCTGGCCAGACACCTGTACCCCCGCCACTGCCTGCAAGCCCACACGTCCTCACAAAGGTCCACACTGCTGCATTCTTCCTTAGCTCATAGGCTCTATCTATCCCCCAGAGAAGAAGCTGGAGGTATACCAAAGCATCGCTGATCTGGCAGTGGGTGCCAAGGACCAGGCTGTGTTTAAGTGTGAGGTTTCAGATGAGAACGTGCGTGGTGTGTGGCTGAAGAACGGGAAGGAGCTGGTGCCTGACAGCCGCATAAAGGTGTCCCATATAGGGCGGTGAGTGAAAAAGAGAGAGGCAGGCAATTCATGATGGAGAGAGAGAGACAGAGAGACAGAGACAGAGAGAGACAGAGAGAGACAGAAGATGGCTGGAGAGATGGCTCAGAGGCTAAGAAAGAGCACTGGCTGCTCTTCCAGAGGTCCTGAGTTCAATTCCCAGCAACCACATACTGGTTACACAACCGTCTGTAATGAGATCTGGTGCCCTCTTCTGGCCTGAAGGGATACATGCCGACAGAACACTGTATACATAATAAATAAATCATAAAAAAAAGAAGAGAGTAGGAAGACAAAATTGCAGAGGACAGACATGTGAGGAAAGCCCAGAGAGCGAGCCTCTGTAAGACAAGAGGGCAGCAGTACGGGAGAAAGAGTGTGGGACACACAGGGTCAGGTGCCCTGCCATTTCCCCACCTGGGACCAGAGGCAGGAGGCCTCCGGGGGCCGCTCACAAAGATGATCCAGATCAGCATTTGCCTGTCTCCAAGGGCCCTGCCATAGGGATGCCCCAGTGCAGGCATCTCTTCTGCACTGCTGACCACTGTTGACCTCAGAGAACACGGGACGGAGCTGGAAAGCATGAAGCTAGAGGGAGAAACCACATTTTAAATATCAGGACATGAAGGAGCCAGGGTAAGGCACAGAGAGGTCAGGACTGTGTGACACAATAGGGATCCTTTGTGTTCCCACTGCCTTCAGGGTCCACAAACTGACCATCGACGACGTCACACCTGCTGACGAGGCTGACTACAGTTTCGTGCCTGAAGGATTTGCCTGCAACCTGTCTGCCAAGCTCCACTTCATGGGTGAGGTGAACTAGCTGTGTGTGTGTGTGTGTGTGTGTGTGTGTGTGTGTGTGTGCATGTGTGTGCACGTGTGCCTGCAGCCTGTCTGCCAAGCTCCACTTCATGGGTGAACTAGCCGTGTGTGTGTGTGTGTGTGTGTGTGTGTGTGTGTGTGTGTGCATGTGTGTGCACGTGTACCTGCAGCCTGTCTGCCAAGCTCCACTTCATGGGTGAACTAGCCGTGTGTGTGTGCACGCACACATGTGCATGGATGAGCATACACAGCTGGGGCAAGGCCAGGATGCCCTGTGGCTGGGCCCTTCCTTTCTCTTAGTGTTCCTTGCTTTTCTTCTCTTTCAGAGGTCAAGATTGACTTTGTGCCCAGGCAGGGTGAGTCTTGGGACCCTTCTGTGCCACCCCAGCTTTGTCTCCTTCCCCACATCCCACCTCAACCCAAACCCCTTCCACTTCACAGCCAGAGATGACAAGGACCTTGGAATAGGGAACCATGTCTAGGTTTCTACTGCTGTGACCAGAAGCTGGTGGGAGGAGGACAGGGTTTATTCAGCATACACTTCCACATCGTAGCCCATCCTTGGAGGGAGTCAGGGCCGGAACTCAAACAGAGTAGGAAACTGGAGGCAGGAGCTGATGCAGAGACTTTGGGGGTGTTACTTACTTGCTTGTTCCTCATGGTTTGCTCAGCCTGATTCTTTATAGAACCCAGTACCTCCAGCCCAGGGAATGGCACCACCCATAATGGGCTGGGCCTGCCCCCATCAATCACTAAGAAAATGCCCTCTGGGGTGGCCCTCATCCTCACCGTATGGAGGCGTTTTTTCTCAGTAGAGGTTTCCTCTTCTCGGACTATTAGAGCTTGTGTTAAAATGATATCACTGAGATGGCTCAGAGGTTAAGAGCATTGCCTGCTCTTCCAAAGGTCCTGAATTCAATTCCCAGCAACCACATGGTGGCTCACAACCATCTGTAATGAGGTCTGGTGCCCTCTTCTGGCCTGTAGATATACACACAGACAGAATACTGTATACATAATAAATAAATAAATATTTAAAAAAAAATGATATATCTAACCAGCACAATTCAGATCTACTACGCATGACCACTGGGTAATCATAATCTCTCTGGCCTCGAATTCTTTGTGTGTATGCATGTTTATGTATGTGCAGGTGAATTTATGTGCATGCGCACATGTGGGGGTGCATGTGGAGTCCAGAGTCTACCCAGGGGGTTCTTTCTTGGGTACCATTCATTCTGAGGGGCCCTCACTGGGACCTGAGGCTCTGATTAAGTGAGGTTGGCTGGACATTGAGCCCCAGGAATCCGCCCCTCTTCACCTCTCCAGTGCTGGGATTTATCTGGTTTCTTGTGTGGGTTCTGGGCATTAAACTCCTCTGATTTTTGGTTTGGATTTATTCAGGTGACAGTGTCACTAGCGTGAGGTGTTAGCCCAACTCTTTTCCTTTTGACTTTTTTTTTCTTTTTTCCCCTGAGACAGGATTTCTCTGTGTAACAGTCCTGGCTATCCTGGATCTCGCTCTGTAGCCCAGGCTGGCCTCGAACTCACAGAGATCCGCCTGCCTCTGCCTTCCAAGTGCTGGGATTAAAGGAGTGTGCCACCACCACCTGGCTGAGATCATATCTTAAAAACAAAACAAAAACCCCACGGGACTAACTATGCTGAAATTTGCACTTTTTAATATCTATAAATTATACCTAGATGAAAATGACAAAAGCCAATAGTCAGGGACATGAGCTTCCAGCACCCACTGATGCTGCCACATTTGTGGGTCTGGACCCTAGCTTTTCTCTAAACTGTACTCCCCCATACAGAACCTCCCAAGATCCACTTGGACTGCCCCGGCAGCACACCAGACACCATTGTGGTTGTTGCTGGAAACAAGTTACGCCTGGATGTCCCTATTTCTGGGGATCCTGCTCCCTCTGTGGTCTGGCAGAAGACTGTCACACAGGTACTGTGGTTCCTGCCTCAGTTTCCCTACCTGTGCGATCGACGTGTCAGACCAGATGAGCGCTAGGCTCTGCTCCATACTCTGCCGCCCCACTCACTGGGAGCACAGAAGCCCCTCACTGGCCAGAAGGCAGAGCGTGGTTGGAGACATGCGGGGCATGGAAGAAAAGCTGACTCAGTACCTGTAGCCCTAATTCAGTCTGCTCTGTTCCCAGGAGAAGAAGGCACCTGGTGGGCCCCCTCCTGGTGCCCCAGAAGATGCTGGCGCAGAGGAAGAGTGGGTGTTTGATAAGAAGGCGAGTTTGAAGTCAAGGCATGGCTCAGGGTCCTCACTTTTCTCTACGCATGCCATGTCCACCCTGAGGAATGATGGACGATTTAGGCTTTGATGGCTTTGACTTTGCTAGGAAGTCATTGTAACTGGAATGGTTCCTGAATCCTTGCCTCATTTTCCCTCTTTCTTCTTTTTATTAATAATTTTCCTTATTCTTCAGAATTCAATTCATATATACAATGAAATATGAGCATATCTACCATTTTACCCCTCCAGCCCCCACAGTCTCCCCTCCCAACTCCTCCTTTTCTTCTTCGAGACTGGGTCTCATTATGCAGCCCTGGCTGACCTGGTCCCTATGTGGACCAGGCTGGCTTCAAAACTCAGACATCCACTTGCGCCTGCCTCAGGAGTGCTCGGTCTTTTGTTTCTCTAACCCTCTAAGTTCAATTACTGCTGCCAATAAATGCTTAGGTGTGGGACCACCCACTGGAGCCTGGGCGGCCCAACATCCATCACTAGTGCCTCGGTCGGGGTGGGGCTCATCTCTTTTCTCTGCCTCACTTTCTGAGATGTTCTCTGAGTCTTTGGGCAGCGTGCTGTGGAGCTCCTTCAGCCAATAAGCCTTTAATATACCAGCCCGCTTGGGCATGGTTTCTTATACTATAAATGCAGCCTTAAAGCTTGCACGCGCTCCTGCCTGGCTGCTGGATTCGGCTCCTGTTGCCCGCTCCTGCAGAGGACTGTGATCTGTGAGTCAGAACCCCTCATTATACCCAACTCTAGCATCCATCTTCAGCAGCAGTTGACAGAGATGTCTGACTTAGGGCTGAACATTCGTTCTCTTTCTCTCGGCACTGACTTTTATGCATCTCTGTCTTGACTGCTTGCTCTCCACTGCAAAAAGAAGCTTCTTGAATAAGGTTGAGATGGCCAGGTCTGTGGGTAGAAACATAAGACAATTTGACAACATGACCATTAACAAAACTAACAACAGGCTCAACCCTGGGGCCTATAGCTGCCTCAGCCGGGGCTTCTGAGTGGCATCACAGCACCAAGTGTGGCATCCCTTCTGTGGAGCAGGCCTCATATCCTAACAGGGCAGCACTCAATCCGTAATGGTCTCGCTAGTGCACCAGTGGACACATGCCTGGCAGGTTGGTATCTTGGCATGCAGGGTGCTGTGCTGGGTGAGACCATGGGTAGCTTTTCTCCCCAACAACCTCTGGCTCTCTGAAAGCTAGCCAGCAGGGAAGAGGCTTCCTGCTTGCCTGGAGACTGTGCCTCCACAACTGACCTCGGCTATGTGCTCCTCTCAGTAAGGGAGAGGGAGTGCCTTCCCTGGCATCCTGCCTGGCATGGCCCAGTTCTGTCATTTCTCCTTGCGCCACTGCTGGCTCTTCTGAAGGACTGGGTACTGTGGTCTTTCTGGAGCCTCACAATAGCTCTTGTGGGATCACATTCTTCCCATTTGACAGATAAGAAAATTGAGGCATAGAGTCTAGATTTCATGATAAAACTAGATTAGAGTCTGAACCCTTGCCTGTGGTGTCACATTGAAAATTTTAAACTAGTCACTTCTAGAGGTTCAGTTTCCACTCAGGCTCCGCCCCCACCGCTTCCCACAGACCCAGCACTGAACTTTCGCGGATGGCTACCTTACAGGCTGACTTGGGTCTTGTCCCCAATTCTCTCTCCCTTTCAGCTGTTGTGTGAGACTGAGGGCCGGGTCCGTGTGGAGACCACCAAAGACCGTAGTGTCTTCACAGTTGAGGGAGCAGAGAAAGAAGATGAAGGTGTCTACACCGTCACAGTAAAGAACCCCGTGGGCGAGGACCAGGTCAACCTCACAGTCAAGGTTATCGGTGAGGCCACACCACAGAGAGCTTAGAGCAGCCCCAGGGAGGGTCCATCCGTGCACTCAGTAGTTACTCAGCCGCTCTCTCGCGAGCAGGCAATCATAGTATGCCAGAAAGAAGTCCTGCTTGATGGGAAATGCGTATGTAAGATGCCGCTGCCTGTGACATTGGTCGTTCTCTGAAATAAGCATGGGACAATCTCCGTGCTCTGGAGGGCTGGATGGGTTGGGTGGATGTAGCCAATTGGAGCTGGTGAGGTGAAAGTGGCCAGTGAGGAGCCTTGGGCGGTAAGAAGTGGTGGGTGGTGGCATGAACTGACTCGAGGTGGATTTGGCTCGGAGGTGGTGGTTCCAGATGGCTGTTACTGGTGGGGGCGGTGAAGAAAAGGGGTGAGCGATGTCGTCAGATCCTGAGCTGGACACAGCTGATGTGATTCCTCTTCCCTCTCAAGACGTGCCAGATGCTCCTGCGGCCCCCAAGATCAGCAATGTGGGCGAGGACTCCTGCACGGTGCAGTGGGAACCGCCTGCCTATGATGGCGGGCAGCCGGTCCTGGGTGAGTGCCAGGGCACCGGGACGGCTGTCCGCTGAGTGGCTGGGCACAGGCTGAGCTCTCGTCTCTCTCAGGATACATCCTGGAGCGCAAGAAGAAGAAGAGCTACAGGTGGATGAGGCTCAACTTTGATCTGCTGCGGGAGCTGAGCCATGAGGCGAGGCGCATGATCGAGGGTGTAGCCTATGAGATGCGCGTGTATGCGGTCAACGCTGTGGGAATGTCCAGGCCCAGCCCTGCCTCTCAGCCCTTCATGCCTATTGGTGAACAAGGGCAAGGGGGCAGATGGTAGCAGCCTCTTAGCTGATAGGCAGCCTCTGCACAAGGCCTTTGCATGCCTGGGCTCCAGTGCTGTCAGGGGTAACCTGCCTTGTCTTACAGATAAGGACACTCAGGCTAGACAAGTTAAATGACCTCAGGACACCTCACTGATAGAACAGACACTCTAGGGGATGCTAGTCACGTCCCTCCATGATTTGAGACGACCCGGAACTCTCTATGTAGACCAGACTGGCTTCAAACTCACAGATTCTCCTGCCTCTGCTTACACCATTCCTTTTAGGGCAGGGAATCCCCTAGATTCGCTGGAGTTACAGGAGTTGCTGGGAACTGAATCTGAGTCCTAAAATGGACGAGTCACAGCCCGGGCCCCAGCCTTACTCACCTAGCCCTACGAGGCCAGGAAACGCCCAGGGTTCACACTTCTTTGGCTTTCTCTACACTTCTAGCACGTCCTACTCTGACAGGAGAGCCCTTCCTACGCCCACCTCTTGCCTCCTTTCCTGTTGGCAGCCTGCAGAAGGGAAGTGCTGCCTGTATGACTGGCAAGCAGCTGAGGTCCCCTGTGTGCTGCAGGCTCACTCTGACCCTCTCCACCTGTCTCTGTTCAGCCCCCCCTGGTGAACCCACCCACCTGACTGTGGAGGATGTGTCTGACACCACTGTCTCACTCAAGTGGCGGCCCCCTGAGCGTGTGGGTGCGGGAGGCCTGGACGGCTACAGTGTGGAGTACTGCCAGGATGGTTGTGAGTACCCCACCCCGGCAGCCCCAACACCCTGCTGGGCACTGGGCAGCTCTCAGAAGGTGAGAGGGAGGTGAGGTGGAATTTCTTTGTTTTTTGAGACAGGGTTTCTCTGTAGCTTTGGAGCCTGTAGCTCTTGTAGACCAGGCAGGCCTCAAACTCACAGAGATCCGCCTGCCTCTCCCTTCCGAGTGCTGGGATTAAAGGCGAGCACACCACCGCCGCCGGGCTGAGGACGGATTTTTCTGACTCTCCCTCATCTGTGCCCACATCCAGGCTCTGAGTGGGTGACCGCTCTGCAGGGGCTGACAGAGCGCACTTCGCTGCTGGTGAAGGACCTGCCCACTGGGGCACGGCTGCAGTTCCGAGTGAGGGCACACAATGTGGCAGGACCTGGAGCCCCTGTCATCACCAAGGAGCCTGTGACAGTACAGGAGATACTGCGTGAGTGTCCTTCTGCGATGACAATGAGACCCTGCTAGAGGCAGGGGGGCCAGGGGCTGGGGCAGAAGGGACCAGGGCCTTCATCTATGTCCTGTGCTCTCTTGGCTTTCCCAAGAGCCCTTAATTCTGGACCAGGAAGAATATAGGCCATAACTTTCTTGTTCTGAATTTCACCTCCAGTGTTGTTTGATGTTTCACTCTTTTGACTTTTAGGAGGGCCACCCACTAGCTCCCAAATAAATCACACATAGAGGTTTATTCTTAGTTAGGAATGCCCGGCCTTAGCTTGGCCTATTTCTTCCCAGATTTTGCTAACTTAAATTATCCCAACTACCTTTTGCCTCTGGGCTTTTTCCTTTTCTTACTTCTGTATATCTTACTTTCCCTCTTACTCCGTGGGTGGTTGGGTGGCTGCCCTTGTGTCCTCCTCCCCTTGTTCTATTGTTACTCCTTCCTTGCTCCTCCTTCACCTCATTTCTCCTTCTATCTATACTCTCTGCATGCCAGCCCCACCTATACTTGCTCCTGCCTCACTATTGGCCGTTCAGCTCTTTATTAGACCATCAGGTGTTTTAGACAGGCAAAGAATCACAGCTTCACAGAATTAAACAAATGCAGCGTAAACAAAAGCCACACAACTAAAGAGAACACCCCCAGCACTGCAGCACACAGATACCATCCACAGAACTCAACAAGAGGCTTGGGGTCATTTAGGGTGATCTGGGACCCTCTTCCCATTCTTCTGCTACTGTTGTTGTTATTGTTGATTGAGACAGGGTCTCTCTGTGTAGTCCTGGCTATCCTGGAACTGGTAGACCAGGCTGGCCTCACACTCACAGATGGCCTTCGCCTTTGAGATTAAAGGTGTGCCATGTGCACCCGGCTCATTTTCTGTTCCTTACCTCAACAAAGGAGGTACTGGTTCTCCAGATTGGAAAGAAATAACAGATTTAACCAGTCCTGAGCAGAGGCTCTAAAAGCCTAGAATATGCCTTAACTTAATTAACTTAATTTTGCAAGGTGTGTGACTCCAAATAAGTCGCTTGCCCTCTTAAAGTGGAGCTGGATATGGTGGCATATACTTGTAATCCTGGCACTTGGAGGTGGAGGCAGGAGGATGAGGGGTTTATGGCCAGTCTAGGCTACATGAGTTACTCTTCAAAAAAGAGAGATGGTTTAACAGTTAAGAGAACTTGCTGTTCTTGCAGAGGACCAGGGTTTGACTTCAAGCACCCATAAGCGTGTCTCCTAACCATTCCTAACTCCCGTTCCAGGGGACTCACTGCCTTTTTCTGACCTCTGCCAGCACTAGGCACACACAAGGTGCACATACGTACATGCAGACAAAATGCTCATACACATAAATAAATCTAAAAAATGGGAAAACCACAGACACAAAACAAAACAAAATGATAGGACTATAGGAAGGCTCAGTGGATAGCATCTAGTGCTGAGCATCCTGGAACTCCCGGGGCTTAGGAGAGTCTGGCCCAGGGCAGCTTTCTTCCCAGTTATGGTGCTCTGGGCCTTGCCTCAAGAGAGAAGGGACCTGTGAGATCATTCATGCTGGGGCTACAGAAGGGCCTCCCTTTAACCCACAGAACGACCACGACTCCAACTGCCCAGACACCTGCGCCAGACCATCCAGAAGAAGGTGGGGGAGCCCGTGAACCTCCTCATTCCTTTCCAGGTAGGTTGAGCCCTTCCCTGTCCCAAGGGAGAAACCACAGTGGAAGGATCTCCTGGGACTGTGGACCCTGAGACCCCAGTCCCATGTGTGGCTGGTGTAGTGCCAGCCAGCCCTTGCAGAGAGACTAGCTCAGGGCTGGGCTGGTCATCTTCCCCCAGGGCAAACCTCGGCCTCAGGTGACCTGGACCAAAGAGGGGCAGCCACTGGCAGGTGAGGAGGTGAGCATACGCAACAGCCCCACAGACACCATCTTGTTCATCCGGGCTGCCCGCCGCACCCATTCAGGCACCTACCAGGTGACAGTTCGAATTGAGAACATGGAGGACAAGGCTACGCTGGTGCTACAGATCGTGGGTATGTAACCCAGAGCCTCCCTTTCAGCACATCCATCTTCTGACCTGGAGCCTGCAAACCCGGGCCCTGCAGAAGGGCTCCTAGATGCTAGCATCCCCCTGCTTCTGCTCAGGCAGCTTCAGAATGTGCAGTGATTCAATCAGATCTGTCTCCTACAGATAAGCCAAGTCCTCCCCAGGATATCCGGATTGTTGAGACTTGGGGTTTCAATGTGGCTTTGGAGTGGAAGCCACCCCAAGATGATGGCAATACAGAGCTCTGGGGTTACACTGTACAGAAAGCTGACAAGAAGTCCATGGTGAGTCCAGGGCCCTCAGCCTCCACACACCCTCCTAGGCCTAACAGCCCTCCCCTTGCTTAACCCAGTAGTCTGGTTTTCCTCCACTGTATGGGTGGAGAAAGGCAGTGGTCCCTCAAAGAGCCCCCCCCCTCCTTCATGCCCTCCAGGAGTGGTTCACTGTTCTGGAACATTACCGTCGCACCCACTGCGTGGTATCGGAGCTCATCACCGGCAACGGCTACTACTTCCGGGTCTTCAGCCACAACATGGTGGGTTCCAGTGACAATGCCGCTGTCACCAAGGAGCCTGTCTTTATTCCAAGACCAGGTGCTGCAGCCTCACTCCACTATGGGGAGTTCCGCTGGGGAAGGGAAGAGGGCCTAGCTTGGGGTGACTTTCTTGGTACTAAGACTTGTCGCCAACAGGCATCACATATGAGCCACCCAAGTACAAGGCCCTGGACTTCTCTGAAGCCCCAAGCTTCACTCAGCCCTTGGCAAACCGCTCCATCATTGCAGGCTACAATGCCGTCCTCTGCTGTGCTGTCCGGGGTAGTCCTAAGGTAGGGACTCAAGGTCCTGGGCCAGACTGCCGGGAAGCTAGTCTCCTGGGCTCCCTTTGGGTAGTCTGCTCCTGAGTTTGCCTACTGTCTTTGCTCCATCTCTAGATACCTTCCAGTCTTCCCCTGAACAGGGCCAAAGTCCTCACTGAAGGCTCTGTGTTCATTCTCAGCTGTGGGCTGAGTCTGCACTCCAGTGGGTACTTGAATCCCATCAGTTCCCCATCACCTGGATGCTTTCCTATTCTCCCTCCTTCTACTTGTCATACAGCCCAAAATTTCCTGGTTCAAGAACGGCCTGGACCTGGGAGAAGACGCTCGTTTCCGCATGTTCAGCAAGCAGGGAGTCCTGACCCTGGAGATCAGAAAGCCCTGCCCCTATGATGGGGGTGTCTATGTCTGCAGGGCCACCAACTTGCAGGGCGAGGCACAGTGTGAGTGCCGTCTGGAGGTGCGAGGTAAGGAGCCTGTTGGATCAGGGCTTGGGGGGAAAGCAGGACAAAGCAGGGACCTCTGCTGTCCCAGCTCAAGCAGCACCTCTGGCTGCTAGAGCACTGGCTCTGGCTGGCTCCTGGAAGGCTGGGAGGACACATGGTTTGTCTGCTTCTCTCTTACAGTCCCTCAGTGACCAGGATGGCTCCCCAGAGGTGAACAGGTGTGTATTCAGACCACCTGAGACCCAGGGCCTTGGGGGGCTATCAGGAAAAGGGGGTGCAGGAGGCTTCAGTTCACTCACAAGGCAGCCTCTGTCACAGGTACAGGTGGATGCCAGCCCATGGACCCGCAGTCCAGAAGGGAGTTGGAGGAGCAGCCCTTTCTGCTATTGCATGTGTGTATGTGTGTGCCTCCTAGGCTGGGAAGGACTGGTCGGCAGCTGTACCAGGCAGATCTGGCGGACTCTGCAGAAACTGACTTCATAGCTCCTAAGGAGTGCAGTTGATTTGGGGGGTATAAAGTGTGTGGTCTTCAGAAACGCTGACTGGGGACAGGCCCTTCTGGCTGGCTCACTGTGTAAGGGCAATAAAAGATGGGTGCAGTCACGAAGGGCTGATGTTTCCTGTCCACAGAAAAGCATGCGGGCGTTGCTTGATCTTGACAGGCACGTCATCTCCCAAATCAATGTCCTGTGTCTGTGAGACGTTAATTAGCACTAGAAAGGGCATCAGTCTCCCCTCTACCCACACAGACCCCTATATTCATTCTTTAGGTGAAGAAAGGATGGATGTAAAAGTCTCTGGAGCCACAGGGCTTTCCTTTGTAGGCATAGGCGTGAGCTGCCCAGGTGACAGCAGCCGTGTAGAGTCCTGAACTACATGGGTGGCACCGATCCCATTGTATCCCTAGCTCACAACCACGTGTCTCACACGGCACACACGGCACAAGCACAGGGAATCGCAACCTTCGTTGTCTTCCTCCGCAGAGATCAAGTTTCCTTATAAATCTGGTGACCAGCAGGTCTTAGGAGTGTCACGGTGGCGTGGTGGGTCTTCTGCCCACAGAGTACCAAGGTTTCCCATGGCATAGACAGCCCATGGAGGGTGGACCTGGGCTACGACTTTGAGTTCTGCTCAACATAAAATACACACTTGGCCGGAGCACAGAGTCCTGGGTCTATAGGAGTCCCGGGTCATATCACAACACACCTGCGTTTTTCTGTGACAGTGGCCAGAGCACCCCAGACCTTTACAACCCTCATGTGGTAGGTGTCCCTCTCTGGCATCCTAGGAAGGCCAGAAAGAAACAGGGCCTCAGGATGCCTGAGCCTAGATGTGGGTGAGCTAGGGACAGCCTTCCTTAGGCCTGAGCTGAGAGGAGGTCTCATTTAATGCAAGGCAGCCGGGGAGCGAGAGCAGAGTTAAAGACATTTACTTCACATCACACGGCTGTACACGTTCTATAAATAACGCAGAGCTGAAATATTTACATTCATCTCCTGTCCAGTCCATGTCCTCCTCCTAGCCTAAAGCCAGGACACACTGCCTGCAGACAGACACGCATGCTGGACTCGACTTGGCTCTTAGGCAGACCATCACCCTCACCCCTCTGTCATCTTGTGCCAAAGGCCAGGAAGATCACTGCAAAGATCCCAGCTCCGCACATGGCGGTCAGTCCAGGAACACCATGTCACCGATGGGGTCGGGGCAGGCAGCAACATGACCTGTGGCCACAGTTTAGGAATCGTGTGAGGAAGCAGGAAGGCTGCCGTTCACACCGGCTTCCCTCAAATCCTTTCCTCCTGCCCAACCCTCAGTCAGGAAAGCTGACCCCAAGGAACTGTGCCCTATACCCTACAGTGTCACATCACAGAAGATGGAGAGAAGATCCCTAAACTGGAGGGTCTAAGGACGTGAAATCACAGAACAAACATCTCAAGAACACTTCCTGGTGGGCTCACAGTGGCCCCCCAGACACACACTCTCTGGAGCCCTGAGGGGACAGTACGCTAGTCTGGTGCTGGAGGAAGAGAAGGGAATGGGATGGACAGACACAAAGACACACTTCAGACATCACACAAAACCAGCTGAACTGTGGGAGGAGCTTGCAGAGAATACACACATCCCCTTCTCCACCACAGCAGCTTCAGTGCTGGGGAACAGCAAGAGTGAGGGCGACCTGTGGGCTGGGCCAGCTGTGGAACCCCTATCAGCTAGAGACAGGCCGAGGTGGGGTTCGGAGGTCTTCTTCACTGCTACGAACTGCAGCCACATACGAGAAGAGACACAACACAGAGTAGCAGATCTCGTGGGCCTGCAGGGCACAGAAGACCAGGCAGATCAGTCACACTGAGATTCCGCACCATCGCGCGCGGCCTACGCTGGGCAGCACTCACCATCGGCGTCTTGTACTTGTGGCTCACCACTTCTTTAATTTCAGGAACTAAAACCGGACGGGCAAGAGACAAAACAGAAAGTTCAAAACTAAGAGCAACAGCGTCATCCTCCCGCAGGCGGCCTCGCCCAGCAGCACTGGGCTCCCCTTCCCTGTGTCCTCCACAGAGGCCACCCTGTCCAGGCAGACTCCTCAAATAGGCATCTGAGGTCTGCTGTGACTCTTTCCTTGACAGGTGGGATCTACACACTTCTCTGGGTGCCCAAGGTAGAAGGGCTGACCATTCTCAGCCTGGTCACAGCCACTGTCCAGGCTGTTGAGTAGCTGCAGAAGGGAGGAGAGTGGTCTCTAGCCTGTGCCTCACCTTGCTGAGATGCCCATGAACTCGTCCTTGTCACCAGAGCCCACAAATCTAGTCATGATAAATATCATTCCCTCCCACAACCCCACACAGAGGGTCACAAGGTTGTAGGAGGTAACAGAATATTAAACCCATCATCAGACTTGGAAGTGTCCTTCCCTGTGAGGCAGGAGGATCTTGAGCCTGCCCGTGTGAGGGAGAGCGTCAGGGGCTCTGGAGCAGACACACTGAGCAGGAGAGACAGGCGAGTACAGCACCCAGGTGAAGGTGATGGATGGGAGCATCAGGCAAACACACATGTTCACAGCCCAGAATGCAAGATTAGGAGTCACCCCATCCCAGTCATGCAGGGGCTATGCCCGGCCAGAGGAAGGATTAGGGTCCCCCAGGTCCAGCTTGTGAAACTGAGAGGATGGCATGGCACCCCCATGGGGGGGATGTAGAATGAGAGTTGGCCACACCTTCTTCTGACCCTGGGAGGTAGAATCCCCGGAACCCAGTGTTAGCATGAAATACACTCATCAAAGGCAGAGTAAGAAGCCCCAGATCATTCTCCTGAGCTGGAAGAGTTCCCCAAGTATCTCTCTGGCAAAAGAGAGAAGGGTGCACAGTGAAGAGAACTCAGAACAGTGAGCCAGCACGAGGGGGAGGGACACTGGGGAGGAAGAGGGTGGGAGATGGGGGGAGACCACTGGCCATGGAAGCAGCTAGGTTGGTTGGAGGAGCCCACCTACCCCCTACAGGGCCCAAGGCTGGGGCCTGGGGAAAGGCAGCACGAGCCGAGGTCACTTTACCTGCTGGAGAACGAAGGTTTTCATAGCAGCGATGAGGGCACAAAAGAATGAAGCACAGACACAGCAGGAACTCAAGCCCCAGGGCGAGACCCTACTAGACCACTCCTCAGTGCCTGTTTGGGGGGCTGGTTCCCGCTTCCAGGTGCACCTGCCCCTTCTGCCTCTGAGGCCCGCTAGGCTTCTCTGGCCTCAGCTGAGTCTGCCTGTGGTGCCTCACGCCCTCCTCTGGAGCAGAGGCCAGGTGGAACCCAGAGCAGTGCCAGGGAGGCTGTTAGAGACGGTAGCAGGCCACACGGACATGGCAGAGCTCAAGGATCCCGTCTGCTGTGCCCAGAACTTTCTGACCACTGGCTGGCCAAACCAGGGTAGGGGAACTACACACTGCCACCCTAGACTCAACCTGTCCAAGGCTCCCTGCTCTTCAGGGATCACTGGCTATCCTGTCTTCATCCTTCCCTTTCTTGCCTGTCACTCCTGCCCCTTCTGACCTCTCCGCAGAGGCTTTCATCCCCTAGTCCCTCCTCTGGAGCTCCAAGGTTTGAGTTACTGCCATGTGAGTCCAGACCTAAGAGCAAAATAGTGTAATTACCAAATTCTTCCAGGACAAAGACGCCTCGAACTGTATTGCACTTTTTAATGTGATTCAGCTCTATGAAAACCTGCAAGAGAGGGAGGGAGGAGGGCGCGTAAGGCCCCAAGGCTCCACCCCTGTCCCATAGAGCCCACTCTCCCAGCTACAGCCCCTCACCCCAGAGGAAACCTAGTTCCCAAAGGGAGGACATAAGAATTCACACACACACAATCAAAAGCGCTAAGGAGCGAAGAAAGCAGAAAGGGCAAGTACCTTCCGCTCCTGGCCGGAGGAGAAAGCATGGGAGAGAAACGAAGGCATTAGTTTTAATGGTCAAACCCAACCCAAAGGCCCCTCTGCTGGCCTGGGCTACCTTCCCATACCCTCTCCCCAGGGCAGTACTCATAGGACACGGTGTCCCAGGGATCTGCAACTCGGCCCTTCAAGTCTCTACCCTTCCATACATCCTCCTCCGGCGCAGAGGGCTGGCACGGGTGCAAAGCTCCCTTCAGACTGTCCTTAGGGTAGGAGGTGATCTTATCTTCCTTGACACGGGATCCAGGACCTCCCAAGAAGTATGCAGTAACAACAGCTACCATGTGCTGAGCACTAACTGGGCATTTTACACATTTTTATCTACCTGGTACAGTCTATAGTATTCTCTCCATCTTACAGATGGGAAAGCAACAGGACCAGAACATTGATCTTCTCATGAGTAAAGCTGGGCCTCGGATCCAAGGACATTCTGACTCCAAGTCTGTATTTTTCCCATCTGCTATTCCAAGTTGCACAATCACACTGGGAAGGCAAAAGCCCTGGTCACCCAGCTGTCTGCTGTATGGCAGAAGATATGCCCACAAGTCATTGTTCCGTTATCAATTCAGACACGGAGTCAGACCCAGAAGTCAGCCTTCACTATCCTTCTCTGTAGGATGTTAGCCTTCCAGCAAGGGCAGTTTGGACATGGTGTGCAGCTGGATGGAGAACACCGAGGACTGGACAAGGAGGTGGGCAGGGTATCTGGGTGTCTAAGAGTTCATCTTCTCTTTTGCAGGGGCGGGGGCAGGGGAGAGCACTAAAGTGGGATAAGAAGCCACCTCTCTAGCACCTTGATGGTCCAAAAAGGACAAAGGCACTAACTACCCCTACGATCTTTCTGTGTATGCTGCCACCCTGGGTCCCGGGTTGGAAATACACTGACAGAAGGACAGGCTATCGGGGCAGTCATTTAGTTATTTCGTGTCACATCCAAACTTCCCAGCTAAACTGGCAAGAAAGGACAAAGCTACCTAGAAGTCAGATATTCACCTCCCCCGAGTTTTTGCTGCTTGGCCAGGGGCTTCAGGATATCATAGTGGGACCTAGTTCAGAGCCTTGGGAACATTAGGGAATGGGAGGAAAGGCACTTGTGTGAGGAGTCAGAGCCGGGAACGGACCTGGGATGATGCGCTGGCCTCAGAGGGAATTAGCTTAAGGAATGTCCACTGAGAGAAAAAGTAGCACTGTGTTAGAAGACCAAGAGGAGAAAGAAACGTCAGCTCCTAGGGTGGAATCACATAAGGACAAAAGATCCTGAAGCACTCCCCATCAAAGGAAGGGCATGAGGCCTGTGGAGCAGGGCAGAGTGGGACATCCAGAGGAAGAGAAAGGACAAGAACCAGTAGAAGGAAAGACACACAGACACACAGACACACGGTCCAGGCACACCAGAAGTACACAGGACATCAGCCAGTCTAGTCTCTCAAAGCAAAACCACCAAGCAAAGCACACCCTGGGAATACAGGAAGGCAGAGACACGCAAGAGGGGCCAAGTGAGACGCTCCCACTCACACTGTGGGGAGTAGATGGGCAGCAAGCCACCAAGTCTCACTGTTTTTCCTGGTTCCCAACACAAGCTCCCTGCTGCACCTGCTCAGAGCCTGGTGGTCTCACCCAGGTCACTGTGCCCTCCCCTTTGGTTTCTCTCTGGCCCACGGCACTCCCTTGCTCACTGGGAGAGCACCGAGAGTCTGGAAACTGATCTTATTATAGGCCAAACACTGGGGCCAGGAGCCTTGTTCTGTTGCTTGTACCTACCTGGTTGTGCATGAACTTGAGGTTGATCCCTTCCAGGGTGACTTGAAGCAAGCCGCCCTCTCCAGTCTTCATGTCCTGCACAGGGAACTCACCACCTAGTTCAGGCCCTGTGGTAAGGGGGAAGGTGTCAGCTAACTGGCAAAATGGAGAGTCCCACAGCCCAGCTTCCTAAGCTGGTCTCTGTGATCAGGAGAGGGTACTGTGGGGGGCCAACTGCTTCTCACCGGGTTTGATGCTTTGTTGCCGGGCTGCGGCACGCTCCATGCTGTCCTTCACACAGTAGTACAGCTCGCGACACTGCAGCACAGGGAGTGGCGGCCTGTGAGAGGAGCCCTTCCAGGGTTCCATGTTCCCTGCTCTAGGCTACTGCTACCCAAGGCTGAGGTCAATGCCAGGACTCAGGGCCAGCGTAAGCTACTCCACATGAGAGCTGGAGGCTAAAGTATGGCTCTAGTTGTGGATTTTTGAATTTTAACTTTCCAGTGAGAAACTCAGCACTTAGTACTAAACGTCCATTTGATCCCCATCTCAAACAGAGACCCGCGTACCTTCTTAGTATAGAACTTGTTGAGCTGGGTCTCAGAGCCATTTCTACGCCACAAACACAGGACCTTGGTCTTGGGACAGTAGGTCATGTTGATGAGCTTCTCATACCACCAGCGCTCATAAACTGTGCCAATGTTACTACGTAGCACCAGACAGTCATCACACACCTGGAAAATGTACAGTACAGATCAGTGGTTCTGGGCTCTGAGAGTTTCCAGTCCCGGGCCACGCTACGTGTGCCCTACAGGGAGAGGACAGTATTATCGGCAGAAACGGAATATTTGAATGAAGCCTGCGTACAAAGAGGCACGTTCCCATCAGTTAGTGTCACCTCCTATTTGCTCTCTAGACCAAGGGTTCAGAGTGTATCTCCTGCCTCCATCTTACAATCACAGGGCAGGCTTAACCAAGGAGAAAAAGTTGGAGCCAACAAATTTTCGACTCTTAGCTCTTCTCTACTCCTATAAAGTACTTACTTTCACAATCACATAAGTGACACGTGAACAACGGTTATTATATAAAATTACTCAGTTAGGAATGATAAGCGTTAAGAATCAAGGTCCCCTTTGTATGCTTTTTGTTTTTTTCAAGATAGGGTTTCTCAGTAGCTTTGGAGCCTGTCCTGGAGCCTGCCTCTTGTAGACCAGGCTGGCCTTGAACTCACAGAGCTCTGCCTGCTTCTGCCTCCCGAGTGCTGGGATTAAAGGTGTGCACCACCACCACTCAGCTTTTATACTTTTCTTGTTCAACAATCCCTCCAGGTGAGCTCAACCATCCTCATAGCTTCAGTAATTGTAGTGACACTGTGGCATGCTGGGTAAGAGCAGATTTAAGGTCAGAATGCTTGAGCTGAGATCCTAGCTCTACAATACCTAATTACCTCATGTTGAGCCAGCTTTTCTGTTGGTATCTCTTTAACAGTAAGAAGAGCTCATTGCCAGTAATAACTACACTATTAAATGTATTAATATCCATAAATTTTGCCAGGTGGTGGTGGTGCACACCTTTAATCCCAGCACTGGGGAGGCAGAGACAGGTGGATCTCTGTGAGTTCGGGGCCAGTCTGGTCTACAAAGAGAGTTCCAGAACAGGCTCCAAAGCTACACAGAGAAATCCTGTCTCAAAAAACAAACACACGAAATCCATCAATTTCATTTTGTTTTGTTTTGTTTTTGAGATAGTGTCTTACTCTATGTACCCCTGGCTGTTCTAGAATTTGCTATGTAGACCAGGTTGGCTGCAAACTCACAGAGCTCATCCTGCTTCTGCCTTCCAAGTGCTGGGATTAAAGGAGTGCGCCACCATGCCTGGCACAATATGCACAAAATTCTTTTTTTTTTTTTTTTTGGTTTTTTGAGACAGGGTTTCACTGTAGGTTTAGAGCCTGTCCTGGAACTAGCTTTTGTAGTTCCAGACTCACAGAGATCCGCCTGCCTCTGCCTCCCGAGTGCTGGGATTAAAGGTGTGCACCACCACTGCCCGGCATGCATAAAATTCTTAATATGTATCAAAGCCAGGTCTGGGGATGTAGCTCAACAATAGAGCACTTGTACTCAGAAAGAACCCAGTTAGTTGCTTTGACAATCTAGTTATAATATGAAAATATAATAATTAAATAATTAAATATAATAATAAATAATAAAATATAATAATTAGGAGAAGTGAGATGCCTCAGCAAGTAACAGAGCTTGAGTCCCCCAAACCCACGTAAATATGGAATAAGAGAGAACCAACTCTACAAAGTTATCTCCTGATCTTCATACACATGTGGCGGCACACACATTCACACACAAGCAACAAATCAACCACTGTACACAACTACTATGAACATACTGATGCTCTTTGATTCTTCCTCTATCCAAGCCCTCTCTGCCCTGCTCCCGCTCACTCTTTTTCTCGTCATCGCAGATACAGGACCTGAAACACTGCTCAAACAAACCAGACCTCAGCGCCTCCTGGGCTGGCGCTCCTTCCATCTCTTACTATAGTAAACGGCACCACTTACTCAGGCGCCCGAGGCAGAAGTGTAGGGGACACACGGCTCTTGTTCTGAAGCTGGAGTGCGTATGTCAGTGTAGCTGGGGAGGAAGCAGGATATCCCCGTGGATATCAGAACTTGGCTAGCTGTTTCTCAGAGCTGAGGGCTAGCAGCAACATCACACACATACACAGTGCAGCTACAGTGAGACCCTGCGTCATAAACACCCCATGCACACACTTAAAAGGAGACATAAATGAACCCTATAAACACAGAGGTGAACCTATGAAGTCACAATAAGTAAATACATAGTTAGAAGATATTCTTGTCAAGGTGTTGAATCTGAAATTAAGCATCTCTACTGGGCTAATAGCTTATATGAAATACAAACAATCGAGAAATGTGTCAGTGTTCAAGGAGATGTGATCACCAAAGGGTCTAGATGTCCGACAGGCAGAAATTAAATTTCTTCAGCAAAATAACTCCTATTCACAGCAATGCAATTATGTCACATATCCAATACTGATAAAAGAAATGGTGAGAAAACACCTAGTTACTCAATTATTTGCATAATAACTTGATAAATTAATCATAAACGGATTGTGAGGATAAATTAGATGAAATAGGAAACAAAGCCTAGCATTGGTTTAGGAGTTTCTTGTGTGAAACTCACTTCCATGAAGAAGATATCTCCATTTGTGTCTGTCCCTGCGTGTACAACAAACGTCTGCTTCTTCATGTGCCGGCTGCCACTGGACCGGATGGAGAGGTCACGTCCACTCTGGGGAAAAAGAGATACTTAGAAACATTCAGATGTTGCTCTTACACACAAATCTGAATAAAAATGTCTCACTTAGCAATTAAATTCCCAGCAGCTTCCTTAGCACAACCCCACCCCCCAGACAGGGTTTCTTTGTGTAGTCCTGGCTGGCCTTAAACTCAGCAGAGTTCACCTGCCTGAGTGCTGATTACAGGCGGGCGCTGCCATGCCCACCACTCAGCACAGTCAATCGGCTCGCCATGGCCAGGAAGAACCAAGAACTTTTCAGAGTCAGGGTCCCTATGCCTCCTTGAAGATCTCAAAGAACTTCTATTTATGTGAGTTACAGCTATATTTACTATTCTAGAAGTATAAATAAAATTTAATGTCTATTAATTCATTTAAAATAATTTGTTGATAGCCAAGCATATGAAAAAGAATATACCTTTTATAAAATATATTTCTTTCTTTTTTTTTATTTATTATGTATACAGTGTTCTGTCTGCATGTATGCCACCAGACCAGAAAAGGGCACTAGATCTCATTATAGAGCCACCATGTGGTTGCTGGGAATTGAACTCAGGACCTCTGGAAGAACAGGCAGCGCTCCTAACCTCTGAGCCATCTCTCCAGCCCCCTATAAAATATATTTCTCCTAATAACAGCACTAATAAAAAGAATAGTATTGTGTTAACTATTTGAAAATCTCTTTAATGTTTGCCTTAGAAGAAAGTAGTTGCATTTTTGAGCTGGGCATGGTGCCACACACTCAAGAGGCTGAGGCAGGAGGATCACAAGTTTGAGGCCAACCTGGGCTACATTAAAAACATCATTAAAGGGGCTAGAGAGACAGCGCAGAAGTTAACGGCACTGGCTGTTCTTCCAAAAGTCTTGTTTCAAATCCCAGCACCCACATGTGGCTCACAACCATCTGGCGCCCTCTTCTGGCCTTCAGGCAGACATGCAGTCAGAGCATCATACACATAATAAATAAGTAAATCTTTTTTTTTAAAAAAAAAAAAACTACCACTAAAAAATAAGAACAGAGAGGGAGGAGCTGGCCCTGATGCGGTCCTATCATCTGCGCATTGGAAGGTAGAGGCTAGAAGATCACAAATTTAAGAAGATCATTCTTAGTTAGCAAACTAAGAACCATGAATTCTCCTTCTCATTAAAAAAATAAAAAGCTGGGCGGTGGTGGTGCATGTCTTTAATCCTAGCACTCAGGAGGCAGAGGCGGGTGGATCTCTGTGAGTTCGAAGCAAGCCTGGTCTACACAGTGAGTTCCAGGACAGGCTCCATAACTACAGAGAAACCCTGTTTTGAAAAACCAAAAATAAATAAATAGATAGATAGATAGATAGATAGATAGATAGATAGATAGATAGATAAATAAAAATAAGGTAGACACCTTTAATAGTAGCACTTAAGAGGCAGAGGCAGGCCTGGCCTACACACTGAGTCCCAGGCCAACCAGTACTACACAGTGAGACCTGCATCAAGAATAAAATAGAACAAAACAAAATAAAAAAGAGTTGACAAAATAGCTCGGCAGGGAAACCCATGACAACCTGGGCTTGATCTTTGGCACCCACACAGTAGGAAAGACTCCAGCAGCTTGCCCTCTAACACACATGCACACAAACAAATCAAAATCCAATTTAAAAAATAAGAGTTACAGATTCAATGCAATACCCAGCAAAATTCTTCAAAGACCTCAAAAGAATGGTACTCAACTTCATATGGAAAAGCAAAAAAACCCAGGATAGCCAAAACAATACTGTACAATAAAAGAACTTCTGGAGGCATCACAATCCCTGACTTCAAGCTCTACTACAGAACTACAGTACTGAAAACAGCCTGGTATTGGCATAAGGACAGGAGGACCAATGGAACTGAATAGAAGACCCAGGTATCAATCTTCGAACACCTGATCTTTGGTAAAGAAGCAAAAAATATCAAATAAAAAAAATAAAGCATATTTAACAAGTGGTGCTGGTATAACTGGATATCAACATGTAGAAGAATGAAAATAGACCCATATCTATCACCATGCACAAAATTCAAGTCCAAATGGATCAAAGACCTCAACATAAAGTCAGCCACACTGAACCTCATAGAAGAGAAAGTGGGAAGTACACTTGAATGCATTGGCAAAGGGAACCACTTCCTAAATGTAACCCCAGTAGCACAGACACTGAGAAAAACAATTAATAAATGGGACCTCCTGAAACTGAAAAGCTTCTGTAAAGCAAAGGACACGGTCAACA